>NW_028168242.1:5000-529694 GCF_964237585.1 Gallinula chloropus | reverse complement strand
CACTCTCCGGCCAACATGCCCAACTGCAGCAACAGCTCCCAAAGCGAAGGAGCCAGGACCCAAAGACCTAGCTGGCCTGAAGGGCCCCCAGGGGGCCCCCAAGCAGCCCCTCTCCATTTGGGTCTGGGGGTTTTCGTTGGGCCGGGAACCTGGGAGGTACCTGCAAGGTTGCAGTTCGCGGCCCGAGAAGCACTCTCCGGCCAACATGCCCAACTGCAGCAACAGCTCCCAAACCGAAGGAGCCAGGACCCAAAGACCTAGCTGGCCTGAAGGGCCCCAGGGGGCCCCCAAGCAGCCCTCTCAATTTGGGTCTGGGGGCTTTGGTTGGGCCGGGAACCTGGGAGATTCCTGCAAGGTTGCAGTTCGCGACCGGAGAAGCACTCTCCGGCCAACATGCCCAACTGCAGCAACAGCTCCCAAACCGAAGGAGCCAGGACCCAAAGACCTAGCTGGCCTGAAGGGCCCCCAGGGGGCCCCAAGCAGCCCCTCTCCATTTGGGTCTGGGGGTTTTCGTTGGGCCGGGAACCTGGGAGGTACCTGCAAGGTTGCAGTTCGCGGCCCGAGAAGCACTCTCCGGCCAACATGCCCAACTGCAGCAACAGCTCCCAAAGCGAAGGAGCCAGGACCCAAAGACCTAGCTGGCCTGAAGGGCCCCCAGGGGTCCCCAAGCAGCCCCTCTCCATTTGGGTCTGGGGGCTTTCGTTGGGCCGGGAACCTGGGAGAATCCTGCAAGGTTGCAGTTCGCGGCCCGAGAAGCACTCTCCGGCCAACATGCCCAACTGCAGCAACAGCTCCCAAACCGAAGGAGCCAGGACCCAAAGACCTAGCTGGCCTGAAGGGCCCCCAGGGGGCCCCCAAGCAGCCCCTCTCAATTTGGGTCTGGGGGCTTTCGTTGGGCATGGATACCTGAGAGGTACCTGCAAGGTTGCAGTTCGCGGCCCGAGAAGCACTCTCCGGCCAACATGCCCAACTGCAGCAACAGCTCCCAAAGCGAAGGAGCCAGGACCCAAAGACCTAGCTGGCCTGAAGGGCCCCCAGGGGGCCCCCAAGCAGCCCATCTCCATTTGGGTCTGGGGGCTTTCGTTGGGCATGGAACCTGGGAGATTCCTGCAAGGCTGCAGTTCGCGTCCCGAGAAGCACTCTCCGGCCAACATGCCCAACTGCAGCAACAGCTCCCAAAGCGAAGGAGCCAGGACCCAAAGACCTAGCTGGCCTGAAGGGCCCCCAGGGGGCCCCCAAGGAGCCCCTCTCCATTTGGGTCTGGGGGCTTTCGTTGGGCATGGATACCTAAGAGGTACCTGCAAGGTTGCAGTTCGCGGCCCGAGAAGCACTCTCCGGCCAACATGCCCAACTGCAGCAACAGCTCCCAAACCGAAGGAGCCAGGACCCAAAGACCAAGCTGGCCTGAAGGGCCCCCAGGGGGGCCCCAAGCAGCCCCTCTCAATTTGGGTCTGGGGGCTTTCGTTGGGCCGGGAACCTGGGAGAATCCTGCAAGGTTGCAGTTCGCGGCCCGAGAAGCACTCTCCGGCCAACATGCCCAACTGCAGCAACAGCTCCCAAACCGAAGGAGCCAGGACCCAAAGACCTAGCTGGCCTGAAGGGCCCCCAGGGGGCCCCCAAGCAGCCCCTCTCCATTTGGGTCTGGGGGCTTTCGTTGGGCCGGGAACCTGGGAGGTACCTGCAAGGTTGCAGTTCGCGGCCCGAGAAGCACTCTCCGGCCAACATGCCCAACTGCAGCAACAGCTCCCAAAGCGAAGGAGCCAGGACCCAAAGACCTAGCTGGCCTGAAGGGCCCCCAGGGGGCCCCCAAGCAGCCCCTCTCCATTTGGGTCTGGGGGCTTTCGTTGGGCATGGATACCTGAGAGGTACCTGCAAGGTTGCAGTTCGCGGCCCGAGAAGCACTCTCCGGCCAACATGCCCAACTGCAGCAACAGCTCCCAAACCGAAGGAGCCAGGACCCAAAGACCTAGCTGGCCTGAAGGGCCCCCAGGGGGGCCCCAAGCAGCCCCTCTCAATTTGGGTGTGGGGGCTTTCGTTGGGCCGGGAACCTGGGAGAATCCTGCAAGGTTGCAGTTCGCGTCCCGAGAAGCACTCTCCGGCCAACATGCCCAACTGCAGCAACAGCTCCCAAACCGAAGGAGCCAGGACCCAAAGACCTAGCTGGCCTGAAGGGCCCCCAGGGGGCCCCCAAGCAGCACCTCTCAATTTGGGTCTGGGGGCTTTCGGTGGGCCGGGAACCTGGGAGAATCCTGCAAGGTTGCAGTTCGCGGCCCGAGAAGCACACTCCGGCCAACATGCCCAACTGCAGCAACAGCTCCCAAACCGAAGGAGCCAGGACCCAAAGACCTAGCTGGCCTGAAGGGCCCCCAGGGGGGCCCCAAGCAGCCCCTCTCAATTTGGGTGTGGGGGCTTTCGTTGGGCCGGGAACCTGGGAGAATCCTGCAAGGTTGCAGTTCGCGGCCCGAGAAGCACTCTCCGGCCAACATGCCCAACTGCAGCAACAGCTCCCAAACCGAAGGAGCCAGGACCCAAAGACCTAGCTGGCCTGAAGGGCCCCCAGGGGGCCCCCAAGCAGCCCCTCTCAATTTGGGTCTGGGGGCTTTCGTTGGGCATGGAACCTGGGAGAATCCTGCAAGGTTGCAGTTTGCGGCCCGAGAAGCACTCTCCGGCCAACATGCCCAACTGCAGCAACAGCTCCCAAACCGAATGAGCCAGGACCCAAAGACCTAGCTGGCCTGAAGGGCCCCCATGGGGCCCCCAAGGAGCTCCTCTCCATTTAGGTCTGGGGGCTTTCGTTGGGCCGGGAACCTGGGAGGTACCTGCAAGGTTGCAGTTCGCGGCCCGAGAAGCACTCTCCGGCCAACATGCCCAACTGCAGCAACAGCTCCCAAACCGAAGGAGCCAGGACCCAAAGACCTAGCTGGCCTGAAGGGCCCCCAGGGGGCCCCCAAGCAGCCCCTCTCCATTTGGGTCTGGGGGCTTTCATTGGGCCGGGAACCTGGGAGATTCCTGCAAGGTTGCAGTTCGAGGCCCGAGAAGCACTCTCCGGCCAACATGCCCAACTGCAGCAACAGCTCCCAAACCGAAGGAGCCAGGACCCAAAGACCTAGCTGGCCTGAAGGGCCCCCAGGGGGCCCCCAAGTAGCCCCTCTCAATTTGGGTCTGGGGGCTTTCGTTGGGCCGGGAACCTGGGAGATTCCTGCAAGGTTGCAGTTCGCGGCCCGAGAAGCACTCTCCGGCCAACATGCCCAACTGCAGCAACAGCTCCCAAAGCGAAGGAGCCAGGACCCAAAGACCTAGCTGGCCTGAAGGGCCCCCAGGGGGCCCCCAAGCAGCCCCTCTCCATTTGGGTCTGGGGGCTTTCGTTGGGCCGGGAACCTGGGAGAATCCTGCAAGGTTGCAGTTCGCGGCCCGAGAAGCACTCTCCGGCCAACATGCCCAACTGCAGCAACAGCTCCCAAAGCGAAGGAGCCAGGACCCAAAGACCTAGCTGGCCTGAAGGGCCCCCAGGGGGCCCCCAAGCAGCCCCTCTCCATTTGGGTCTGGGGGCTTTTGTTGGGCATGTATACCTGAGAGGTACCTGGAAGTTACAGTTCGCGGCCCGAGAAGCACTCTCCGGCCAACATGCCCAACTGCAGCAACAGCTCCCAAAGCGAAGGAGCCAGGACCCAAAGACCTAGCTGGCCTGAAGGGCCCCCAGGGGGCCCCCAAGCAGCCCCTCTCAATTTGGGTCTGGGGGCTTTCGTTGGGCCGGGAACCTGGGAGAATCCTGCAAGGTTGCAGTTCGCGGCCCGAGAAGCACTCTCCGGCCAACATGCCCAACTGCAGCAACAGCTCCCAAAGCGAAGGAGCCAGGACCCAAAGACCTAGCTGGCCTGAAGGGCCCCCAGGGGGCCCCCAAGCAGCCCCTCTCAATTTGGGTCTGGGGGCTTTCGTTGGGCCGGGAACCTGGGAGAATCCTGCAAGGTTGCAGTTCGCGGCCCGAGAAGCACTCTCCGGCCAACATGCCCAACTGCAGCAACAGCTCCCAAACCGAAGGAGCCAGGACCCAAAGACCTAGCTGGCCTGAAGGGCCCCCAGGGGGCCCCCAAGCAGCCCCTCTCCATTTGGGTCTGGGGGCTTTTGTTGGGCATGTATACCTGAGAGGTACCTGGAAGTTACAGCTCGCGGCCCGAGAAGCACTCTCCGGCCAACATGCCCAACTGCAGCAACAGCTCCCAAAGCGAAGGAGCCAGGACCCAAAGACCTAGCTGGCCTGAAGGGCCCCCAGGGGGGCCCCAAGCAGCCCCTCTCCATTTGGGTCTGGGGGCTTTCGTTGGGCCGGGAACCTGGGAGAATCCTGCAAGGTTGCAGTTCGCGGCCCGAGAAGCACTCTCCGGCCAACATGCCCAACTGCAGCAACAGCTCCCAAACCGAAGGAGCCAGGACCCAAAGACCTAGCTGGCCTGAAGGGCCCCCAGGGGGCCCCCAAGCAGCCCCTCTCCATTTGGGTCTGGGGGTTTTCGTTGGGCCGGGAACCTGGGAGAATCCTGCAAGGTTGCAGTTCGCGGCCCGAGAAGCACTCTCCGGCCAACATGCCCAACTGCAGCAACAGCTCCCAAAGCGAAGGAGCCAGGACCCAAAGACCTAGCTGGCCTGAAGGGTCCCCAGGGGGCCCCAAGCAGCCCCTCTCCATTTGGGTCTGGGGGCTTTCGTTGGGCCGGGAACCTGGGAGAATCCTGCAAGGTTGCAGTTCGCGGCCCGAGAAGCACTCTCCGGCCAACATGCCCAACTGCAGCAACAGCTCCCAAAGCGAAGGAGCCAGGACCCAAAGACCTAGCTGGCCTGAAGGGCCCCCAGGGGGCCCCCAAGCAGCCCCTCTCAATTTGGGTCTGGGGGCTTTCGTTGGGCCGGGAACCTGGGAGAATCCTGCAAGGTTGCAGTTCGCGGCCCGAGAAGCACTCTCCGGCCAACATGCCCAACTGCAGCAACAGCTCCCAAAGCGAAGGAGCCAGGACCCAAAGACCTAGCTGGCCTGAAGGGCCCCCAGGGGGCCCCCAAGCAGCCCCTCTCCATTTGGGTCTGGGGGCTTTCGTTGGGCCGGGAACCTGGGAGATTCCTGCAAGGTTGCAGTTGGCGGCCCGAGAAGCACTCTCCGGCCAACATGCCCAACGTCAGCAACAGCTCCCAAAGCGAATGAGCCAGGACACAAAGACCTAGCTGGCCTGAAGGGCCCCCAGGGGGCCCCCAAGCAGCCCCTCTCAATTTGGGTCTGGGGGCTTTCGTTGGGCATGGATACCTGAGAGGTACCTGCAAGGTTGCAGTTCGCGGCCCGAGAAGCACTCTCCGGCCAACATGCTCAACTGCAGCAACAGCTCCCAAACCGAAGGAGCCAGGACCCAAAGACCTAGCTGGCCTGAAGGGCCCCCAGGGGGCCCCCAAGCAGCCCCTCTCAATTTGGGTCTGGGGGCTTTCGTTGGGCCGGGAACCTGGGAGAATCCTGCAAGGTTGCAGTTCGCGGCCCGAGAAGCACTCTCCGGCCAACATGCCCAACTGCAGCAACAGCTCCCAAAGCGAAGGAGCCAGGACCCAAAGACCTAGCTGGCCTGAAGGGCCCCAGGGGGCCCCCAAGCAGCCCCTCTCCATTTGGGTCTGGGGGCTTTCGTTGGGCCGGGAACCTGGGAGATTCCTGCAAGGTTGCAGTTGGCGGCCCGAGAAGCACTCTCCGGCCAACATGCCCAACGTCAGC
The DNA here is from genome assembly GCF_964237585.1 of Gallinula chloropus. Taxonomy (NCBI): domain Eukaryota; kingdom Metazoa; phylum Chordata; class Aves; order Gruiformes; family Rallidae; genus Gallinula; species Gallinula chloropus. The sequence continues at coordinate 523,966 of NW_028168242.1, read as the reverse complement.
AACAGCTCCCAAACCGAATGAGCCAGGACACAAAGACCTAGCTGGCCTGAAGGGCCCCCAGGGGGCCCCCAAGTAGCCCCTCTCAATTTGGGTCTGGGGGCTTTCGTTGGGCCGGGAACCTGGGAGATTCCTGCAAGGTTGCAGTTCGCGGCCGGAGAAGCACTCTCCGGCCAACATGCCCAACTGCAGCAACAGCTCCCAAACCGAAGGAGCCAGGACCCAAAGACCTAGCTGGCCTGAAGGGCCCCCAGGGGGCCCCCAAGCAGCCCCTCTCCATTTGGGTCTGGGGGCTTTCGTTGGGCCGGGAACCTGGGAGAATCCTGCAAGGTTGCAGTTCGCGGCCCGAGAAGCACTCTCCGGCCAACATGCCCAACTGCAGCAACAGCTCCCAAAGCGAAGGAGCCAGGACCCAAAGACCTAGCTGGCCTGAAGGGCCCCCAGGGGGCCCCCAAGCAGCCCCTCTCCATTTGGGTCTGGGGGTTTTCGTTGGGCCGGGAACCTGGGAGGTACCTGCAAGGTTGCAGTTCGCGGCCCGAGAAGCACTCTCCGGCCAACATGCCCAACTGCAGCAACAGCTCCCAAACCGAAGGAGCCAGGACCCAAAGACCTAGCTGGCCTGAAGGGCCCCCAGGGGGGCCCCAAGCAGCCCCTCTCAATTTGGGTCTGGGGGCTTTCGTTGGGCCGGGAACCTGGGAGAATCCTGCAAGGTTGCAGTTCGCGGCCCGAGAAGCACTCTCCGGCCAACATGCCCAACTGCAGCAACAGCTCCCAAAGCGAAGGAGCCAGGACCCAAAGACCTAGCTGGCCTGAAGGGCCCCCAGGGGGCCCCCAAGCAGCCCCTCTCAATTTGGGTCTGGGGGCTTTCGTTGGGCCGGGAACCTGGGAGGTACCTGCAAGGTTGCAGTTCGCGGCCCGAGAAGCACTCTCCGGCCAACATGCCCAACTGCAGCAACAGCTCCCAAAGCGAAGGAGCCAGGACCCAAAGACCTAGCTGGCCTGAAGGGCCCCCAGGGGGCCCCCAAGCAGCCCCTCTCCATTTGGGTCTGGGGGCTTTCGTTGGGCCGGGAACCTGGGAGATTCCTGCAAGATTGCAGTTCGAGGCCCGAGAAGCACTCTCCGGCCAACATGCCCAACTGCAGCAACAGCTCCCAAACCGAATGAGCCAGGACACAAAGACCTAGCTGGCCTGAAGGGCCCCCAGGGGGCCCCCAAGCAGCCCCTCTCAATTTGGGTCTGGGGGCTTTCGTTGGGCCGGGAACCTGGGAGATTCCTGAAAGGTTGCAGTTCGCGGCCGGAGAAGCACTCTCCGGCCAACATGCCCAACTGCAGCAACAGCTCCCAAAGCGAAGGAGCCAGGACCCAAAGACTTAGCTGGCCTGAAGGGCCCCCAGGGGGCCCCCAAGCAGCCCCTCTCAATTTGGGTCTGGGGGCTTTCGTTGGGCCGGGAACCTGGGAGAATCCTGCAAGGTTGCAGTTCGCGGCCCGAGAAGCACTCTCCGGCCAACATGCCCAACTGCAGCAACAGCTCCCAAACCGAATGAGCCAGGACCCAAAGACCTAGCTGGCCTGAAGGGCCCCCAGGGGGCCCCCAAGCAGCCCCTCTCCATTTGGGTCTGGGGGCTTTCGTTGGGCATGGAACCTTGGAGATTCCTTCAAGGTTGCAGTTCGTGGCCCGAGAAGCACTCTCCGCCCAACATGCCCAACTGCAGCAACAGCTCCCAAAGCGAAGGAGCCAGGACCCAAAGACCTAGCTGGCCTGAAGGGCCCCCAGGGGGCCCCCAAGCAGCCCCTCTCCATTTGGGTCTGGGGGCTTTCGTTGGGCCGGGAACCTGGGAGAATCCTGCAAGGTTGCAGTTCGCGGCCCGAGAAGCACTCTCCGGCCAACATGCCCAACTGCAGCAACAGCTCCCAAAGCGAAGGAGCAAGGACACAAAGATCTAGCTGGCCTGAAGGGCCCCCAGGGGGCCCCCAAGCAGCCCCTCTCCATTTGGGTCTGGGGGCTTTCGTTGGGCATGGATACCTGAGAGGTACCTGCAAGGTTGCAGTTCGCGGCCCGAGAAGCACTCTCCGGCCAACATGCCCAACTGCAGCAACAGCTCCCAAACTGAATGAGCCAGGACACAAAGACCAAGCTGGCCTGAAGGGCCCCCAGGGGGGCCCCAAGCAGCCCCTCTCAATTTGGGTCTGGGGGCTTTCGTTGGGCTTGGAACCTGGGAGAATCCTGCAAGGTTGCAGTTCGCGGCCCGAGAAGCACTCTCCGGCCAACATGCCCAACTGCAGCAACAGCTCCCAAAGCGAAGGAGCCAGGACCCAAAGACCTAGCTGGCCTGAAGGGCCCCCAGGGGGCCCCCAAGCAGCCCCTCTCCATTTGGGTCTGGGGGCTTTCGTTGGGCCGGGAACCTGGGAGAATCCTGCAAGGTTGCAGTTCGCGGCCCGAGAAGCACTCTCCGGCCAACATGCCCAACTGCAGCAACAGCTCCCAAAGCGAAGGAGCCAGGACCCAAAGACCTAGCTGGCCTGAAGGGCCCCCAGGGGGCCCCCAAGCAGCCCCTCTCAATTTGGGTCTGGGGGCTTTCGTTGGGCCGGGAACCTGGGAGGTACCTGCAAGGTTGCAGTTCGCGGCCCGAGAAGCACTCTCCGGCCAACATGCCCAACTGCAGCAACAGCTCCCAAAGCGAAGGAGCCAGGACCCAAAGACCTAGCTGGCCTGAAGGGCCCCCAGGGGGCCCCCAAGCAGCCCCTCTCCATTTGGGTCTGGGGGCTTTTGTTGGGCCGGGAACCTGGGAGAATCCTGCAAGGTTGCAGTTCGAGGCCCGAGAAGCACTCTCCGGCCAACATGCCCAACTGCAGCAACAGCTCCCAAACCGAATGAGCCAGGACACAAAGACCTAGCTGGCCTGAAGGGCCCCCAGGGGGCCCCCAAGCAGCCCCTCTCCATTTGGGTCTGGGGGCTTTCGTTGGGCCGGGAACCTGGGAGATTCCTTCAAGGTTGCAGTTCGCGGCCCGAGAAGCACTCTCCGGCCAACATGCCCAACTGCAGCAACAGCTCCCAAACCGAAGGAGCCAGGACCCAAAGACCTAGCTGGCCTGAAGGGCCCCCAGGGGGCCCCAAGCAGCCCCTCTCCATTTGGGTCTGGGGGCTTTCTTTAGGCTGAGAACCTGGGTGATACCAGCAAGGTTGCAGTTCGCGGCCCGAGAAGCACTCTCCGGCCAACATGCCAAATATCCAGCAACAGCTCCCAAAGCGAAGGAGCCAGGACCCAAAGACCTAGCTGGCCTGAAGGGCCCCCAGAAGGCCACCAAGCAGCCCCTCTCCATTTGGGTCTGGGGGCTTTCGTTGGGCATGGATACCTGAGAGGTACCTGCAAGGTTACAGTTCGCGGCCCGAGAAGCACTCTCCGGCCAACATGCCCAACTGCAGCAACAGCTCCCAAACCGAAGGAGCCAGGACCCAAAGACCTAGCTGGCCTGAAGGGCCCCCAGGGGGCCCCCAAGCAGCCCCTCTCAATTTGGGTCTGGGGGTTTTCGTTGGGCCGGGAACCTGGGAGGTACCTGCAAGGTTGCAGTTCGCGGCCCGAGAAGCACTCTCCGGCCAACATGCCCAACTGCAGCAACAGCTCCCAAACCGAAGGAGCCAGGACCCAAAGACCTAGCTGGCCTGAAGGGCCCCCAGGGGGCCCCCAAGCAGCCCCTCTCAATTTGGGTCTGGGGGCTTTCGTTGGGCCGGGAACCTGGGAGAATCCTGCAAGTTTGCAGTTCGCGGCCCAAGAAGCACTCTCCGGCCAACATGCCCAACTGCAGCAACAGCTCCCAAACCGAAGGAGCCAGGACCCAAAGACCTAGCTGGTCTGAAGGGCCCCCAGGGGGCCCCCAAGCAGCCCCTCTCAATTTGGGTCTGGGGGCTTTCGTTGGGCCGGGAACCTGGGAGAATCCTGCAAGGTTGCAGTCCGCGGCCCAAGAAGCACTCTCCGGCCAACATGCCCAACTGCAGCAACAGCTCCCAAACCGAAGGAGCCAGGACCCAAAGACCTAGCTGGCCTGAAGGGCCCCCAGGGGGCCCCCAAGCAGCCCCTCTCCATTTGGGTCTGGGGGCTTTCGTTGGGCATGGATACCTGAGAGGTACCTGCAAGGTTGCAGTTCGCGGCCCGAGAAGCACTCTCCGGCCAACATGCCCAACTGCAGCAACAGCTCCCAAACCGAAGGAGCCAGGACCCAAAGACCAAGCTGGCCTGAAGGGCCCCCAGGGGGGCCCCAAGCAGCCCCTCTCAATTTGGGTCTGGGGGCTTTCGTTGGGCCGGGAACCTGGGAGAATCCTGCAAGGTTGCAGTTCGCGGCCCGAGAAGCACTCTCCGGCCAACATGCCCAACTGCAGCAACAGCTCCCAAAGCGAAGGAGCCAGGACCCAAAGACCTAGCTGGCCTGAAGGGCCCCCAGGGGGCCCCCAAGCAGCCCCTCTCAATTTGGGTCTGGGGGCTTTCGTTGGGCCGGGAACCTGGGAGAATCCTGCAAGGTTGCAGTTCGCGGCCCGAGAAGCACTCTCCGGCCAACATGCCCAACTGCAGCAACAGCTCCCAAACCGAAGGAGCCAGGACCCAAAGACCTAGCTGGCCTGAAGGGCCCCCAGGGGGCCCCCAAGCAGCCCCTCTCAATTTGGGTCTGGGGGCTTTCGTTGGGCCGGGAACCTTGGAGAATCCTGCGAGGTTGCAGTTCGCGGCCCGAGAAGCACTCTCCGGCCAACATGCCCAACTGCAGCAACAGCTCCCAAACCGAAGGAGCCAGGACCCAAAGACCTAGCTGGCCTGAAGGGCCCCCAGGGGGCCCCCAAGCAGCTCCTCTCCATTTGGGTCTGGGGGCTTTAGTTGGGCCGGGAACCTGGGAGGAACCTGCAAGGTTGCAGTTCGCGGCCCGAGAAGCACTCTCCGGCCAACATGCCCAACTGCAGCAACAGCTCCCAAAGCGAAGGAGCCAGGACCCAAAGACCTAGCTGGCCTGAAGGGCCCCCAGGGGGCCCCCAAGCAGCCCCTCTCAATTTGGGTCTGGGGGCTTTCGTTGGGCATGGATACCTGAGAGGTACCTGCAAGGTTACAGTTCGCGGCCCGAGAAGCACTCTCCGGCCAACATGCTCAACTGCAGCAACAGCTCCCAAAGCGAAGGAGCCAGGACCCAAAGACCTAGCTGGCCTGAAGGGCCCCCAGGGGGCCCCCAAGCAGCCCCTCTCAATTTGGGTCTGGGGGCTTTCGTTGGGCCGGGAACCTGGGAGATTCCTGCAAGGTTGCAGTTCGCGGCCCGAGAAGCACTCTCCGGCCAACATGCCCAACGTCAGCAACAGCTCCCAAACCGAATGAGCCAGGACCCAAAGACCTAGCTGGCCTGAAGGGCCCCCAGGGGGCCCCCAAGCAGCCCATCTCCATTTGGGTCTGGGGGCTTTCTTTAGGCTGAGAACCTGGGAGATACCAGCAAGGTTGCAGTTCGCGGCCCGAGAAGCACTCTCCGGCCAACATGCCCAATATCCAGCAACAGCTCCCAAAGCGAAGGAGCCAGGACCCAAAGACCTAGCTGGCCTGAAGGGCCCCCAGAAGGCCACCAAGCAGCCCCTCTCCATTTGGGTCTGGGGGCTTTCGTTGGGCATGGATACCTGAGAGGTACCTGCAAGTTACAGTTCGCGGCCCGAGAAGCACTCTCCGGCCAACATGCCCAACTGCAGCAACAGCTCCCAAAGCGAAGGAGCCAGGACCCAAAGACCTAGCTGGCCTGAAGGGCCCCCAGGGGGCCCCCAAGCAGCCCCTCTCAATTTGGGTCTGGGGGCTTTCGTTGGGCCGGGAACCTGGGAGAATCCTGCAAGGTTGCAGTTCGCGGCCCGAGAAGCACTCTCCGGCCAACATGCCCAACTGCAGCAACAGCTCCCAAAGCGAAGGAGCCAGGACCCAAAGACCTAGCTGGCCTGAAGGGCCCCCAGGGGGCCCCCAAGCAGCCCCTCTCAATTTGGGTCTGGGGGCTTTCGTTGGGCCGGGAACCTGGGAGAATCCTGCGAGGTTGCAGTTCGCGGCCCGAGAAGCACTCTCCGGCCAACATGCCCAACTGCAGCAACAGCTCCCAAACCGAAGGAGCCAGGACCCAAAGACCTAGCTGGCCTGAAGGGCCCCCAGGGGGCCCCCAAGCAGCTCCTCTCCATTTGGGTCTGGGGGCTTTAGTTGGGCCGGGAACCTGGGAGGAACCTGCAAGGTTGCAGTTCGCGGCCCGAGAAGCACTCTCCGGCCAACATGCCCAACTGCAGCAACAGCTCCCAAAGCGAAGGAGCCAGGACCCAAAGACCTAGCTGGCCTGAAGGGCCCCCAGGGGGCCCCCAAGCAGCCCCTCTCAATTTGGGTCTGGGGGCTTTCGTTGGGCATGGATACCTGAGAGGTACCTGCAAGGTTACAGTTCGCGGCCCGAGAAGCACTCTCCGGCCAACATGCTCAACTGCAGCAACAGCTCCCAAAGCGAAGGAGCCAGGACCCAAAGACCTAGCTGGCCTGAAGGGCCCCCAGGGGGCCCCCAAGCAGCCCCTCTCCATTTGGGTCTGGGGGCTTTCGTTGGGCCGGGAACCTGGGAGATTCCTGCAAGGTTGCAGTTCGCGGCCCGAGAAGCACTCTCCGGCCAACATGCCCAACGTCAGCAACAGCTCCCAAACCGAATGAGCCAGGACACAAAGACCTAGCTGGCCTGAAGGGCCCCCAGGGGGCCCCCAAGCAGCCCCTCTCCATTTGGGTCTGGGGGCTTTCTTTAGGCTGAGAACCTGGGAGATACCAGCAAGGTTGCAGTTCGCGGCCCGAGAAGCACTCTCCGGCCAACATGCCCAATATCCAGCAACAGCTCCCAAAGCGAAGGAGCCAGGACCCAAAGACCTAGCTGGCCTGAAGGGCCCCCAGAAGGCCACCAAGCAGCCCCTCTCCATTTGGGTCTGGGGGCTTTCGTTGGGCATGGATACCTGAGAGGTACCTGCAAGTTACAGTTCGCGGCCCGAGAAGCACTCTCCGGCCAACATGCCCAACTGCAGCAACAGCTCCCAAAGCGAAGGAGCCAGGACCCAAAGACCTAGCTGGCCTGAAGGGCCCCCAGGGGGCCCCAAAGCAGCCCCTCTCAATTTGGGTCTGGGGGTTTTCGTTGGGCCGGGAACCTGGGAGAATCCTGCAAGGTTGCAGTTCGCGGCCCGAGAAGCACTCTCCGGCCAATATGCCCAACTGCAGCAACAGCTCCCAAAGCGAAGGAGCCAGGACCCAAAGACCTAGCTGGCCTGAAGTGCCCCCAGGGGGCCCCCAAGCAGCCCCTCTCAATTTGGGTCTGGGGGCTTTCGTTGGGCATGTATACCTGAGAGTTACCTGGAAGTTACAGTTCGCGGCCCGAGAAGCACTCTCCGGCCAACATGCCCAACTGCAGCAACAGCTCCCAAAGCGAAGGAGCCAGGACCCAAAGACCTAGCTGGCCTGAAGGGCCCCCAGGGGGCCCCCAAGCAGCCCCTCTCAATTTGGGTCTGGGGGCTTTCGTTGGGCCGGGAACCTGGGAGAATCCTGCAAGGTTGCAGTTCGCGGCCCGAGAAGCACTCTCCGGCCAACATGCCCAACTGCAGCAACAGCTCCCAAACCGAAGGAGCCAGGACCCAAAGACCTAGCTGGCCTGAAGGGCCCCCAGGGGGCCCCCAAGCAGCCCCTCTCCATTTGGGTCTGGGGGCTTTTGTTGGGCCGGGAACCTGGGAGATTCCTGCAAGGTTGCAGTTCGAGGCGCGAGAAGCACTCTCCGGCCAACATGCCCAACTGCAGCAACAGCTCCCAAACCGAATGAGCCAGGACCCAAAGACCTAGCTGGCCTGAAGGGCCCCCAGGGGGCCCCCAAGCAGCCCCTCTCAATTTGGGTCTGGGGGCTTTCGTTGGGCCGGGAACCTGGGAGATTCCTGCAAGGTTGCAGTTCGCGGCCCGAGAAGCACTCTCCGGCCAACATGCCCAACTGCAGCAACAGCTCCCAAACAGAATGAGCCAGGACACAAAGACCTAGCTGGCCTGAAGGGCCCCCAGGGGGCCCCAAAGCAGCCCCTCTCCATTTGGGTCTGGGGGCTTTCGTTGGGCCGGGAACCTGGGAGATTCCTTCAAGGTTGCAGTTCGCGGCCCGAGAAGCACTCTCCGGCCAACATGCACAACTGCAGCAACAGCTCCCAAACCGAAGGAGCCAGGACCCAAAGACCTAGCTGGCCTGAAGGGCCCCCAGAGGGCCACCAAGCAGCCCCTCTCAATTTGGGTCTGGGGGCTTTCGTTGGGCATGGATACCTGAGAGGTACCTGCAAGGTTACAGTTCGCGGCCCGAGAAGCACTCTCCGGCCAACATGCTCAACTGCAGCAACAGCTCCCAAACCGAAGGAGCCAGGACCCAAAGACCTAGCTGGCCTGAAGGGCCCCCAGGGGGCCCCCAAGCAGCCCCTCTCAATTTGGGTCTGGGGGCTTTCGTTGGGCCGGGAACCTGGGAGATTCCTGCAAGGTTGCAGTTCGCGGCCCGAGAAGCACTCTCCGGCCAACATGCCCAACGTCAGCAACAGCTCCCAAACCGAATGAGCCAGGACACAAAGACCTAGCTGGCCTGAAGGGCCCCCAGGGGGCCCCCAAGCAGCCCATCTCCATTTGGGTCTGGGGGCTTTCTTTAGGCTGAGAACCTGGGTGATACCAGCAATGTTGCAGTTCGCGGCCCGAGAAGCACTCTCCGGCCAACATGCCCAATATCCAGCAACAGCTCCCAAAGCGAAGGAGCCAGGACCCAAAGACCTAGCTGGCCTGAAGGGCCCCCAGAAGGCCACCAAGCAGCCCCTCTCCATTTGGGTCTGGGGGCTTTCGTTGGGCATGGATACCTGAGAGGTACCTGCAAGTTACAGTTCGCGGCCCGAGAAGCACTCTCCGGCCAACATGCCCAACTGCAGCAACAGCTCCCAAACCGAAGGAGCCAGGACCCAAAGACCTAGCTGGCCTGAAGGGCCCCCAGGGGGCCCCAAAGCAGCCCCTCTCCATTTGGGTCTGGGGGCTTTCGTTGGGCCGGGAACCTGGGAGAATCCTGCAAGGTTGCAGTTCGCGGCCCGAGAAGCACTCTCCGGCCAACATGCCCAACTGCAGCAACAGCTCCCAAAGCGAAGGAGCCAGGACCCAAAGACCTAGCTGGCCTGAAGGGCCCCCAGGGGGCCCCCAAGCAGCCCCTCTCCATTTGGGTCTGGGGGCTTTCGTTGGGCCGGGAACCTGGGAGATTCCTGCAAGGTTGCAGTTCGCGGCCCGAGAAGCACTCTCCGGCCAACATGCCCAACTGCAGCAACAGCTCCCAAACCGAAGGAGCCAGGACCCAAAGACCTAGCTGGCCTGAAGGGCCCCCAGGGGGCCCCCAAGCAGCCCCTCTCCATTTGGGTCTGGGGGCTTTCGTTGGGCCGGGAACCTGGGAGAATCCTGCAAGGTTGCAGTTCGCGGCCCAAGAAGCACTCTCCGGCCAACATGCCCAACTGCAGCAACAGCTCCCAAAGCGAAGGAGCCAGGACCCAAAGACCTAGCTGGCCTGAAGTGCCCCCAGGCGGCCCCAAAGCAGCCCCTCTCCATTTGAGTCTGGGGGCTTTCGTTGGGCCGGGAACCTGGGAGAATCCTGCAAGGTTGCAGTTCGCGGCCCGAGAAGCACTCTCCGCCCAACATGCCCAACTGCAGCAACAGCTCCCAAAGCGAAGGAGCCAGGACCCAAAGACCTAGCTGGCCTGAAGGGCCCCCAGGGGGCCCCCAAGCAGCCCCTCTCCATTTGGGTCTGGGGGCTTTCGTTGGGCATGGAACCTGGGAGAATCCTGCAAGGTTGCAGTTCGCGGCCCGAGAAGCACTCTCCGGCCAACATGCCCAACTGCAGCAACAGCTCCCAAACCGAAGGAGCCAGGACCCAAAGACCTAGCTGGCCTGAAGGGCCCCCATGGGGCCCCCAAGGAGCTCCTCTCCATTTAGGTCTGGGGGCTTTCGTTGGGCCGGGAACCTGGGAGGTACCTGCAAGGTTGCAGTTCGCGGCCCGAGAAGCACTCTCCGGCCAACATGCCCAACGTCAGCAACAGCTCCCAAACCGAAGGAGCCAGGACCCAAAGACCTAGCTGGCCTGAAGGGCCCCCAGTGGGCCCCCAAGCAGCCCCTCTCAATTTGGGTCTGGGGGCTTTCGTTGGGCCGGGAACCTGGGAGATTCCTGCAAGGTTGCAGTTCGCGGCCCGAGAAGCACTCTCCGGCCAACATGCCCAACTGCAGCAACAGCTCCCAAAGCGAAGGAGCCAGGACCCAAAGACCTAGCTGGCCTGAAGGGCCCCCAGGGGGCCCCCAAGCAGCCCCTCTCAATTTGGGTCTGGGGGCTTTCGTTGGGCCGGGAACCTGGGAGAATCCTGCAAGGTTGCAGTTCGCGGCCCGAGAAGCACTCTCCGGCCAACATGCCCAACTGCAGCAACAGCTCCCAAAGCGAAGGAGCCAGAACCCAAAGACCTAGCTGGCCTGAAGGGCCCCCAGGGGGCCCCCAAGCAGCCCCTCTCCATTTGGGTCTGGGGGCTTTTGTTGGGCATGTATACCTGAGAGGTACCTGGAAGTTACAGTTCGCGGCCCGAGAAGCACTCTCCGGCCAACATGCCCAACTGCAGCAACAGCTCCCAAACCGAAGGAGCCAGGACCCAAAGACCTAGCTGGCCTGAAGGGCCCCCAGGGGGCCCCCAAGCAGCCCCTCTCCATTTGGGTCTGGGGGTTTTCGTTGGGCCGGGAACCTGGGAGGTACCTGCAAGGTTGCAGTTCGCGGCCCAAGAAGCACTCTCCGGCCAACATGCCCAACTGCAGCAACAGCTCCCAAAGCGAAGGAGCCAGGACCCAAAGACCTAGCTGGCCTGAAGGGGCCCCCAGGGGGGCCCCAAGCAGCCCCTCTCAATTTGGGTCTGGGGGCTTTCGTTGGGCCGGGAACCTGGGAGAATCCTGCAAGGTTGCAGTTCGCGGCCCGAGAAGCACTCTCCGGCCAACATGCCCAACTGCAGCAACAGCTCCCAAACCGAAGGAGCCAGGACCCAAAGACCTAGCTGGCCTGAAGGGCCCCCAGGGGGCCCCCAAGAGGCACCTCTCAATTTGGGTCTGGGGGCTTTCGTTGGGCCGGGAACCTGGGAGAATCCTGCAAGGTTGCAGTTCGCGGCCCGAGAATCACTCTCCGGCCAACAAGCACAACTGCAGCAACAGCTCCCAAAGCGAAGGAGCCAGGACCCAAAGACCTAGCTGGCCTGAAGGGCCCCCAGGGGGGCCCCAAGCAGCCCCTCTCAATTTGGGTCTGGGGGCTTTCGTTGGGCCGGGAACCTGGGAGAATCCTGCAAGGTTGCAGTTCGCGGCCCGAGAACCACTCTCTGGCCAACATGCCCAACTGCAGCAACAGCTCCCAAAGCGAAGGAGCCAGGACCCAAAGACCTAGCTGGCCTGAAGGGCCCCCAGGGGGCCCCCAAGCAGCCCCTCTCCATTTGGGTCTGGGGGCTTTTGTTGGGCATGTATACCTGAGAGGTACCTGGAAGTTACAGTTCGCGGCCCGAGAAGCACTCTCCGGCCAACATGCCCAACTGCAGCAACAGCTCCCAAAGCGAAGGAGCCAGGACCCAAAGAGCTAGCTGGCCTGAAGGGCCCCCAGGGGGCCCCCAAGCAGCCCCTCTCCATTTGGGTCTGGGGGTTTTCGTTGGGCCGGGAACCTGGGAGGTACCTGCAAGGTTGCAGTTCGCGGCCCGAGAAGCACTCTCCGGCCAACATGCCCAACTGCAGCAACAGCTCCCAAAGCGAAGGAGCCAGGACCCAAAGACCTAGCTGGCCTGAAGGGCCCCCAGGGGGCCCCCAAGCAGCCCCTCTCAATTTGGGTCTGGGGGCTTTCGTTGGGCCGGGAACCTGGGAGAATCCTGCAAGGTTGCAGTTCGCGGCCCGAGAAGCACTCTCCGGCCATCATGCCCAACTGCAGCAACAGCTCCCAAAGCGAAGGAGCCAGGACCCAAAGACCTAGCTGGCCTGAAGGGCCCCCAGGGGGCCCCCAAGCAGCCCCTCTCCATTTGGGTCTGGGGGCTTTTGTTGGGCATGTATACCTGAGAGGTACCTGGAAGTTACAGTTCGCGGCCCGAGAAGCACTCTCCGGCCAACATGCAAAACGTGTAGCGACTGCTCCCAAAGCGAAGGAGCCAGGACCCAAAGACCTAGCTGGCCTGAAGGGCCCCCAGGGGGCCCCCAAGCAGCCCCTCTCCATTTGGGTCTGGGGGCTTTTGTTGGGCCGGGAACCTGGGAGAATCCTGCAAGGTTGCAGTTCGCGGCCCGAGAAGCACTCTCCGGCCAACATGCCCAACTGCAGCAACAGCTCCCAAAGCGAAGGAGCCAGGACCCAAAGACCTAGCTGGCCTGAAGGGCCCCCAGGGGGGCCCCAAGCAGCCCCTCTCAATTTGGGTCTGGGGGCTTTCGTTGGGCCGGGAACCTGGGAGAATCCTGCAAGGTTGCAGTTCGCGGCCCGAGAAGCACTCTCCGCCCAACATGCCCAACTGCAGCAACAGCTCCCAAACCGAAGGAGCCAGGACCCAAAGACCTAGCTGGCCTGAAGGGCCCCCAGGGGGCCCCCAAGAGGCACCTCTCAATTTGGGTCTGGGGGCTTTCGTTGGGCCGGGAACCTGGGAGATTCCTGCAAGGTTGCAGTTCGCGGCCCGAGAAGCACTCTCCGGCCAACATGCCCAACGTCAGCAACAGCTCCCAAACCGAACGAGCCAGGACACAAAGACCTAGCTGGCCTGAAGGGCCCCCAGGGGGCCCCCGAGCAGCCCCTCTCCATTTGGGTCTGGGGGCTTTCTTTAGGCTGAGAACCTGGGTGATACCAGCAAGGTTGCAGTTCGCGGCCCGAGAAGCACTCTCCGGCCAACATGCCCAATATCCAGCAACAGTTCCCAAAGCGAAGGAGCCAGGACCCAAAGACCTAGCTGGCCTGAAGGGCCCCCAGAAGGCCCCCAAGCAGCCCCTCTCCATTTGGGTCTGGGGGCTTTTGTTGGGCATGGATACCTGAGAGGTACTTGCAAGTTACAGTTCGCGGCCCAAGAAGCACTCTCCGGCCAACATGCCCAACTGCAGCAACAGCTCCCAAAGCGAAGGAGCCAGGACCCAAAGACCTAGCTGGCCTGAAGGGCCCCCAGGGGGCCCCCAAGCAGCCCCTATCAATTTGGGTCTGGGGGCTTTCGTTGGGCCGGGAACCTGGGAGAATCCTGCAAGGTTGCAGTTCGCGGCCCGAGAAGCACTCTCCGGCCAACATGCCCAACTGCAGCAACAGCTCCCAAACCGAAGGAGCCAGGACCCAAAGACCTAGCTGGCCTGAAGGGCCCCCAGGGGGCCCCCAAGCAGCCCCTCTCAATTTGGGTCTGGGGGCTTTCGTTGGGCCGGGAACCTGGGAGAATCCTGCAAGGTTGCAGTTCGCGGACCGAGAAGCACTCTCCGGCCAACATGCCCAACTGCAGCAACAGCTCCCAAAGCGAAGGAGCCAGGACCCAAAGACCTAGCTGGCCTGAAGGGCCCACAGGGGGCCCCCAAGCAGCCCATCTCCATTTGGGTCTGGGGGCTTTCGTTGGGCATGGATACCTGAGAAGTACCTGCAAGTTTGCAGTTCGCGGCCCGAGAAGCACTCTCCGCCCAACATGCCCAACTGCAGCAACAGCTCCCAAACCGAAGGAGCCAGGACCCAAAGACCTAGCTGGCCTGAAGGGCCCCCAGGGGGCCCCCAAGCAGCCCCTCTCAATTTGGGTCTGGGGGCTTTCGTTGGGCCGGGAACCTGGGAGAATCCTGCAAGGTTGCAGTTCGCGGCCCGAGAAGCACTCTCCGGCCAACATGCCCAACTGCAGCAACAGCTCCCAAACCGAAGGAGCCAGGACCCAAAGACCTAGCTGGCCTGAAGGGCCCCCAGGGGGCCCCCAAGCAGCACCTCTCAATTTGGGTCTGGGGGCTTTCGTTGGGCCGGGAACCTGGGAGAATCCTGCAAGGTTGCAGTTCGCGGCCCGAGAAGCACTCTCCGGCCAACATGCCCAACTGCAGCAACAGCTCCCAAAGCGAAGGAGCCAGGACCCAAAGACCTAGCTGGCCTGAAGGGCCCCCAGGTGTCCCCCAAGCAGCCCCTCTCCATTTGGGTCTGGGGGTTTTCGTTGGCCCGGAAACCTGAGAGGTACCTGCAAGGTTGCAGTTCGCGGCCCAAGAAGCACTCTCCGGCCAACATGCCCAACTGCAGCAACAGCTCCCAAACCGAAGGAGCCAGGACCCAAAGACCTAGCTGGCCTGAAGGGCCCCCAGGGGGCCCCCAAGCAGCCCCTCTCAATTTGGGTCTGGGGGCTTTCGTTGGGCCGGGAACCTGGGAGATTCCTGAAAGGTTGCAGTTCGCGGCCCGAGAAGCACTCTCCAGCCAACATGCCCAACTGCAGCAACAGCTCCCAAACCGAAGGAGCCAGGACCCAAAGACCTAGCTGGCCTGAAGGGCCCCCAGGTGGCCCCCAAGCAGCCCCTCTCCATTTGGGTCTGGGGGCTTTCGTTGGGCCGGGAACCTGGGAGAATCCTGCAAGGTTGCAGTTCGCGGCCCGAGAAGCACTCTCCGGCCAACATGCCCAACTGCAGCAACAGCTCCCAAAGCGAAGGAGCCAGGACCCAAAGACCTAGCTGGCCTGAAGGGCCCCCAGGGGGCCCCCAAGCAGCCCCTCTCCATTTGGGTCTGGGGGCTTTTGTTGGGCATGTATACCTGAGAGGTACCTGGAAGTTACAGTTCGCGGCCCGAGAAGCACTCTCCGGCCAACATGCCCAACTGCAGCAACAGCTCCCAAAGCGAAGGAGCCAGGACCCAAAGACCTAGCTGGCCTGAAGGGCCCCCAGGGGGCCCCCAAGCAGCCCCTCTCCATTTGGGTCTGGGGGTTTTCGTTGGGCCGGGAACCTGGGAGAATCCTGCAAGGTTGCAGTTCGCGGCCCGAGAAGCACTCTCCGGCCAACATGCCCAACTGCAGCAACAGCTCCCAAACCGAAGGAGCCAGGACCCAAAGACCTAGCTGGCCTGAAGGGGCCCTCAGGGGTGCCCCAAGCAGCCCCTCTCAATTTGGGTCTGGGGGCTTTCGTTGGGCCGGGAACCTGGGAGAATCCTGCAAGGTTGCAGTTCGCGGCCCGAGAAGCACTCTCCGGCCAACATGCCCAACTGCAGCAACAGCTCCCAAACCGAAGGAGCCAGGACCCAAAGACCTAGCTGGCCTGAAGGGCCCCCAGGGGGCCCCCAAGAGGCACCTCTCAATTTGGGTCTGGGGGCTTTCGTTGGGCCGGGAACCTGGGAGAATCCTGCAAGGTTGCAGTTCGCGGCCCGAGAAGCACTCTCCGGCCAACAAGCACAACTGCAGCAACAGCTCCCAAACCGAAGGAGCCAGGACCCAAAGACCTAGCTGGCCTGAAGGGCCCCCAGGGGGGCCCCAAGCAGCCCCTCTCAATTTGGGTCTGGGGGCTTTCGTTGGGCCGGGAACCTGGGAGAATCCTGCAAGGTTGCAGTTCGCGGCCCGAGAAGCACTCTCCGGCCAACATGCCCAACTGCAGCAACAGCTCCCAAAGCGAAGGAGCCAGGACCCAAAGACCTAGCTGGCCTGAAGGGCCCCCAGGGGGCCCCCAAGCAGCCCCTCTCAATTTGGGTCTGGGGGCTTTCGTTGGGCCGGGAACCTGGGAGAATCCTGCAAGGTTGCAGTTCGCGGCCCGAGAAGCACTCTCCGGCCAACATGCCCAACTGCAGCAACAGCTCCCAAAGCGAAGGAGCCAGGACCCAAAGACCTAGCTGGCCTGAAGGGCCCCCAGGGGGCCCCCAAGCAGCCCCTCTCCATTTGGGTCTGGGGGCTTTTGTTGGGCATGTATACCTGAGAGGTACCTGGAAGTTTCAGTTCGCGGCCCGAGAAGCACTCTCCGGCCAACATGCCCAACTGCAGCAACAGCTCCCAAAGCGAAGGAGCCAGGACCCAAAGACCTAGCTGGCCTGAAGGGCCCCCAGGGGGCCCCCAAGCAGCCCCTCTCCATTTGGGTCTGGGGGTTTTCGTTGGGCCGGGAACCTGGGAGGTACCTGCAAGGTTGCAGTTCGCGGCCCGAGAAGCACTCTCCGGCCAACATGCCCAACTGCAGCAACAGCTCCCAAAGCGAAGGAGCCAGGACCCAAAGACCTAGCTGGCCTGAAGGGCCCCCAGGGGGCCCCCAAGCAGCCCCTCTCAATTTGGGTCTGGGGGCTTTCGTTGGGCATGTATACCTGAGAGGTACCTGGAAGTTACAGTTCGCGGCCCGAGAAGCACTCTCCGGCCAACATGCCCAACTGCAGCAACAGCTCCCAAAGCGAAGGAGCCAGGACCCAAAGACCTAGCTGGCCTGAAGTGCCCCCAGGGGCCCCCAAAGCAGCCCCTCTCCATTTGAGTCTGGGGGCTTTCGTTGGGCCGGGAACCTGGGAGAATCCTGCAAGGTTGCAGTTCGCGGCCCGAGAAGCACTCTCCGCCCAACATGCCCAACTGCAGCAACAGCTCCCAAAGCGAAGGAGCCAGGACCCAAAGACCTAGCTGGCCTGAAGGGCCCCCAGGGGGCCCCCAAGCAGCCCCTCTCCATTTGGGTCTGGGGGCTTTCGTTGGGCATGGAACCTGGGAGATTCCTGCAAGGTTGCAGTTCGCGGCCCGAGAAGCACTCTCCGGCCAACATGCCCAACTGCAGCAACAGCTCCCAAACCGAAGGAGCCAGGACCCAAAGACCTAGCTGGCCTGAAGGGCCCCCATGGGGCCCCCAAGGAGCTCCTCTCCATTTAGGTCTGGGGGCTTTCGTTGGGCCGGGAACCTGGGAGGTACCTGCAAGGTTGCAGTTCGCGGCCCGAGAAGCACTCTCCGGCCAACATGCCCAACTGCAGCAACAGCTCCCAAAGCGAAGGAGCCAGGACCCAAAGACCTAGCTGGCCTGAAGGGCCCCCAGGGGGCCCCCAAGCAGCCCCTCTCCATTTGGGTCTGGGGGTTTTCGTTGGGCCGGGAACCTGAGAGGTACCTGCAAGGTTGCAGTTCGCGGCCCGAGAAGCACTCTCCGGCCAACATGCCCAACTGCAGCAACAGCTCCCAAACCGAAGGAGCCAGGACCCAAAGACCTAGCTGGCCTGAAGGGCCCCCAGGGGGCCCCCAAGGGGCACCTCTCAATTTGGGTCTGGGGGCTTTCGTTGGGCCGGGAACCTGGGAGAATCCTGCAAGGTTGCAGTTCGCGGCCCGAGAATCACTCTCCGGCCAACAAGCACAACTGCAGCAACAGCTCCCAAACCGAAGGAGCCAGGACCCAAAGACCTAGCTGGCCTGAAGGGCCCCCAGGGGGGCCCCAAGCAGCCCCTCTCAATTTGGGTCTGGGGGCTTTCGTTGGGCCGGGAACCTGGGAGAATCCTGCAAGGTTGCAGTTCGCGGCCCGAGAACCACTCTCTGGCCAACATGCCCAACTGCAGCAACAGCTCCCAAAGCGAAGGAGCCAGGACCCAAAGACCTAGCTGGCCTGAAGGGCCCCCAGGGGGCCCCCAAGCAGCCCCTCTCCATTTGGGTCTGGGGGCTTTTTTTGGGCATGTATACCTGAGAGGTACCTGGAAGTTACAGTTCGCGGCCCGAGAAGCACTCTCCGGCCAACATGCCCAACTGCAGCAACAGCTCCCAAACCGAAGGAGCCAGGACCCAAAGACCTAGCTGGCCTGAAGGGCCCCCAGGGGGCCCCCAAGCAGCCCCTCTCCATTTGGGTCTGGGGGTTTTCGTTGGGCCGGGAACCTGGGAGGTACCTGCAAGGTTGCAGTTCGCGCCCCGAGAAGCACTCTCCGGCCAACATGCCCAACTGCAGCAACAGCTCCCAAAGCGAAGGAGCCAGGACCCAAAGACCTAGCTGGCCTGAAGGGCCCCCAGGGGGCCCCCAAGCAGCCCCTCTCAATTTGGGTCTGGGGGCTTTCGTTGGGCCGGGAACCTGGGAGAATCCTGCAAGGTTGCAGTTCGCGGCCCGAGAAGCACTCTCCGGCCATCATGCCCAACTGCAGCAACAGCTCCCAAAGCGAAGGAGCCAGGACCCAAAGACCTAGCTGGCCTGAAGGGCCCCCAGGGGGCCCCCAAGCAGCCCCTCTCCATTTGGGTCTGGGGGCTTTCGTTGGGCATGTATACCTGAGAGGTACCTGGAAGTTACAGTTCGCGGCCCGAGAAGCACTCTCCGGCCAACATGCCAAACGTGTAGCGACTGCTCCCAAAGCGAAGGAGCCAGGACCCAAAGACCTAGCTGGCCTGAAGGGCCCCCAGGGGGCCCCCAAGCAGCCCCTCTCCATTTGGGTCTGGGGGCTTTTGTTGGGCCGGGAACCTGGGAGAATCCTGCAAGGTTGCAGTTCGCGGCCCGAGAAGCACTCTCCGGCCAACATGCCCAACTGCAGCAACAGCTCCCAAAGCGAAGGAGCCAGGACCCAAAGACCTAGCTGGCCTGAAGGGCCCCCAGGGGGGCCCCAAGCAGCCCCTCTCAATTTGGGTCTGGGGGCTTTCGTTGGGCCGGGAACCTGGGAGAATCCTGCAAGGTTGCAGTTCGCGGCCCGAGAAGCACTCTCCGCCCAACATGCCCAACTGCAGCAACAGCTCCCAAACCGAAGGAGCCAGGACCCAAAGACCTAGCTGGCCTGAAGGGCCCCCAGGGGGCCCCCAAGAGGCACCTCTCAATTTGGGTCTGGGGGCTTTCGTTGGGCCGGGAACCTGGGAGATTCCTGCAAGGTTGCAGTTCGCGGCCCGAGAAGCACTCTCCGGCCAACATGCCCAACGTCAGCAACAGCTCCCAAACCGAATGAGCCAGGACACAAAGACCTAGCTGGCCTGAAGGGCCCCCAGGGGGCCCCCGAGCAGCCCCTCTCCATTTGGGTCTGGGGGCTTTCTTTAGGCTGAGAACCTGGGTGATACCAGCAAGGTTGCAGTTCGCGGCCCGAGAAGCACTCTCCGGCCAACATGCCCAATATCCAGCAACAGTTCCCAAAGCGAAGGAGCCAGGACCCAAAGACCTAGCTGGCCTGAAGGGCCCCCAGAAGGCCCCCAAGCAGCCCCTCTCCATTTGGGTCTGGGGGCTTTTGTTGGGCATGGATACCTGAGAGGTACTTGCAAGTTACAGTTCGCGGCCCAAGAAGCACTCTCCGGCCAACATGCCCAACTGCAGCAACAGCTCCCAAAGCGAAGGAGCCAGGACCCAAAGACCTAGCTGGCCTGAAGGGCCCCCAGGGGGCCCCCAAGCAGCCCCTCTCAATTTGGGTCTGGGGGCTTTCGTTGGGCCGGGAACCTGGGAGAATCCTGCAAGGTTGCAGTTCGCGGCCCGAGAAGCACTCTCCGGCCAACATGCCCAACTGCAGCAACAGCTCCCAAACCGAAGGAGCCAGGACCCAAAGACCTAGCTGGCCTGAAGGGCCCCCAGGGGGCCCCCAAGCAGCCCCTCTCAATTTGGGTCTGGGGGCTTTCGTTGGGCCGGGAACCTGGGAGAATCCTGCAAGGTTGCAGTTCGCGGACCGAGAAGCACTCTCCGGCCAACATGCCGAACTGCAGCAACAGCTCCCAAAGCGAAGGAGCCAGGACCCAAAGACCTAGCTGGCCTGAAGGGCCCCCAGGTGTCCCCCAAGCAGCCCCTCTCCATTTGGGTCTGGGGGTTTTCGTTGGCCCGGAAACCTGAGAGGTACCTGCAAGGTTGCAGTTCGCGGCCCAAGAAGCACTCTCCGGCCAACATGCCCAACTGCAGCAACAGCTCCCAAACCGAAGGAGCCAGGACCCAAAGACCTAGCTGGCCTGAAGGGCCCCCAGGGGGCCCCCAAGCAGCCCCTCTCAATTTGGGTCTGGCGGCTTTCGTTGGGCCGGGAACCTGGGAGAATCCTGCAAGGTTGCAGTTCGCGGCCCGAGAAGCACTCTCCAGCCAACATGCCCAACTGCAGCAACAGCTCCCAAACCGAAGGAGCCAGGACCCAAAGACCTAGCTGGCCTGAAGGGCCCCCAGGGGGCCCCCAAGCAGCCCCTCTCCATTTGGGTCTGGGGGCTTTCGTTGGGCCGGGAACCTGGGAGAATCCTGCAAGGTTGCAGTTCGCGGCCCGAGAAGCACTCTCCGGCCAACATGCCCAACTGCAGCAACAGCTCCCAAAGCGAAGGAGCCAGGACCCAAAGACCTAGCTGGCCTGAAGGGCCCCCAGGGGGCCCCCAAGCAGCCCCTCTCCATTTGGGTCTGGGGGCTTTCGTTGGGCATGTATACCTGAGAGGTACCTGGAAGTTACAGTTCGCGGCCCGAGAAGCACTCTCCGGCCAACATGCCCAACTGCAGCAACAGCTCCCAAAGCGAAGGAGCCAGGACCCAAAGACCTAGCTGGCCTGAAGGGCCCCCAGGGGGCCCCCAAGCAGCCCCTCTCAATTTGGGTCTGGGGGCTTTCGTTGGGCCGGGAACCTGGGAGAATCCTGCAAGGTTGCAGTTCGCGGCCCGAGAAGCACTCTCCGGCCAACATGCCCAACTGCAGCAACAGCTCCCAAAGCGAAGGAGCCAGGACCCAAAGACCTAGCTGGCCTGAAGGGCCCCCAGGGGGCCCCCAAGCAGCCCCTCTCCATTTGGGTCTGGGGGCTTTTGTTGGGCATGTATACCTGAGAGGTACCTGGAAGTTTCCGTTCGCGGCCCGAGAAGCACTCTCCGGCCAACATGCCCAACTGCAGCAACAGCTCCCAAAGCGAAGGAGCCAGGACCCAAAGACCTAGCTGGCCTGAAGGGCCCCCAGGGGGCCCCCAAGCAGCCCCTCTCCATTTGGGTCTGGGGGTTTTCGTTGGGCCGGGAACCTGGGAGGTACCTGCAAGGTTGCAGTTCGCGGCCCGAGAAGCACTCTCCGGCCAACATGCCCAACTGCAGCAACAGCTCCCAAAGCGAAGGAGCCAGGACCCAAAGACCTAGCTGGCCTGAAGGGCCCCCAGGGGGCCCCCAAGCAGCCCCTCTCAATTTGGGTCTGGGGGCTTTCGTTGGGCATGTATACCTGAGAGGTACCTGGAAGTTACAGTTCGCGGCCCGAGAAGCACTCTCCGGCCAACATGCCCAACTGCAGCAACAGCTCCCAAAGCGAAGGAGCCAGGACCCAAAGACCTAGCTGGCCTGAAGTGCCCCCAGGGGCCCCCAAAGCAGCCCCTCTCCATTTGAGTCTGGGGGCTTTCGTTGGGCCGGGAACCTGGGAGAATCCTGCAAGGTTGCAGTTCGCGGCCCGAGAAGCACTCTCCGCCCAACATGCCCAACTGCAGCAACAGCTCCCAAAGCGAAGGAGCCAGGACCCAAAGACCTAGCTGGCCTGAAGGGCCCCCAGGGGGCCCCCAAGCAGCCCCTCTCCATTTGGGTCTGGGGGCTTTCGTTGGGCATGGAACCTGGGAGATTCCTGCAAGGTTGCAGTTCGCGGCCCGAGAAGCACTCTCCGGCCAACATGCCCAACTGCAGCAACAGCTCCCAAACCGAAGGAGCCAGGACCCAAAGACCTAGCTGGCCTGAAGGGCCCCCATGGGGCCCCCAAGGAGCTCCTCTCCATTTAGGTCTGGGGGCTTTCGTTGGGCCGGGAACCTGGGAGGTACCTGCAAGGTTGCAGTTCGCGGCCCGAGAAACACTCTCCGGCCAACATGCCCAACTGCAGCAACAGCTCCCAAACCGAAGGAGCCAGGACCCAAAGACCTAGCTGGCCTGAAGGGCCCCCAGGGGGCCCCCAAGCAGCCCCTCTCCATTTGGGTCTGGGGGTTTTCGTTGGGCCGGGAACCTGGGAGGTACCTGCAAGGTTGCAGTTCGCGGCCCGAGAAGCACTCTCCGGCCAACATGCCCAACTGCAGCAACAGCTCCCAAAGCGAAGGAGCCAGGACCCAAAGACCTAGCTGGCCTGAAGGGGCCCCCAGCGGGGCCCCAAGCAGCCCCTCTCCATTTGGGTCTGGGGGCTTTCGTTGGGCCGGGAACCTGGGAGAATCCTGCAAGGTTGCAGTTCGCGGCCCGAGAAGCACTCTCCGGCCAACATGCCCAACTGCAGCAACAGCTCCCAAACCGAAGGAGCCAGGACCCAAAGACCTAGCTGGCCTGAAGGGCCCCCAGGGGGCCCCCAAGAGGCACCTCTCAATTTGGGTCTGGGGGCTTTCGTTGGGCTGGGAACCTGGGAGAATCCTGCAAGGTTGCAGTTCGCGTCCCGAGAATCACTCTCCGGCCAACATGCCCAACTGCAGCAACAGCTCCCAAACCGAAGGAGCCAGGACCCAAAGACCTAGCTGGCCTGAAGGGCCCCCAGGGGGGCCCCAAGCAGCCCCTCTCCATTTGGGTCTGGGGGCTTTCGTTGGGCCGGGAACCTGGGAGAATCCTGCAAGGTTGCAGTTCGCGGCCGGAGAAGCACTCTCCGGCCAACATGCCCAACTGCAGCAACAGCTCCCAAACCGAAGGAGCCAGGACCCAAAGACCTAGCTGGCCTGAAGGGCCCCCAGGGGGGCCCCAAGCAGCCCCTCTCCATTTGGGTCTGGGGGCTTTCGTTGGGCCGGGAACCTGGGAGAATCCTGCAAGGTTGCAGTTCGCGGCCCGAGAAGCACTCTCCGGACAACATGCCCAACTGCAGCAACAGCTCCCAAAGCGAAGGAGCCAGGACCCAAAGACCTAGCTGGCCTGAAGGGCCCCCAGGGGGCCCCCAAGCAGCCCCTCTCAATTTGGGTCTGGGGGCTTTCGTTGGGCATGTATACCTGAGAGGTACCTGGAAGTTACAGTTCGCGGCCCGAGAAGCACTCTCCGGCCAACATGCCCAACTGCAGCAACAGCTCCCAAAGCGAAGGAGCCAGGACCCAAAGACCTAGCTGGCCTGAAGTGCCCCCAGGGGCCCCCAAAGCAGCCCCTCTCCATTTGAGTCTGGGGGCTTTCGTTGGGCCGGGAACCTGGGAGAATCCTGCAAGGTTGCAGTTCGCGGCCCGAGAAGCACTCTCCGCCCAACATGCCCAACTGCAGCAACAGCTCCCAAAGCGAAGGAGCCAGGACCCAAAGACCTAGCTGGCCTGAAGGGCCCCCAGGGGGCCCCCAAGCAGCCCCTCTCCATTTGGGTCTGGGGGCTTTCGTTGGGCATGGAACCTGGGAGATTCCTGCAAGGTTGCAGTTCGCGGCCCGAGAAGCACTCTCCGGCCAACATGCCCAACTGCAGCAACAGCTCCCAAACCGAAGGAGCCAGGACCCAAAGACCTAGCTGGCCTGAAGGGCCCCCAGGGGGCCCCCAAGGAGCTCCTCTCCATTTAGGTCTGGGGGCTTTCGTTGGGCCGGGAACCTGGGAGGTACCTGCAAGGTTGCAGTTCGCGGCCCGAGAAGCACTCTCCGGCCAACATGCCCAACTGCAGCAACAGCTCCCAAAGCGAAGGAGCCAGGACCCAAAGACCTAGCTGGCCTGAAGGGCCCCCAGGGGGCCCCCAAGCAGCCCCTCTCCATTTGGGTCTGGGGGTTTTCGTTGGGCCGGGAACCTGA
Organism: Gallinula chloropus; assembly: GCF_964237585.1. Lineage (NCBI taxonomy): Eukaryota > Metazoa > Chordata > Aves > Gruiformes > Rallidae > Gallinula > Gallinula chloropus. Next base: position 500,456 of record NW_028168242.1, on the reverse strand, counting down.
GAGGTACCTGCAAGGTTGCAGTTCGCGGCCCGAGAAGCACTCTCCGGCCAACATGCCCAACTGCAGCAACAGCTCCCAAACCGAAGGAGCCAGGACCCAAAGACCTAGCTGGCCTGAAGGGCCCCCAGGGGGCCCCCAAGGGGCACCTCTCAATTTGGGTCTGGGGGCTTTCGTTGGGCCGGGAACCTGGGAGAATCCTGCAAGGTTGCAGTTCGCGGCCCGAGAATCACTCTCCGGCCAACATGGCCAACTGCAGCAACAGCTCCCAAAGCGAAGGAGCCAGGACCCAAAGACCTAGCTGGCCTGAAGGGCCCCCAGGGGGGCCCCAAGCAGCCCCTCTCAATTTGGGTCTGGGGGCTTTCGTTGGGCCGGGAACCTGGGAGAATCCTGCAAGGTTGCAGTTCGCGGCCCGAGAACCACTCTCTGGCCAACATGCCCAACTGCAGCAACAGCTCCCAAAGCGAAGGAGCCAGGACCCAAAGACCTAGCTGGCCTGAAGGGCCCCCAGGGGGCCCCCAAGCAGCCCCTCTCCATTTGGGTCTGGGGGCTTTTTTTGGGCATGTATACCTGAGAGGTACCTGGAAGTTACAGTTCGCGGCCCGAGAAGCACTCTCCGGCCAACATGCCCAACTGCAGCAACAGCTCCCAAACCGAAGGAGCCAGGACCCAAAGACCTAGCTGGCCTGAAGGGCCCCCAGGGGGGCCCCAAGCAGCCCCTCTCCATTTGGGTCTGGGGGCTTTCGTTGGGCCGGGAACCTGGGAGAATCCTGCAAGGTTGCAGTTCGCGGCCGGAGAAGCACTCTCCGGCCAACATGCCCAACTGCAGCAACAGCTCCCAAACCGAAGGAGCCAGGACCCAAAGACCTAGCTGGCCTGAAGGGCCCCCAGGGGGGCCCCAAGCAGCCCCTCTCCATTTGGGTCTGGGGGCTTTCGTTGGGCCGGGAACCTGGGAGAATCCTGCAAGGTTGCAGTTCGCGGCCCGAGAAGCACTCTCCGGACAACATGCCCAACTGCAGCAACAGCTCCCAAAGCGAAGGAGCCAGGACCCAAAGACCTAGCTGGCCTGAAGGGCCCCCAGGGGGCCCCCAAGCAGCCCCTCTCAATTTGGGTCTGGGGGCTTTCGTTGGGCATGTATACCTGAGAGGTACCTGGAAGTTACAGTTCGCGGCCCGAGAAGCACTCTCCGGCCAACATGCCCAACTGCAGCAACAGCTCCCAAAGCGAAGGAGCCAGGACCCAAAGACCTAGCTGGCCTGAAGTGCCCCCAGGGGCCCCCAAAGCAGCCCCTCTCCATTTGAGTCTGGGGGCTTTCGTTGGGCCGGGAACCTGGGAGAATCCTGCAAGGTTGCAGTTCGCGGCCCGAGAAGCACTCTCCGCCCAACATGCCCAACTGCAGCAACAGCTCCCAAAGCGAAGGAGCCAGGACCCAAAGACCTAGCTGGCCTGAAGGGCCCCCAGGGGGCCCCCAAGCAGCCCCTCTCCATTTGGGTCTGGGGGCTTTCGTTGGGCATGGAACCTGGGAGATTCCTGCAAGGTTGCAGTTCGCGGCCCGAGAAGCACTCTCCGGCCAACATGCCCAACTGCAGCAACAGCTCCCAAACCGAAGGAGCCAGGACCCAAAGACCTAGCTGGCCTGAAGGGCCCCCAGGGGGCCCCCAAGGAGCTCCTCTCCATTTAGGTCTGGGGGCTTTCGTTGGGCCGGGAACCTGGGAGGTACCTGCAAGGTTGCAGTTCGCGGCCCGAGAAGCACTCTCCGGCCAACATGCCCAACTGCAGCAACAGCTCCCAAAGCGAAGGAGCCAGGACCCAAAGACCTAGCTGGCCTGAAGGGCCCCCAGGGGGCCCCCAAGCAGCCCCTCTCCATTTGGGTCTGGGGGTTTTCGTTGGGCCGGGAACCTGAGAGGTACCTGCAAGGTTGCAGTTCGCGGCCCGAGAAGCACTCTCCGGCCAACATGCCCAACTGCAGCAACAGCTCCCAAACCGAAGGAGCCAGGACCCAAAGACCTAGCTGGCCTGAAGGGCCCCCAGGGGGCCCCCAAGGGGCACCTCTCAATTTGGGTCTGGGGGCTTTCGTTGGGCCGGGAACCTGGGAGAATCCTGCAAGGTTGCAGTTCGCGGCCCGAGAATCACTCTCCGGCCAACATGGCCAACTGCAGCAACAGCTCCCAAAGCGAAGGAGCCAGGACCCAAAGACCTAGCTGGCCTGAAGGGCCCCCAGGGGGGCCCCAAGCAGCCCCTCTCAATTTGGGTCTGGGGGCTTTCGTTGGGCCGGGAACCTGGGAGAATCCTGCAAGGTTGCAGTTCGCGGCCCGAGAACCACTCTCTGGCCAACATGCCCAACTGCAGCAACAGCTCCCAAAGCGAAGGAGCCAGGACCCAAAGACCTAGCTGGCCTGAAGGGCCCCCAGGGGGCCCCCAAGCAGCCCCTCTCCATTTGGGTCTGGGGGCTTTTTTTGGGCATGTATACCTGAGAGGTACCTGGAAGTTACAGTTCGCGGCCCGAGAAGCACTCTCCGGCCAACATGCCCAACTGCAGCAACAGCTCCCAAACCGAAGGAGCCAGGACCCAAAGACCTAGCTGGCCTGAAGGGCCCCCAGGGGGCCCCCAAGCAGCCCCTCTCCATTTGGGTCTGGGGGTTTTCGTTGGGCCGGGAACCTGGGAGGTACCTGCAAGGTTGCAGTTCGCGGCCCGAGAAGCACTCTCCGGCCAACATGCCCAACTGCAGCAACAGCTCCCAAAGCGAAGGAGCCAGGACCCAAAGACCTAGCTGGCCTGAAGGGCCCCCAGGGGGCCCCCAAGCAGCCCCTCTCAATTTGGGTCTGGGGGCTTTCGTTGGGCCGGGAACCTGGGAGAATCCTGCAAGGTTGCAGTTCGCGGCCCGAGAAGCACTCTCCGGCCATCATGCCCAACTGCAGCAACAGCTCCCAAAGCGAAGGAGCCAGGACCCAAAGACCTAGCTGGCCTGAAGGGCCCCCAGGGGGCCCCCAAGCAGCCCCTCTCCATTTGGGTCTGGGGGCTTTTGTTGGGCATGTATACCTGAGAGGTACCTGGAAGTTACAGTTCGCGGCCCGAGAAGCACTCTCCGGCCAACATGCCAAACGTGTAGCGACTGCTCCCAAAGCGAAGGAGCCAGGACCCAAAGACCTAGCTGGCCTGAAGGGCCCCCAGGGGGCCCCCAAGCAGCCCCTCTCCATTTGGGTCTGGGGGCTTTTGTTGGGCCGGGAACCTGGGAGAATCCTGCAAGGTTGCAGTTCGCGGCCCGAGAAGCACTCTCCGGCCAACATGCCCAACTGCAGCAACAGCTCCCAAAGCGAAGGAGCCAGGACCCAAAGACCTAGCTGGCCTGAAGGGCCCCCAGGGGGGCCCCAAGCAGCCCCTCTCCATTTGGGTCTGGGGGCTTTCGTTGGGCCGGGAACCTGGGAGAATCCTGCAAGGTTGCAGTTCGCGGCCCGAGAAGCACTCTCCGCCCAACATGCCCAACTGCAGCAACAGCTCCCAAACCGAAGGAGCCAGGACCCAAAGACCTAGCTGGCCTGAAGGGCCCCCAGGGGGCCCCCAAGAGGCACCTCTCAATTTGGGTCTGGGGGCTTTCGTTGGGCCGGGAACCTGGGAGATTCCTGCAAGGTTGCAGTTCGCGGCCCGAGAAGCACTCTCCGGCCAACATGCCCAACGTCAGCAACAGCTCCCAAACCGAATGAGCCAGGACACAAAGACCTAGCTGGCCTGAAGGGCCCCCAGGGGGCCCCCGAGCAGCCCCTCTCCATTTGGGTCTGGGGGCTTTCTTTAGGCTGAGAACCTGGGTGATACCAGCAAGGTTGCAGTTCGCGGCCTGAGAAGCACTCTCCGGCCAACATGCCCAATATCCAGCAACAGTTCCCAAAGCGAAGGAGCCAGGACCCAAAGACCTAGCTGGCCTGAAGGGCCCCCAGAAGGCCCCCAAGCAGCCCCTCTCCATTTGGGTCTGGGGGCTTTTGTTGGGCATGTATACCTGAGAGGTACTTGCAAGTTACAGTTCGCGGCCCAAGAAGCACTCTCCGGCCAACATGCCCAACTGCAGCAACAGCTCCCAAAGCGAAGGAGCCAGGACCCAAAGACCTAGCTGGCCTGAAGGGCCCCCAGGGGGCCCCCAAGCAGCCCCTCTCAATTTGGGTCTGGGGGCTTTCGTTGGGCCGGGAACCTGGGAGAATCCTGCAAGGTTGCAGTTCGCGGCCCGAGAAGCACTCTCCGGCCAACATGCCCAACTGCAGCAACAGCTCCCAAACCGAAGGAGCCAGGACCCAAAGACCTAGCTGGCCTGAAGGGCCCCCAGGGGGCCCCCAAGCAGCCCCTCTCAATTTGGGTCTGGGGGCTTTCGTTGGGCCGGGAACCTGGGAGAATCCTGCAAGGTTGCAGTTCGCGGACCGAGAAGCACTCTCCGGCCAACATGCCCAACTGCAGCAACAGCTCCCAAAGCGAAGGAGCCAGGACCCAAAGACCTAGCTGGCCTGAAGGGCCCCCAGGGGGCCCCCAAGCAGCCCATCTCCATTTGGGTCTGGGGGCTTTCGTTGGGCATGGATACCTGAGAAGTACCTGCAAGTTTGCAGTTCGCGGCCCGAGAAGCACTCTCCGCCCAACATGCCCAACTGCAGCAACAGCTCCCAAACCGAAGGAGCCAGGACCCAAAGACCTAGCTGGCCTGAAGGGCCCCCAGGGGGCCACCAAGCAGCCCCTCTCCATTTGGGTCTGGGGGCTTTCGTTGGGCCGGGAACCTGGGAGAATCCTGCAAGGTTGCAGTTCGCGGCCCGAGAAGCACTCTCCGGCCAACATGCCCAACTGCAGCAACAGCTCCCAAACCGAAGGAGCCAGGACCCAAAGACCTAGCTGGCCTGAAGGGCCCCCAGGGGGCCCCCAAGCAGCACCTCTCAATTTGGGTCTGGGGGCTTTCGTTGGGCCGGGAACCTGGGAGAATCCTGCAAGGTTGCAGTTCGCGGCCTGAGAAGCACTCTCCGGCCAACATGCCCAACTGCAGCAACAGCTCCCAAAGCGAAGGAGCCAGGACCCAAAGACCTAGCTGGCCTGAAGGGCCCCCAGGTGTCCCCCAAGCAGCCCCTCTCCATTTGGGTCTGGGGGTTTTCGTTGGCCCGGAAACCTGAGAGGTACCTGCAAGGTTGCAGTTCGCGGCCCAAGAAGCACTCTCCGGCCAACATGCCCAACTGCAGCAACAGCTCCCAAACCGAAGGAGCCAGGACCCAAAGACCTAGCTGGCCTGAAGGGCCCCCAGGGGGCCCCCAAGCAGCCCCTCTCAATTTGGGTCTGGGGGCTTTCGTTGGGCCGGGAACCTGGGAGAATCCTGCAAGGTTGCAGTTCGCGGCCCGAGAAGCACTCTCCAGCCAACATGCCCAACTGCAGCAACAGCTCCCAAACCGAAGGAGCCAGGACCCAAAGACCTAGCTGGCCTGAAGGGCCCCCAGGGGGCCCCCAAGCAGCCCCTCTCCATTTGGGTCTGGGGGCTTTCGTTGGGCCGGGAACCTGGGAGAATCCTGCAAGGTTGCAGTTCGCGGCCCGAGAAGCACTCTCCGGCCAACATGCCCAACTGCAGCAACAGCTCCCAAAGCGAAGGAGCCAGGACCCAAAGACCTAGCTGGCCTGAAGGGCCCCCAGGGGGCCCCCAAGCAGCCCCTCTCCATTTGGGTCTGGGGGCTTTTGTTGGGCATGTATACCTGAGAGGTACCTGGAAGTTACAGTTCGCGGCCCGAGAAGCACTCTCCGGCCAACATGCCCAACTGCAGCAACAGCTCCCAAAGCGAAGGAGCCAGGACCCAAAGACCTAGCTGGCCTGAAGGGCCCCCAGGGGGCCCCCAAGCAGCCCCTCTCAATTTGGGTCTGGGGGCTTTCGTTGGGCCGGGAACCTGGGAGATTCCTGCAAGGTTGCAGTTCGCGGCCCGAGAAGCACTCTCCGGCCAACATGCCCAACTGCAGCAACAGCTCCCAAAGCGAAGGAGCCAGGACCCAAAGACCTAGCTGGCCTGAAGGGCCCCCAGGGGGCCCCCAAGCAGCCCCTCTCCATTTGGGTCTGGGGGCTTTTGTTGGGCATGTATACCTGAGAGGTACCTGGAAGTTTCAGTTCGCGGCCCGAGAAGCACTCTCCGGCCAACATGCCCAACTGCAGCAACAGCTCCCAAAGCGAAGGAGCCAGGACCCAAAGACCTAGCTGGCCTGAAGGGCCCCCAGGGGGCCCCCAAGCAGCCCCTCTCCATTTGGGTCTGGGGCTTTTCGTTGGACCGGGAACCTGGGAGGTACCTGCAAGGTTGCAGTTCGCGGCCCGAGAAGCACTCTCCGGCCAACATGCCCAACTGCAGCAACAGCTCCCAAAGCGAAGGAGCCAGGACCCAAAGACCTAGCTGGCCTGAAGGGCCCCCAGGGGGCCCCCAAGCAGCCCCTCTCAATTTGGGTCTGGGGGCTTTCGTTGGGCATGTATACCTGAGAGGTACCTGGAAGTTACAGTTCGCGGCCCGAGAAGCACTCTCCGGCCAACATGCCCAACTGCAGCAACAGCTCCCAAAGCGAAGGAGCCAGGACCCAAAGACCTAGCTGGCCTGAAGTGCCCCCAGGGGGCCCCAAAGCAGCCCCTCTCCATTTGAGTCTGGGGGCTTTCGTTGGGCCGGGAACCTGGGAGAATCCTGCAAGGTTGCAGTTCGCGGCCCGAGAAGCACTCTCCGCCCAACATGCCCAACTGCAGCAACAGCTCCCAAAGCGAAGGAGCCAGGACCCAAAGACCTAGCTGGCCTGAAGGGCCCCCAGGGGGCCCCCAAGCAGCCCCTCTCCATTTGGGTCTGGGGGCTTTCGTTGGGCATGGAACCTGGGAGATTCCTGCAAGGTTGCAGTTCGCGGCCCGAGAAGCACTCTCCGGCCAACATGCCCAACTGCAGCAACAGCTCCCAAACCGAAGGAGCCAGGACCCAAAGACCTAGCTGGCCTGAAGGGCCCCCATGGGGCCCCCAAGGAGCTCCTCTCCATTTAGGTCTGGGGGCTTTCGTTGGGCCGGGAACCTGGGAGGTACCTGCAAGGTTGCAGTTCGCGGCCCGAGAAGCACTCTCCGGCCAACATGCCCAACTGCAGCAACAGCTCCCAAAGCGAAGGAGCCAGGACCCAAAGACCTAGCTGGCCTGAAGGGCCCCCAGGGGGCCCCCAAGCAGCCCCTCTCCATTTGGGTCTGGGGGTTTTCGTTGGGCCGGGAACCTGAGAGGTACCTGCAAGGTTGCAGTTCGCGGCCCGAGAAACACTCTCCGGCCAACATGCCCAACTGCAGCAACAGCTCCCAAACCGAAGGAGCCAGGACCCAAAGACCTAGCTGGCCTGAAGGGCCCCCAGGGGGCCCCCAAGCAGCCCCTCTCCATTTGGGTCTGGGGGTTTTCGTTGGGCCGGGAACCTGGGAGAATCCTGCAAGGTTGCAGTTCGCGGCCCGAGAAGCACTCTCCGGCCAACATGCCCAACTGCAGCAACAGCTCCCAAACCGAAGGAGCCAGGACCCAAAGACCTAGCTGGCCTGAAGGGCCCCCAGGTGTCCCCCAAGCAGCCCCTCTCCATTTGGGTCTGGGGGTTTTCGTTGGGCCGGGAACCTGGGAGGTACCTGCAAGGTTGCAGTTCGCGGCCCGAGAAGCACTCTCCGGCCAACATGCCCAACTGCAGCAACAGCTCCCAAACCGAAGGAGCCAGGACCCAAAGACCTAGCTGGCCTGAAGGGGCCCCCAGCGGGGCCCCAAGCAGCCCCTCTCCATTTGGGTCTGGGGGCTTTCGTTGGGCCGGGAACCTGGGAGAATCCTGCAAGGTTGCAGTTCGCGGCCCGAGAAGCACTCTCCGGCCAACATGCCCAACTGCAGCAACAGCTCCCAAACCGAAGGAGCCAGGACCCAAAGACCTAGCTGGTCTGAAGGGCCCCCAGGGGGCCCCCAAGAGGCACCTCTCAATTTGGGTCTGGGGGCTTTCGTTGGGCTGGGAACCTGGGAGAATCCTGCAAGGTTGCAGTTCGCGTCCCGAGAATCACTCTCCGGCCAACATGCCCAACTGCAGCAACAGCTCCCAAACCGAAGGAGCCAGGACCCAAAGACCTAGCTGGCCTGAAGGGCCCCCAGGGGGGCCCCAAGCAGCCCCTCTCCATTTGGGTCTGGGGGCTTTCGTTGGGCCGGGAACCTGGGAGAATCCTGCAAGGTTGCAGTTCGCGGCCGGAGAAGCACTCTCCGGCCAACATGCCCAACTGCAGCAACAGCTCCCAAACCGAAGGAGCCAGGACCCAAAGACCTAGCTGGCCTGAAGGGCCCCCAGGGGGGCCCCAAGCAGCCCCTCTCCATTTGGGTCTGGGGGCTTTCGTTGGGCCGGGAACCTGGGAGAATCCTGCAAGGTTGCAGTTCGCGGCCCGAGAAGCACTCTCCGGCCAACATGCCCAACTGCAGCAACAGCTCCCAAACCGAAGGAGCCAGGACCCAAAGACCTAGCTGGCCTGAAGGGCCCCCAGGGGGCCCCCAAGCAGCCCCTCTCAATTTGGGTCTGGGGGCTTTTGTTGGGCATGTATACCTGAGAGGTGCCTGGAAGTTACAGTTCGCGGCCCGAGAAGCACTCTCCGGCCAACATGCCAAACGTGGAGCGACTGCTCCCAAAGCGAAGGAGCCAGGACCCAAAGACCTAGCTGGCCTGAAGGGCCCTCAGGGGGCCCCCAAGCAGCCCCTCTCCATTTGGGTCTGGGGGCTTTTGTTGGGCATGTATACCTGAGAGGTACCTGGAAGTTACAGTTCCCGGCCCGAGAAGCACTCTCCGGCCAACATGCCCAACTGCAGCAACAGCTCCCAAAGCGAAGGAGCCAGGACCCAAAGACCTAGCTGGCCTGAAGGGCCCCCAGGGGGCCCCCAAGCAGCCCCTCTCCATTTGGGTCTGGGGGTTTTCGTTGGGCCAGGAACCTGGGAGAATCCTGCAAGGTTGCAGTTCGCGGCCCGAGAAGCACTCTCCGGCCAACATGCCCAACTGCAGCAACAGCTCCCAAACCGAAGGAGCCAGGACCCAAAGACCTAGCTGGCCTGAAGGGCCCCCAGGGGGGCCCCAAGCAGCCCCTCTCCATTTGGGTCTGGGGGCTTTCGTTGGGCCGGGAACCTGGGAGATTCCTGCAAGGTTGCAGTTTGCGGCCGGAGAAGCACTCTCCGGCCAACATGCCCAACTGCAGCAACAGCTCCCAAACCGAAGGAGCCAGGACCCAAAGACCTAGCTGGCCTGAAGGGCCCCCAGGGGGCCCCCAAGCAGCCCCTCTCAATTTGGGTCTGGGGGCTTTCGTTGGGCCGGGAACCTGGGAGGTACCTGCAAGGTTGCAGTTCGCGGCCCGAGAAGCACTCTCCGGCCAACATGCCCAACTGCAGCAACAGCTCCCAAACCGAAGGAGCCAGGACCCAAAGACCTAGCTGGCCTGAAGGGCCCCCAGGGGGCCCCAAAGCAGCCCCTCTCCATTTGGGTCTGGGGGCTTTCGTTGGGCCGGGAACCTGGGAGATTCCTGCAAGGTTGCAGTTCTCGGCCCGAGAAGCACTCTCCGGCCAACATGCCCAACTGCAGCAACAGCTCCCAAACAGAATGAGCCAGGACACAAAGACCTAGCTGGCCTGAAGGGCCCCCGAGGGGCCCCCAAGTAGCCCCTCTCAATTTGGGTCTGGGGGCTTTCGTTGGGCATATATACCTAAGAGGTACCTGCAAGGTTGCAGTTCGCGGCCCGAGAAGCACTCTCCGGCAAACATGCCCAACTGCAGCAACAGCTCCCAAACCGAAGGAGCCAGGACCCAAAGACCTAGCTGGCCTGAAGGGCCCCCAGGGGGGCCCCAAGCAGCCCCTCTCCATTTGGGTCTGGGGGCTTTCGTTGGGCGGGGAACCTGGGAGATTCATGCAAGGTTGCAGTTCGCGGCCCGAGAAGCACTCTCCGGCCAACATGCCCAACTGCAGCAACAGCTCCCAAACCGAAGGAGCCAGGACCCAAAGACCTAGCTGGCCTGAAGGGCCCCCAGGGGGCCCCCAAGCAGCCCCTCTCCATTTGGGTCTGGGGGCTTTCGTTGGGCCGGGAACCTGGGAGAATCCTGCAAGGTTGCAGTTCGCGGCCCGAGAAGCACTCTCCGGCCAACATGCCCAACTGCAGCAACAGCTCCCAAAGCGAAGGAGCCAGGACGCAAAGACCTAGCTGGCCTGAAGGGCCCCCAGGGGGCCCCCAAGCAGCCCCTCTCCATTTGGGTCTGGGGGCTTTCGTTGGGCCGGGAACCTGGGAGAATCCTGCAAGGTTGCAGTTCGCGGCCCGAGAAGCACTCTCCGGCCAACATGCCCAACTGCAGCAACAGCTCCCAAACCGAAGGAGCCAGGACCCAAAGACCTAGCTGGCCTGAAGGGCCCCCAGGGGGCCCCCAAGCAGCCCCTCTCCATTTGGGTCTGGGGGCTTTCGTTGGGCATGGAACCTGGGAGATTCCTGCAAGGTTGCAGTTCGAGGCCCGAGAAGCACTCTCCGGCCAACATGCCCAACTGCAGCAACAGCTCCCAAACCGAAGGAGCCAGGACCCAAAGACCTAGCTGGCCTGAAGGGCCCCCAGGGGGCCCCCAAGTAGCTCCTCTCCATTTGGGTCTGGGGGCTTTCGTTGGGCCGGGAACCTGGGAGGTACCTGCAAGATTGCAGTTCGCGGCCCGAGAAGCACTCTCCGGCCAACATGCCCAACTGCAGCAACAGCTCCCAAACCGAAGGAGCCAGGACCCAAAGACCTAGCTGGCCTGAAGGGCCCCCAGGGGGCCCCCAAGCAGCCCCTCTCCATTTGGGTCTGGGGGCTTTCGTTGGGCCGGGAACCTGGGAGAATCCTGCAAGGTTGCAGTTCGCGGCCCGAGAAGCACTCTCCGGCCAACATGCACAACTGCAGCAACAGCTCCCAAAGCGAAGGAGCCAGAACCCAAAGACCTAGCTGGCCTGAAGGGCCCCCAGGGGGCCCCCAAGCAGCCCCTCTCAATTTGGGTCTGGGGGCTTTCGTTGGGCCGGGAACCTGGGAGAATCCTGCAAGGTTGCAGTTCGCGGCCCGAGAAGCACTCTCCGGCCAACATGCCCAACTGCAGCAACAGCTCCCAAACCGAAGGAGCCAGGACCCAAAGACCTAGCTGGCCTGAAGGGCCCCCAGGGGGCCCCCAAGCAGCCCCTCTCCATTTGGGTCTGGGGGCTTTTGTTGGGCATGTATACCTGAGAGGTACCTGGAAGTTACAGTTCGCGGCCCGAGAAGCACTCTCCGGCCAACATGCCCAACTGCAGCAACAGCTCCCAAAGCGAAGGAGCCAGGACCCAAAGACCTAGCTGGCCTGAAGGGCCCCCAGGGGGCCCCCAAGCAGCCCCTCTCCATTTGGGTCTGGGGGCTTTTGTTGGGCATGTATACCTGAGAGGTACCTGCAAGGTTGCAGTTCGCGGCCCGAGAAGCACTCTCCGGCCAACATGCCCAACTGCAGCAACAGCTCCCAAACCGAAGGAGCCAGGACCCAAAGACCTAGCTGGCCTGAAGGGCCCCCAGGGGGCCCCCAAGCAGCCCCTCTCCATTTGGGTCTGGGGGCTTTCGTTGGGCCGGGAACCTGGGAGAATCCTGCAAGGTTGCAGTTCGCGGCCCGAGAAGCACTCTCCGGCCAACATGCCCAACTGCAGCAACAGCTCCCAAACCGAAGGAGCCAGGACCCAAAGACCTAGCTGGCCTGAAGGGCCCCCAGGGGGCCCCCAAGCAGCCCCTCTCCATTTGGGTCTGGGGGCTTTCGTTGGGCATGGAACCTGGGAGATTCCTGCAAGGTTGCAGTTCGAGGCCCGAGAAGCACTCTCCGGCCAACATGCCCAACTGCAGCAACAGCTCCCAAACCGAAGGAGCCAGGACCCAAAGACCTAGCTGGCCTGAAGGGCCCCCAGGGGGCCCCCAAGTAGCTCCTCTCCATTTGGGTCTGGGGGCTTTCGTTGGGCCGGGAACCTGGGAGGTACCTGCAAGATTGCAGTTCGCGGCCCGAGAAGCACTCTCCGGCCAACATGCCTAACTGCAGCAACAGCTCCCAAACCGAAGGAGCCAGGACCCAAAGACCTAGCTGGCCTGAAGGGCCCCCAGGGGGCCCCCAAGCAGCCCCTCTCCATTTGGGTCTGGGGGCTTTCGTTGGGCCGGGAACCTGGGAGAATCCTGCAAGGTTGCAGTTCGCGGCCCGAGAAGCACTCTCCGGCCAACATGCCCAACTGCAGCAACAGCTCCCAAAGCGAAGGAGCCAGGACCCAAAGACCTAGCTGGCCTGAAGGGCCCCCAGGGGGCCCCAAGCAGCCCCTCTCAATTTGGGTCTGGGGGCTTTCGTTGGGCCGGGAACCTGGGAGAATCCTGCAAGGTTGCAGTTCGCGGCCCGAGAAGCACTCTCCGGCCAACATGCCCAACTGCAGCAACAGCTCCCAAACCGAAGGAGCCAGGACCCAAAGACCTAGCTGGCCTGAAGGGCCCCCAGGGGGCCCCCAAGCAGCCCCTCTCCATTTGGGTCTGGGGGCTTTTGTTGGGCATGTATACCTGAGAGGTACCTGGAAGTTACAGTTCGCGGCCCGAGAAGCACTCTCCGGCCAACATGCCCAACTGCAGCAACAGCTCCCAAAGCGAAGGAGCCAGGACCCAAAGACCTAGTTGGCCTGAAGGGCCCCCAGGGGGCCCCCAAGCAGCCCCTCTCCATTTGGGTCTGGGGGCTTTTGTTGGGCATGTATACCTGAGAGGTACCTGCAAGGTTGCAGTTCGCGGCCCGAGAAGCACTCTCCGGCCAACATGCCCAACTGCAGCAACAGCTCCCAAACCGAAGGAGCCAGGACCCAAAGACCTAGCTGGCCTGAAGGGCCCCCAGGGGGCCCCCAAGCAGCCCCTCTCAATTTGGGTCTGGCGGTTTTCGTTGGGCCGGGAATCTGGGAGGTACCTGCAAGGTTGCAGTTGGCGGCCCGAGAAGCACTCTCCGGCCAACATGCCCAACTGCAGCAACAGCTCCCAAACCGAAGGAGCCAGGACCCAAAGACCTAGCTGGCCTGAAGGGCCCCCAGGGGGGCCCCAAGCAGCCCCTCTCAATTTGGGTCTGGGGGCTTTCGTTGGGCCGAGAACCTGGGAGAATCCTGCAAGGTTGCAGTTCGCGGCCCGAGAAGCACTCTCCGGCCAACATGCCCAACTGCAGCAACAGCTCCCAAAGCGAAGGAGCCAGGACCCAAAGACCTAGCTGGCCTGAAGGGCCCCCAGGGGGCCCCCAAGAGGCACCTCTCAATTTGGGTCTGGGGGCTTTATTTGGGCCGGGAACCTGGGAGGTACCTGCAAGGTTGCAGTTCGCGGCCCGAGAAGCACTCTCCGGCCAACATGCCCAACTGCAGCAACAGCTCCCAAACCGAAGGAGCCAGGACCCAAAGACCTAGCTGGCCTGAAGGGGCCCCAGGGGGCCCCCAAGCAGCCCCTCTCAATTTGGGTCTGGGGGCTTTCGTTGGGCCGGGAACCTGGGAGAATCCTGCAAGGTTGCAGTTCGCGGCCCGAGAAGCACTCTCCGGCCAACATGCCCAACTGCAGCAACAGCTCCCAAAGCGAAGGAGCCAGGACCCAAAGACCTAGCTGGCCTGAAGGGCCCCCAGGGGGCCCCCAAGCAGCCCCTCTCCATTTGGGTCTGGGGGCTTTTGTTGGGCATGTATACCTGAGAGGTATTTGGAAGTTACAGTTCCCGGCCCGAGAAGCACTCTCCGGCCAACATGCCCAACTGCAGCAACAGCTCCCAAACCGAAGGAGCCAGGACCCAAAGACCTAGCTGGCCTGAAGGGCCCCCAGGGGGGCCCCAAGCAGCCCCTCTCAATTTGGGTCTGGGGGCTTTCGTTGGGCCGGGAACCTGGGAGAATCCTGCAAGGTTGCAGTTCGCGGCCCGAGAAGCACTCTCCGGCCAACATGCCCAACTGCAGCAACAGCTCCCAAACCGAAGGAGCCAGGACCCAAAGACCTAGCTGGCCTGAAGGGCCCCCAGGGGGCCCCCAAGCAGCCCCTCTCAATTTGGGTCTGGGGGCTTTTGTTGGGCATGTATACCTGAGAGGTACCTGGAAGTTACAGTTCGCGGCCCGAGAAGCACTCTCCGGCCAACATGCCAAACGTGGAGCGACTGCTCCCAAAGCGAAGGAGCCAGGACCCAAAGACCTAGCTGGCCTGAAGGGCCCTCAGAGGGCCCCCAAGCAGCCCCTCTCCATTTGGGTCTGGGGGCTTTCGTTGGGCCGGGAACCTGGGAGGTACCTGCAAGGTTGCAGTTCGCGGCCCGAGAAGCACTCTCCGGCCAACATGCCCAACTGCAGCAACAGCTCCCAAACCGAAGGAGCCAGGACCCAAAGACCTAGCTGGCCTGAAGGGCCCCCAGGTGTCCCCCAAGCAGCCCCTCTCCATTTGGGTCTGGGGGCTTTTGTTGGGCATGTATCCCTGAGAGGTACCTGCAAGTTACAGTTCCCGGCCCGAGAAGCACTCTCCGGCCAACATGCCCAACTGCAGCAACAGCTCCCAAAGCGAAGGAGCCAGGACCCAAAGACCTAGCTGGCCTGAAGGGCCCCCAGGGGGCCCCCAAGCAGCCCCTCTCCATTTGGGTCTGGGGGTTTTCGTTGGGCCGGGAACCTGGGAGAATCCTGCAAGGTTGCAGTTCGCGGCCCGAGAAGCACTCTCCGGCCAACATGCCCAACTGCAGCAACAGCTCCCAAACCGAAGGAGCCAGGACCCAAAGACCTAGCTGGCCTGAAGGGCCCCCAGGGGGGCCCCAAGCAGCCCCTCTCAATTTGGGTCTGGGGGCTTTCGTTGGGCCGGGAACCTGGGAGATTCCTGCAAGGTTGCAGTTCGCGGCCGGAGAAGCACTCTCCGGCCAACATGCCCAACTGCAGCAACAGCTCCCAAACCGAAGGAGCCAGGACCCAAAGACCTAGCTGGCCTGAAGGGCCCCCAGGGGGCCCCCAAGAGGCACCTCTCAATTTGGGTCTGGGGGCTTTCGTTGGGCCGGGAACCTGGGAGAATCCTGCAAGGTTGCAGTTCGCGGCCCGAGAAGCACTCTCCGGCCAACATGCCCAACTGCAGCAACAGCTCCCAAAGCGAAGGAGCCAGGACCCAAAGACCTAGCTGGCCTGAAGGGCCCCCAGGGGGCCCCAAGCAGCCCCTCTCCATTTGGGTCTGGGGGCTTTCGTTGGGCCGGGAACCTGGGAGAATCCTGCAAGGTTGCAGTTCGCGGCCCGAGAAGCACTCTCCGGCCAACATGCCCAACTGCAGCAACAGCTCCCAAACCGAAGGAGCCAGGACCCAAAGACCTAGCTGGCCTGAAGGGCCCCCAGGGGGCCCCCAAGCAGCCCCTCTCCATTTGGGTCTGGGGGCTTTCGTTGGGCCGGGAACCTGGGAGAATCCTGCAAGGTTGCAGTTGGCGGCCCGAGAAGCACTCTCCGGCCAACATGCCCAACTGCAGCAACAGCTCCCAAAGCGAAGGAGCCAGGACCCAAAGACCTAGCTGGCCTGAAGGGCCCCCAGGGGGCCCCCAAGCAGCCCCTCTCAATTTGGGTCTGGGGGCTTTCGTTGGGCCGGGAACCTGGGAGGTACCTGCAAGGTTGCAGTTCGCGGCCCGAGAAGCACTCTCCGGCCAACATGCCCAACTGCAGCAACAGCTCCCAAAGCGAAGGAGCCAGGACCCAAAGACCTAGCTGGCCTGAAGGGCCCCCAGGGGGCCCCAAAGCAGCCCCTCTCCATTTGGGTCTGGGGGCTTTCGTTGGGCCGGGAACCTGGGAGATTCCTGCAAGGTTGCAGTTCTCGGCCCGAGAAGCACTCTCCGGCCAACATGCCCAACTGCAGCAACAGCTCCCAAACCGAATGAGCCAGGACACAAAGACCTAGCTGGCCTGAAGGGCCCCCGAGGGGCCCCCAAGTAGCCCATCTCAATTTGGGTCTGGGGGCTTTCGTTGGGCATATATACCTAAGAGGTACCTGCAAGGTTGCAGTTCGCGGCCCGAGAAGCACTCTCCGGCAAACATGCCCAACTGCAGCAACAGCTCCCAAACCGAAGGAGCCAGGACCCAAAGACCTAGCTGGCCTGAAGGGCCCCCAGGGGGGCCCCAAGCAGCACCTCTCCATTTGGGTCTGGGGGCTTTCGTTGGGCGGGGAACCTGGGAGATTCATGCAAGGTTGCAGTTCGCGGCCCGAGAAGCACTCTCCGGCCAACATGCCCAACTGCAGCAACAGCTCCCAAACCGAAGGAGCCAGGACCCAAAGACCTAGCTGGCCTGAAGGGCCCCCAGGGGGCCCCCAAGCAGCCCCTCTCCATTTGGGTCTGGGGGTTTTCGTTGGGCCGGGAACCTGGGAGAATCCTGCAAGGTTGCAGTTCGCGGCCCGAGAAGCACTCTCCGGCCAACATGCCCAACTGCAGCAACAGCTCCCAAAGCGAAGGAGCCAGGACCCAAAGACCTAGCTGGCCTGAAGGGCCCCCAGGGGGCCCCCAAGCAGCCCCTCTCCATTTGGGTCTGGGGGCTTTCGTTGGGCCGGGAACCTGGGAGAATCCTGCAAGGTTGCAGTTCGCGGCCCGAGAAGCACTCTCCGGCCAACATGCCCAACTGCAGCAACAGCTCCCAAACCGAAGGAGCCAGGACCCAAAGACCTAGCTGGCCTGAAGGGCCCCCAGGGGGCCCCCAAGCAGCCCCTCTCCATTTGGGTCTGGGGGCTTTCGTTGGGCATGGAACCTGGGAGATTCCTGCAAGGTTGCAGTTCGAGGCCCGAGAAGCACTCTCCGGCCAACATGCCCAACTGCAGCAACAGCTCCCAAACCGAAGGAGCCAGGACCCAAAGACCTAGCTGGCCTGAAGGGCCCCCAGGGGGCCCCCAAGTAGCTCCTCTCCATTTGGGTCTGGGGGCTTTCGTTGGGCCGGGAACCTGGGTGGTACCTGCAAGATTGCAGTTCGCGGCCCGAGAAGCACTCTCCGGCCAACATGCCCAACTGCAGCAACAGCTCCCAAACCGAAGGAGCCAGGACCCAAAGACCTAGCTGGCCTGAAGGGCCCCCAGGGGGCCCCCAAGCAGCCCCTCTCCATTTGGGTCTGGGGGCTTTCGTTGGGCTGGGAACCTGGGAGAATCCTGCAAGGTTGCAGTTCGCGGCCCGAGAAGCACTCTCCGCCCAACATGCCCAACTGCAGCAACAGCTCCCAAAGCGAAGGAGCCAGAACCCAAAGACCTAGCTGGCCTGAAGGGCCCCCAGGGGGCCCCCAAGCAGCCCCTCTCAATTTGGGTCTGGGGGCTTTCGTTGGGCCGGGAACCTGGGAGAATCCTGCAAGGTTGCAGTTCGCGGCCCGAGAAGCACTCTCCGGCCAACATGCCCAACTGCAGCAACAGCTCCCAAACCGAAGGAGCCAGGACCCAAAGACCTAGCTGGCCTGAAGGGCCCCCAGGGGGTCCCCAAGCAGCCCCTCTCCATTTGGGTCTGGGGGCTTTTGTTGGGCATGTATACCTGAGAGGTACCTGGAAGTTACAGTTCGCGGCCCGAGAAGCACTCTCCGGCCAACATGCCCAACTGCAGCAACAGCTCCCAAAGCGAAGGAGCCAGGACCCAAAGACCTAGCTGGCCTGAAGGGCCCCCAGGGGGCCCCCAAGCAGCCCCTCTCAATTTGGGTCTGGGGGTTTTCGTTGGGCCGGGAATCTGGGAGGTACCAGCAAGGTTGCAGTTCGCGGCCCGAGAAGCACTCTCCGGCCAACATGCCCAACTGCAGCAACAGCTCCCAAACCGAAGGAGCCAGGACCCAAAGACCTAGCTGGCCTGAAGGGCCCCCAGGGGGGCCCCAAGCAGCCCCTCTCAATTTGGGTCTGGGGGCTTTCGTTGGGCCGAGAACCTGGGAGTATCCTGCAAGGTTGCAGTTCGCGGCCCGAGAAGCACTCTCCGGCCAACATGCCCAACTGCAGCAACAGCTCCCAAAGCGAAGGAGCCAGGACCCAAAGACCTAGCTGGCCTGAAGGGCCCCCAGGGGGCCCCCAAGAGGCACCTCTCAATTTGGGTCTGGGGGCTTTCGTTGGGCCGGGAACCTGGGAGGTACCTGCAAGGTTGCAGTTCGCGGCCCGAGAAGCACTCTCCGGCCAACATGCCCAACTGCAGCAACAGCTCCCAAACCGAAGGAGCCAGGACCCAAAGACCTAGCTGGCCTGAAGGGGCCCCAGGGGGCCCCCAAGCAGCCCCTCTCAATTTGGGTCTGGGGGCTTTCGTTGGGCCGGGAACCTGGGAGAATCCTGCAAGGTTGCAGTTCGCGGCCCGAGAAGCACTCTCCGCCCAACATGCCCAACTGCAGCAACAGCTCCCAAAGCGAAGGAGCCAGGACCCAAAGACCTAGCTGGCCTGAAGGGCCCCCAGGGGGCCCCCAAGCAGCCCCTCTCCATTTGGGTCTGGGGGCTTTTGTTAAGCATGTATACCTGAGAGGTACCTGGAAGTTACAGTTCGCGGCCCGAGAAGCACTCTCCGGCCAACATGCCAAACGTGGAGCGACTGCTCCCAAAGCGAAGGAGCCAGGACCCAAAGACCTAGCTGGCCTGAAGGGCCCCCAGGGGGCCCCCAAGCAGCCCCTCTCCATTTGGGTCTGGGGGCTTTCGTTGGGCCGGGAACCTGGGAGGTACCTGCAAGGTTGCAGTTCGCGGCCCGAGAAGCACTCTCTCCTGCCAACATGCCCAACTGCAGCAACAGCTCCCAAAGCGAAGGAGCCAGGACCCAAAGACCTAGCTGGCCTGAAGGGCCCCCAGGGGGCCCCCAAGCAGCCCCTCTCAATTTGGGTCTGGGGGCTTTTTTTGGGCATGTATACCTGAGAGGTACCTGGAAGTTACAGTTCGTGGCCCGAGAAGCACTCTCCGGCCAACATGCCCAACTGCAGCAACAGCTCCCAAACCGAAGGAGCCAGGACCCAAAGACCTAGCTGGCCTGAAGGGCCCCCAGGGGGCCCCCAAGCAGCCCCTCTCAATTTGGGTCTGGGGGCTTTTTTTGGGCATGTATACCTGAGAGGTACCTGGAAGTTACAGTTCGTGGCCCGAGAAGCACTCTCCGGCCAACATGCCCAACTGCAGCAACAGCTCCCAAACCGAAGGAGCCAGGACCCAAAGACCTAGCTGGCCTGAAGGGCCCCCAGGGGGCCCCCAAGCAGCCCCTCTCCATTTTGGTCTGGGGGTTTTCGTTGGGCCGGGAACCTGGGAGGTACCTGCAAGGTTGCAGTTCGCGGCCCGAGAAGCACTCTCCGGCCAACATGCCCAACTGCAGCAACAGCTCCCAAAGCGAAGGAGCCAGGACCCAAAGACCTAGCTGGCCTGAAGGGCCCCCAGGGGGGCCCCAAGCAGCCCCTCTCAATTTGGGTCTGGGGGCTTTCGTTGGGCCGAGAACCTGGGAGAATCCTGCAAGGTTGCAGTTCGCGGCCCGAGAAGCACTCTCCGGCCAACATGCCCAACTGCAGCAACAGCTCCCAAAGCGAAGGAGCCAGGACCCAAAGACCTAGCTGGCCTGAAGGGCCCCCAGGGGGCCCCCAAGAGGCACCTCTCAATTTGGGTCTGGGGGCTTTCGTTGGGCCGGGAACCTGGGAGGTACCTGCAAGGTTGCACTTCGCGGCCCGAGAAGCACTCTCCGGCCAACATGCCCAACTGCAGCAACAGCTCCCAAAGCGAAGGAGCCAGGACCCAAAGACCTAGCTGGCCTGAAGGGCCCCCAGGGGGCCCCCAAGCAGCCCCTCTCAATTTGGGTCTGGGGGCTTTCGTTGGGCCGGGAACCTGGGAGAATCCTGCAAGGTTGCAGTTCGCGGCCCGAGAAGCACTCTCCGGCCAACATGCCCAACCGCAGCAACAGCTCCCAAAGCGAAGGAGCCAGGACCCAAAGACCTAGCTGGCCTGAAGGGCCCCCAGGGGGCCCCCAAGCAGCCCCTCTCCATTTGGGTCTGGGGGCTTTCGTTGGGCCGGGAACCTGGGAGAATCCTGCAAGGTTGCAGTTCGCGGCCCGAGAAGCACTCTCCGCCCAACATGCCCAACTGCAGCAACAGCTCCCAAAGCGAAGGAGCCAGGACCCAAAGACCTAGCTGGCCTGAAGGGCCCCCAGGGGGCCCCCAAGCAGCCCCTCTCCATTTGGGTCTGGGGGCTTTTGTTGGGCATGTATACCTGAGAGGTACCTGGAAGTTACAGTTCGCGGCCCGAGAAGCACTCTCCGGCCAACATGCCAAACGTGGAGCGACTGCTCCGAAAGCGAAGGAGCCAGGACCCAAAGACCTAGCTGGCCTGAAGGGCCCCCAGGGGGCCCCCAAGCAGCCCCTCTCCATTTGGGTCTGGGGGTTTTCGTTGGGCCGGGAACCTGGGAGGTACCTGCAAGGTTGCAGTTCGCGGCCCGAGAAGCACTCTCCGGCCAACATGCCCAACTGCAGCAACAGCTCCCAAACCGAAGGAGCCAGGACCCAAAGACCTAGCTGGCCTGAAGGGCCCCCAGGGGGGCCCCAAGCAGCCCCTCTCCATTTGGTTCTGGGGGCTTTCGTTGGGCCGGGAACCTGGGAGAATCCTGTAAGTTTGCAGTTCGCGGCCCGAGAAGCACTCTCCGGCCAACATGCCCAACTGCAGCAACAGCTCCCAAAGCGAAGGAGCCAGGACCCAAAGACCTAGCTGGCCTGAAGGGCCCCCAGGGGGCCCCAAAGCAGCCCCTCTCAATTTGGGTCTGGGGGCTTTCGTTGGGCCGGGAACCTGGGAGATTCCTGCAAGGTTGCAGTTCGAGGCCCCAGAAGCACTCTCCGGCAAACATGCCCAACTGCAGCAACAGCTCCCAAACCGAATGAGCCAGGACACAAAGACCTAGCTGGCCTGAAGGGGCCCCAAGGGGCCCCCAAGTAGCCCCTCTCAATTTGGGTCTGGGGGCTTTCGTTGGGCATATATACCTAAGAGGTACCTGCAAGGTTGCAGTTCGCGGCCCGAGAAGCACTCTCCGGCCAACATGCCCAACTGCAGCAACAGCTCCCAAACCGAAGGAGCCAGGACCCAAAGACCTAGCTGGCCTGAAGGGCCCCCAGGGGGCCCCCAAGCAGCCCCTCTCCATTTGGGTCTGGGGGTTTTCGTTGGGCCGGGAACCTGGGAGGTACCTGCAAGGTTGCAGTTCGCGGCCCGAGAAGCACTCTCCGGCCAACATGCCCAACTGCAGCAACAGCTCCCAAACCGAAGGAGCCAGGACCCAAAGACCTAGCTGGCCTGAAGGGCCCCCAGGGGGGCCCCAAGCAGCCCCTCTCCATTTGGTTCTGGGGGCTTTCGTTGGGCCGGGAACCTGGGAGAATCCTGTAAGTTTGCAGTTCGCGGCCCGAGAAGCACTCTCCGGCCAACATGCCCAACTGCAGCAACAGCTCCCAAAGCGAAGGAGCCAGGACCCAAAGACCTAGCTGGCCTGAAGGGCCCCCAGGGGGCCCCAAAGCAGCCCCTCTCAATTTGGGTCTGGGGGCTTTCGTTGGGCCGGGAACCTGGGAGATTCCTGCAAGGTTGCAGTTCGAGGCCCCAGAAGCACTCTCCGGCAAACATGCCCAACTGCAGCAACAGCTCCCAAACCGAATGAGCCAGGACACAAAGACCTAGCTGGCCTGAAGGGGCCCCAAGGGGCCCCCAAGTAGCCCCTCTCAATTTGGGTCTGGGGGCTTTCGTTGGGCATATATACCTAAGAGGTACCTGCAAGGTTGCAGTTCGCGGCCCGAGAAGCACTCTCCGGCCAACATGCCCAACTGCAGCAACAGCTCCCAAACCGAAGGAGCCAGGACCCAAAGACCTAGCTGGCCTGAAGGGCCCCCAGGGGGGCCCCAAGCAGCCCCTCTCCATTTGGGTCTGGGGGCTTTTGTTGGGCGGGGAACCTGGGAGATTCATGCAAGGTTGCAGTTCGCGGCCCGAGAAGCACTCTCCGCCCAACATGCCCAACTGCAGCAACAGCTCCCAAAGCGAAGGAGCCAGGACCCAAAGACCTAGCTGGCCTGAAGGGCCCCCAGGGGGCCCCCAAGCAGCCCCTCTCCATTTGGGTCTGGGGGCTTTCGTTGGGCATGGAACCTGGGAGATTCCTGCAAGGTTGCAGTTCGCGGCCCGAGAAACACTCTCCGGCCAACATGCCCAACTGCAGCAACAGCTCCCAAACCGAAGGAGCCAGGACCCAAAGACCTAGCTGGCCTGAAGGGCCCCCATGGGGCCCCCAAGGAGCTCCTCTCAATTTGGGTCTGGGGGCTTTCGTTGGGCATGTATACCTGAGAGGTTCCTGCAAGGTTGCAGTTCGCGGCCCGAGAAGCACTCTCCGGCCAACATGCCCAACTGCAGCAACAGCTCCCAAACCGAAGGAGCCAGGACCCAAAGACCTAGCTGGCCTGAAGGGCCCCCAGGGGGCCCCCAAGCAGCCCCTCTCCATTTGGGTCTGGGGGCTTTCGTTGGGCGGGGAACCTGGGAGATTCATGCAAGGTTGCAGTTCGCGGCCCGAGAAGCACTCTCCGCCCAACATGCCCAACTGCAGCAACAGCTCCCAAACCGAAGGAGCCAGGACCCAAAGACCTGGATGGCCTGAAGGGCCCCCAGGGGGCCCCCAAGCAGCCCCTCTCCATTTGGGTCTGGGGGCTTTCGTTGGGCCGGGAACCTGGGAGAATCCTGCAAGGTTGCAGTTCGCGGCCCGAGAAGCACTCTCCGCCCAACATGCCCAACTGCAGCAACAGCTCCCAAACCGAAGGAGCCAGGACCCAAAGACCTAGCTGGCCTGAAGGGCCCCCAGGGGGGCCCCAAGCAGCCCCTCTCCATTTGGGTCTGGGGGCTTTTGTTGGGCGGGGAACCTGGGAGATTCATGCAAGGTTGCAGTTCGCGGCCCGAGAAGCACTCTCCGGCCAACATGCCCAACTGCAGCAACAGCTCCCAAAGCGAAGGAGCCAGGACCCAAAGACCTAGCTGGCCTGAAGGGCCCCCAGGGGGCCCCCAAGCAGCCCCTCTCAATTTGGGTCTGGGGGCTTTCGTTGGGCCGGGAACCTGGGAGAATCCTGCAAGGTTGCAGTTCGCGGCCCGAGAAGCACTCTCCGGCCAACATGCCCAACTGCAGCAACAGCTCCCAAAGCGAAGGAGCCAGGACCCAAAGACCTAGCTGGCCTGAAGGGCCCCCAGGGGGCCCCCAAGCAGCCCCTCTCCATTTGGGTCTGGGGGCTTTCGTTGGGCATGGAACCTGGGAGATTCCTGCAAGGTTGCAGTTCGCGGCCCGAGAAACACTCTCCGGCCAACATGCCCAACTGCAGCAACAGCTCCCAAAGCGAAGGAGCCAGGACCCAAAGACCTAGCTGGCCTGAAGGGCCCCCAGGGGGCCCCCAAGCAGCCCCTCTCAATTTGGGT
Source organism: Gallinula chloropus (assembly GCF_964237585.1). Lineage (NCBI taxonomy): Eukaryota > Metazoa > Chordata > Aves > Gruiformes > Rallidae > Gallinula > Gallinula chloropus. The sequence goes on along the minus strand of NW_028168242.1, from coordinate 477,101 downwards.
CTGGGGGCTTTCGTTGGGCCGGGAACCTGGGAGAATCCTGCAAGGTTGCAGTTCGCGGCCCGAGAAGCACTCTCCGGCCAACATGCCCAACTGCAGCAACAGCTCCCAAAGCGAAGGAGCCAGGACCCAAAGACCTAGCTGGCCTGAAGGGCCCCCAGGGGGCCCCCAAGCAGCCCCTCTCCATTTGGGTCTGGGGGCTTTCGTTGGGCATGGAACCTGGGAGATTCCTGCAAGGTTGCAGTTCGCGGCCCGAGAAACACTCTCCGGCCAACATGCCCAACTGCAGCAACAGCTCCCAAACCGAAGGATCCAGGACCCAAAGACCTAGCTGGCCTGAAGGGCCCCCATGGGGCCCCCAAGGAGCTCCTCTCAATTTGGGTCTGGGGGCTTTCGTTGGGCATGTATACCTGAGAGGTTCCTGCAAGGTTGCAGTTCGCGGCCCGAGAAGCACTCTCCGGCCAACATGCCCAACTGCAGCAACAGCTCCCAAACCGAAGGAGCCAGGACCCAAAGACCTAGCTGGCCTGAAGGGCCCCCAGGGGGGCCCCAAGCAGCCCCTCTCCATTTGGGTCTGGGGGCTTTCGTTGGGCGGGGAACCTGGGAGATTCATGCAAGGTTGCAGTTCGCGGCCCGAGAAGCACTCTCCGGCCAACATGCCCAACTGCAGCAACAGCTCCCAAAGCGAAGGAGCCAGGACCCAAAGACCTAGCTGGCCTGAAGGGCCCCCAGGGGGCCCCCAAGCAGCCCCTCTCAATTTGGGTCTGGGGGCTTTCGTTGGGCCGGGAACCTGGGAGAATCCTGCAAGGTTGCAGTTCGCGGCCCGAGAAGCACTCTCCGGCCAACATGCCCAACTGCAGCAACAGCTCCCAAACCGAAGGAGCCAGGACCCAAAGACCTAGCTGGCCTGAAGGGCCCCCAGGGGGGCCCCAAGCAGCCCCTCTCCATTTGGGTCTGGGGGCTTTTGTTGGGCGGGGAACCTGGGAGATTCATGCAAGGTTGCAGTTCGCGGCCCGAGAAGCACTCTCCGGCCAACATGCCCAACTGCAGCAACAGCTCCCAAACCGAAGGAGCCAGGACCCAAAGACCTAGCTGGCCTGAAGGGCCCCCAGGGGGCCCCCAAGCAGCCCCTCTCAATTTGGGTCTGGGGGCTTTCGTTGGGCCGGGAACCTGGGAGAATCCTGCAAGGTTGCAGTTCGCGGCCCGAGAAGCACTCTCCGCCCAACATGCCCAACTGCAGCAACAGCTCCCAAAGCGAAGGAGCCAGGACCCAAAGACCTAGCTGGCCTGAAGGGCCCCCAGGGGGCCCCCAAGCAGCCCCTCTCCATTTGGGTCTGGGGGCTTTCGTTGGGCATGGAACCTGGGAGATTCCTGCAAGGTTGCAGTTCGCGGCCCGAGAAACACTCTCCGGCCAACATGCCCAACTGCAGCAACAGCTCCCAAACCGAAGGAGCCAGGACCCAAAGACCTAGCTGGCCTGAAGGGCCCCCAGGGGGCCCCCAAGGAGCTCCTCTCAATTTGGGTCTGGGGGCTTTCGTTGGGCCGGGAACCTGGGAGGTACCTGCAAGGTTGCAGTTCGCGGCCCGAGAAGCACTCTCCGGCCAACATGCCCAACTGCAGCAACAGCTCCCAAAGCGAAGGAGCCAGGACCCAAAGACCTAGCTGGCCTGAAGGGCCCCCAGGGGGCCCCAAAGCAGCCCCTCTCCATTTGGGTCTGGGGGCTTTTGTTGGGCCGGGAACCTGGGAGATTCCTGCAAGGTTGCAGTTCGCGGCCCGAGAAGCACTCTCCGGCCAACATGCCCAACTGCAGCAACAGCTCCCAAACCGAATGAGCCAGGACCCAAAGACCTAGCTGGCCTGAAGGGCCCCCAGGGGGCCCCCAAGTAGCCCCTCTCAATTTGGGTCTGGGGGCTTTCGTTGGGCATGGAACCTGAGAGGTACCTGCAAGGTTGCAGTTCGCGGCCCGAGAAGCACTCTCCGGCCAACATGCCCAACTGCAGCAACAGCTCCCAAACCGAAGGAGCCAGGACCCAAAGACCTAGCTGGCCTGAAGGGCCCCCAGGGGGGCCCCAAGCAGCCCCTCTCCATTTGGGTCTGGGGGCTTTCGTTGGGCGGGGAACCTGGGAGATTCATGCAAGGTTGCAGTTCGCGGCCCGAGAAGCACTCTCCGGCCAACATGCCCAACTGCAGCAACAGCTCCCAAACCGAAGGAGCCAGGACCCAAAGACCTAGCTGGCCTGAAGGGCCCCCAGGGGGGCCCCAAGTAGCCCCTCTCAATTTGGGTCTGGGGGCTTTCGTTGGGCATGTATACCTTAGAGGTACCTGCAAGGTTGCAGTTCGCGGCCCGAGAAGCACTCTCCGGCCAACATGCCCAACTGCAGCAACAGCTCCCAAACCGAAGGAGCCAGGACCCAAAGACCTAGCTGGCCTGAAGGGCCCCCAGGGGGGCCCCAAGCAGCCCCTCTCCTTTTGGGTCTGGGGGCTTTCGTTGGGCGGGGAACCTGGGAGATTCATGCAAGGTTGCAGTTCGCGGCCCGAGAAGCACTCTCCGGCCAACATGCCCAACTGCAGCAACAGCTCCCAAAGCGAAGGAGCCAGGACCCAAAGACCTAGCTGGCCTGAAGGGCCCCCAGGGGGCCCCCAAGCAGCCCCTCTCAATTTGGGTCTGGGGGCTTTCGTTGGGCCGGGAACCTGGGAGAATCCTGCAAGGTTGCAGTTCGCGGCCCGAGAAGCACTCTCCGGCCAACATGCCCAACTGCAGCAACAGCTCCCAAACCGAAGGAGCCAGGACCCAAAGACCTAGCTGGCCTGAAGGGCCCCCAGGGGGCCCCCAAGCAGCCCCTCTCCATTTGGGTCTGGGGGTTTTCGTTGGGCCGGGAACCTGAGAGGTACCTGCAAGGTTGCAGTTCGCGGCCGGAGAAGCACTCTCCGGCCAACATGCACAACTGCAGCAACAGCTCCCAAAGCGAAGGAGCCAGGACCCAAAGACCTAGCTGGCCTGAAGGGCCCCCAGGGGGCCCCCAAGCAGCCCCTCTCCATTTGGGTCTGGGGGCTTTCGTTGGGCTTGGAACCTGGGAGATTCCTGCAAGGTTGCAGTTCGCGGCCCGAGAAGCACTCTCCGGCCAACATGCCCAACTGCAGCAACAGCTCCCAAAGCGAAGGAGCCAGGACACAAAGACCTAGCTGGCCTGAAGGGCCCCCAGGGGGCCACCAAGCAGCCCCTCTCCATTTGGGTCTGGGGGCTTTCGTTGGGCATGGATACCTGAGAGGTACCTGCAAGGTTACAGTTCGCGGCCCGAGAAGCACTCTCCGGCCAACATGCTCAACTGCAGCAACAGCTCCCAAACCGAAGGAGCCAGGACCCAAAGACCTAGCTGGCCTGAAGGGCCCCCAGGGGGCCCCCAAGCAGCCCCTCTCCATTTGGGTCTGGGGGCTTTCGTTGGGCCGGGAACCTGGGAGATTCCTGCAAGGTTGAAGTTCGCGGCCCGAGAAGCACTCTCCGGCCAACATGCCCAACTGCAGCAACAGCTCCCAAAGCGAAGGAGCCAGGACCCAAAGACCTAGCTGGCCTGAAGGGCCCCCAGGGGGGCCCCAAGCAGCCCCTCTCCATTTGGGTCTGGGGGCTTTCGTTGGGCCGGGAACCTGGGAGAATCCTGCAAGGTTGCAGTTCGCGGCCCGAGAAGCACTCTCCGGCCAACATGCACAACTGCAGCAACAGCTCCCAAAGCGAAGGAGCCAGGACCCAAAGACCTAGCTGGCCTGAAGGGCCCCCAGGGGGCCCCCAAGCAGCCCCTCTCCATTTGGGTCTGGGGGCTTTCGTTGGGCCGGGAACCTGGGAGAATCCTGCAAGGTTGCAGTTCGCGGCCCGAGAAGCACTCTCCGGCCAACATGCCCAACTGCAGCAACAGCTCCCAAAGCGAAGGAGCCAGGACCCAAAGACCTAGCTGGCCTGAAGGGCCCCCAGGGGGCCCCCAAGCAGCCCCTCTCCATTTGGGTCTGGGGGCTTTCGTTGGGCCGGGAACCTGGGAGATTCCTGCAAGGTTGCAGTTCGAGGCCCGAGAAGCACTCTCCGGCCAACATGCCCAACTGCAGCAACAGCTCCCAAACCGAATGAGCCAGGACACAAAGACCTAGCTGGCCTGAAGGGCCCCCAGGGGGCCCCCAAGCAGCCCCTCTCAATTTGGGTCTGGGGGCTTTCGTTGGGCATGTATACCTGAGAGGTACCTGCAAGGTTGCAGTTCGCGGCCCGAGAAGCACTCTCCGGCCAACATGCCCAACTGCAGCAACAGCTCCCAAAGCGAAGGAGCAAGGACCCAAAGACCTAGCTGGCCTGAAGGGCCCCCAGGGGGCCACCAAGCAGCCCCTCTCCATTTGGGTCTGGGGGCTTTCGTTGGGCATGGATACCTGAGAGGTACCTGCAAGGTTACAGTTCGCGGCCCGAGAAGCACTCTCCGGCCAACATGCTCAACTGCAGCAACAGCTCCCAAACCGAAGGAGCCAGGACACAAAGACCTAGCTGGCCTGAAGGGCCCCCGGGGGGCCCCAAGCAGCCCCTCTCAATTTGGGTCTGGGGGCTTTCGTTGGGCCGGGAACCTGGGAGATTCCTGCAAGTTACAGTTCGCGGCCCGAGAAGCACTCTCCGGCCAACATGCCCAACTGCAGCAACAGCTCCCAAAGCGAAGGAGCCAGGACCCAAAGACCTAGCTGGCCTGAAGGGCCCCCATGGGGCCCCCAAGGGGCTCCTCTCCATTTGGGTCTGGGGGCTTTAGTTGGGCCGGGAACCTGAGAGGTACCTGCAAGGTTGCAGTTCGCGGCCGGAGAAGCACTCTCCAGCCAACATGCCCAACTGCAGCAACAGCTCCCAAAGCGAAGGAGCCAGGACCCAAAGACCTAGCTGGCCTGAAGGGCCCCCAGGGGGCCCCCAAGCAGCCCCTCTCAATTTGGGTCTGGGGGCTTTCGTTGGGCCGGGAACCTGGGAGAATCCTGCAAGGTTGCAGTTCGCGGCCCGAGAAGCACTCTCCGGCCAACATGCCCAACTGCAGCAACAGCTCCCAAAGCGAAGGAGCCAGGACCCAAAGACCTAGCTGGCCTGAAGGGCCCCCAGGGGGCCCCCAAGCAGCCCCTCTCCATTTGGATCTGGGGGCTTTCGTTGGGCCAGGAACCTGGGAGGTACCTGCAAGGTTGCAGTTCGCGGCCCGAGAAGCACTCTCCGGCCAACATGCCCAACTGCAGCAACAGCTCCCAAAGCGAAGGAGCCAGGACCCAAAGACCTAGCTGGCCTGAAGGGCCCCCAGGGGGCCACCAAGCAGCCCCTCTCCATTTGGGTCTGGGGGCTTTCGTTGGGCATGGATACCTGAGAGGTACCTGCAAGGTTACAGTTCGCGGCCCGAGAAGCACTCTCCGGCCAACATGCTCAACTGCAGCAACAGCTCCCAAACCGAAGGAGCCAGGACACAAAGACCTAGCTGGCCTGAAGGGCCCCCGGGGGGCCCCAAGCAGCCCCTCTCAATTTGGGTCTGGGGGCTTTCGTTGGGCCGGGAACCTGGGAGATTCCTGCAAGTTACAGTTCGCGGCCCGAGAAGCACTCTCCGGCCAACATGCCCAACTGCAGCAACAGCTCCCAAAGCGAAGGAGCCAGGACCCAAAGACCTAGCTGGCCTGAAGGGCCCCCATGGGGCCCCCAAGGGGCTCCTCTCCATTTGGGTCTGGGGGCTTTAGTTGGGCCGGGAACCTGAGAGGTACCTGCAAGGTTGCAGTTCGCGGCCGGAGAAGCACTCTCCAGCCAACATGCCCAACTGCAGCAACAGCTCCCAAAGCGAAGGAGCCAGGACCCAAAGACCTAGCTGGCCTGAAGGGCCCCCAGGGGGCCCCCAAGCAGCCCCTCTCAATTTGGGTCTGGGGGCTTTCGTTGGGCCGGGAACCTGGGAGAATCCTGCAAGGTTGCAGTTCGCGGCCCGAGAAGCACTCTCCGGCCAACATGCCCAACTGCAGCAACAGCTCCCAAAGCGAAGGAGCCAGGACCCAAAGACCTAGCTGGCCTGAAGGGCCCCCAGGGGGCCCCCAAGCAGCCCCTCTCCATTTGGATCTGGGGGCTTTCGTTGGGCCAGGAACCTGGGAGGTACCTGCAAGGTTGCAGTTCGCGGCCCGAGAAGCACTCTCCGGCCAACATGCCCAACTGCAGCAACAGCTCCCAAAGCGAAGGAGCCAGGACCCAAAGACCTAGCTGGCCTGAAGGGCCCCCAGGGGGCCACCAAGCAGCCCCTCTCAATTTGGGTCTGGGGGCTTTCGTTGGGCATAGATACCTGAGAGGTACCTGCAAGGTTACAGTTCGCGGCCCGAGAAGCACTCTCCAGCCAACATGCACAACTGCAGCAACAGCTCCCAAACCGAAGGAGCCAGGACACAAAGACCTAGCTGGCCTGAAGGGCCCCCAGGGGGCCCCCAAGCAGCCCCTCTCAATTTGGGTCTGGGGGCTTTCGTTGGGCATGGAACCTGGGAGATTCCTGCAAGGTTGCAGTTCGCGGCCCGAGAAGCACTCCCCGGCCAACATGCCCAACTGCAGCAACAGCTCCCAAACCGAAGGAGCCAGGACCCAAAGAGCTAGGTGGCCTGAAGGGCCCCCAGGGGGCCCCCAAGCAGCCCCTCTCAATTTGGGTCTGGGGGCTTTCGTTGGGCCGGGAACCTGGGAGAATCCTGCAAGTTTGCAGTTCGCGGCCCGAGAAGCACTCTCCGGCCAACATGCCCAACTGCAGCAACAGTTCCCAAACCGAAGGAGCCAGGACCCAAAGACCTAGCTGGCCTGAAGGGCCCCCAGGGGGCCCCCAAGCAGCCCCTCTCCATTTGGGTCTGGGGGCTTTTGTTGGGCCGGGATCCTGGGAGATTCCTGCAAGGTTGCAGTTCGCGGCCCGAGAAGCACTCTCCGGCCAACATGCCCAACTGCAGCAACAGCTCCCAAAGCGAAGGAGCCAGGACCCAAAGACCTAGCTGGCCTGAAGGGCCCCCAGGGGGCCCCCAAGCAGCCCCTCTCCATTTGGGTCTGGGGGCTTTCGTTGGGCCGGGAACCTGGGAGATTCCTGCAAGGTTGCAGTTCGCGGCCCGAGAAGCACTCTCCGGCCAACATGCACAACTGCAGCAACAGCTCCCAAACCGAAGGAGCCAGGACCCAAAGACCTAGCTGGCCTGAAGGGCCCCCAGGGGGGCCCCAAGCAGCCCCTCTCAATTTGGGTCTGGGGGCTTTCTTTGGGCCGGGAACCTGGGAGAATCCTGCAAGGTTGCAGTTCGCGGCCCGAGAAGCACTCTCCGGCCAACATGCCCAACTGCAGCAACAGCTCCCAAAGCGAAGGAGCCAGGACCCAAAGACCTAGCTGGCCTGAAGGGCCCCCAGGGGGCCCCCAAGCAGCCCCTCTCCATTTGGGTCTGGGGGCTTTCGTTGGGCCGGGAACCTGGGAGAATCCTGCAAGGTTGCAGTTCGCGGCCCGAGAAGCACTCTCCGGCCAACATGCCCAACTGCAGCAACAGCTCCCAAACCGAAGGAGCCAGGACCCAAAGACCTAGCTGGCCTGAAGGGCCCCAAGGGGGCCCCCAAGCAGCCCCTCTCCATTTGGGTCTGGGGGCTTTCGTTGGGCCGGGAACCTGGGAGAATCCTGCAAGGTTGCAGTTCGCGGCCCGAGAAGCACTCTCCGGCCAACATGCCCAACTGCAGCAACAGCTCCCAAAGCGAAGGAGCCAGGACCCAAAGACCTAGCTGGCCTGAAGGGCCCCCAGGGGGCCACCAAGCAGCCCCTCTCAATTTGGGTCTGGGGGCTTTCGTTCGGCATAGATACCTGAGAGGTACCTGCAAGGTTACAGTTCGCGGCCCGAGAAGCACTCTCCAGCCAACATGCACAACTGCAGCAACAGCTCCCAAACCGAAGGAGCCAGGACACAAAGACCTAGCTGGCCTGAAGGGCCCCCAGGGGGCCCCCAAGCAGCCCCTCTCAATTTGGGTCTGGGGGCTTTCGTTGGGCATGGAACCTGGGAGATTCCTGCAAGGTTGCAGTTCGCGGCCCGAGAAGCACTCCCCGGCCAACATGCCCAACTGCAGCAACAGCTCCCAAACCGAAGGAGCCAGGACCCAAAGACCTAGCTGGCCTGAAGGGCCCCCAGGGGGCCCCCAAGCAGCCCCTCTCAATTTGGGTCTGGGGGCTTTCGTTGGGCCGGGAACCTGGGAGAATCCTGCAAGGTTGCAGTTCGCGGCCCGAGAAGCACTCTCCGGCCAACATGCCCAACTGCAGCAACAGTTCCCAAACCGAAGGAGCCAGGACCCAAAGACCTAGCTGGCCTGAAGGGCCCCCAGGGGGCCCCCAAGCAGCCCCTCTCCATTTGGGTCTGGGGGCTTTTGTTGGGCCGGGATCCTGGGAGATTCCTGCAAGGTTGCAGTTCGCGGCCCGAGAAGCACTCTCCGGCCAACATGCCGAACTGCAGCAACAGCTCCCAAAGCGAAGGAGCCAGGACCCAAAGACCTAGCTGGCCTGAAGGGCCCCCAGGGGGACCCCAAGCAGCCCCTCTCCATTTGGGTCTGGGGGCTTTCGTTGGGCCGGGAACCTGGGAGATTCCTGCAAGGTTGCAGTTCGCGGCCCGAGAAGCACTCTCCGGCCAACATGCACAACTGCAGCAACAGCTCCCAAAGCGAAGGAGCCAGGACCCAAAGACCTAGCTGGCCTGAAGGGCCCCCAGGGGGCCCCCAAGCAGCCCCTCTCAATTTGGGTCTGGGGGCTTTCGTTGGGCATGGAACCTGGGAGATTCCTGCAAGGTTGCAGTTCGCGGCCCGAGAAGTACTCTCCGGCCAACATGCCCAACTGCAGCAACAGCTCCCAAAGCGAAGGAGCCAGGACCCAAAGAGCTAGGTGGCCTGAAGGGCCCCCAGGGGGCCCCCAAGCAGCCCCTCTCCATTTGGGTCTGGGGGCTTTTGTTGGGCCGGGAACCTGGGAGAATCCTGCAAGGTTGCAGTTCGCGGCCCGAGAAGCACTCTCCGGCCAACATGCCCAACTGCAGCAACAGTTCCCAAAGCGAAGGAGCCAGGACCCAAAGACCTAGCTGGCCTGAAGGGCCCCCAGGGGGCCCCCAAGCAGCCCATCTCCATTTGGGTCTGGGGGCTTTTGTTGGGCCGGGATCCTGGGAGATTCCTGCAAGGTTGCAGTTCGCGGCCCGAGAAGCACTCTCCGGCCAACATGCCGAACTGCAGCAACAGCTCCCAAAGCGAAGGAGCCAGGACCCAAAGACCTAGCTGGCCTGAAGGGCCCCCAGGGGGCCCCCAAGCAGCCCCTCTCCATTTGGGTCTGGGGGCTTTCGTTGGGCATGGAACCTGGGAGATTCCTGCAAGGTTGCAGTTCGCGGCCCGAGAAGCACTCTCCGGCCAACATGCCCAACTGCAGCAACAGCTCCCAAACCGAAGGAGCCAGGACCCAAAGACCTAGCTGGCCTGAAGGGGCCCCAGGGGGCCCCCAAGCAGCCCCTCTCAATTTGGGTCTGGGGGCTTTCGTTGGGCCGGGAACCTGGGAGAATCCTGCAAGGTTGCAGTTCGCGGCCCGAGAAGCACTCTCCGGCCAACATGCCCAACTGCAGCAACAGCTCCCAAAGCGAAGGAGCCAGGACCCAAAGACCTAGCTGGCCTGAAGGGCCCCCAGGGGGCCCCCAAGCAGCCCCTCTCCATTTGGGTCTGGGGGCTTTCGTTGGGCCGGGAACCTGGGAGATTCCTGCAAGGTTGCAGTTCGCGGCCCGAGAAGCACTCTCCGGCCAACATGCCCAACTGCAGCAACAGCTCCCAAACCGAAGGAGCCAGGACCCAAAGAGCTAGGTGGCCTGAAGGGCCCCCAGGGGGCCCCCAAGCAGCCCCTCTCCATTTGGGTCTGGGGGCTTTCGTTGGGCCGGGAACCTGGGAGATTCCTGCAAGGTTGCAGTTCGCGGCCCGAGAAGCACTCTCCGGCCAACATGCCCAACTGCAGCAACAGCTCCCAAAGCGAAGGAGCCAGGACCCAAAGACCTAGCTGGCCTGAAGGGCCCCCAGGGGGCCCCCAAGCAGCCCCTCTCAATTTGGGTCTGGGGGCTTTCGTTGGGCCGGGAACCTGGGAGAATCCTGCAAGGTTGCAGTTCGCGGCCCGAGAAGCACTCTCCGGCCAACATGCCCAACTGCAGCAACAGCTCCCAAAGCGAAGGAGCCAGGACCCAAAGACCTAGCTGGCCTGAAGGGCCCCCAGGGGGCCCCCAAGCAGCCCCTCTCCATTTGGGTCTGGGGGCTTTCGTTGGGCATGGAACCTGGGAGATTCCTGCAAGGTTGCAGTTCGCGGCCCGAGAAGCACTCTCCGGCCAACATGCCCAACTGCAGCAACAGCTCCCAAACCGAAGGAGCCAGGACCCAAAGACCTAGCTGGCCTGAAGGGCCCCCAGGGGGGCCCCAAGCAGCCCCTCTCAATTTGGGTCTGGTGGCTTTCGTTGGGCCGGGAACCTGGGATGTACCTGCCAGGTTGCAGTTCGCGGCCGGAGAAGCACTCTCCGGCCAACATGCCCAACTGCAGCAACAGCTCCCAAAGCGAAGGAGCCAGGACCCAAAGACCTAGCTGGCCTGAAGGGCCCCCAGGGGGCCCCCAAGCAGCCCATCTCCATTTGGGTCTGGGGGCTTTCGTTGGGCATGGAACCTGGGAGATTCCTGCAAGGTTGCAGTTCGCGGCCCGAGAAGCACTCTCCGGCCAACATGCCCAACTGCAGCAACAGCTCCCAAAGCGAAGGAGCCAGGACCCAAAGACCTAGCTGGCCTGAAGCGCCCCCAGGGGGGCCCCAAGCAGCCCCTCTCAATTTGGGTCTGGGGGCTTTCGTTGGGCCGGGAACCTGGGAGAATCCTGCAAGGTTGCAGTTCGCGGCCCGAGAAGCACTCTCCGGCCAACATGTCCAACTGCAGCAACAGCTCCCAAAGCGAAGGAGCCAGGACCCAAAGACCTAGCTGGCCTGAAGGGCCCCCAGGGGGCCCCCAAGCAGCCCCTCTCCATTTGGGTCTGGGGGCTTTCCTTGGGCCGGGAACCTAGGAGAATCCTGCAAGGTTGCAGTTCGCGGCCCGAGAAGCACTCTCCGGCCAACATGCCCAACTGCAGCAACAGCTCCCAAACCGAAGGAGCCAGGACCCAAAGACCTAGCTGGCCTGAAGGGCCCCCAGGGGGCCCCCAAGCAGCCCCTCTCCATTTGGGTCTGGGGGCTTTCGTTGGGCCGGGAACCTGGGAGATTCCTGCAAGGTTGCAGTTCGCGGCCCGAGAAGCACTCTCCGGCCAACATGCCCAACTGCAGCAACAGCTCCCAAACCCAAGGAGCCAGGACCCAAAGACCTAGCTGGCCTGAAGGGCCCCCAGGGGGCCCCCAAGCAGCCCCTCTCAATTTGGGTCTGGGGGCTTTCGTTGGGCCGGGAACCTGGGAGATTCCTGCAAGATTACAGTTCGCGGACCGAGAAGCACTCTCCGGCCAACATGCCCAACTGCAGCAACAGCTCCCAAAGCGAAGGAGCCAGGACCCAAAGACCTAGCTGGCCTGAAGGGCCCCCAGGGGGCCCCCAAGCAGCCCCTCTCAATTTGGGTCTGGGGGCTTTCTTTAGCCTGAGAACCTGGGAGATACCAGCAAGGTTGCAGTTCGCGGCCCGAGAAGCACTCTCCGGCCAACATGCCCAACTGCAGCAACAGCTCCCAAAGCGAAGGAGCCAGGACCCAAAGACCTAGCTGGCCTGAAGGGCCCCCAGGGGGCCCCAAAGCAGCCCCTCTCCATTTGGGTCTGGGGGCTTTTGTTGGGTTGGGAACCTGGGAGATTCCTGCAAGGTTGCAGTTCTCGGCCCGAGAAGCACTCTCCGGCCAACATGCCCAACTGCAGCAACAGCTCCCAAAGCGAAGGAGACAGGACCCAAAGACCTAGCTGGCCTGAAGGGCCCCCAGGGGGCCCCCAAGTAGCCCCTCTCAATTTGGGTCTGGGGGCTTTCGTTGGGCATGTATACCTGAGAGGTACCTGCAAGGTTGCAGTTCGCGGCCCGAGAAGCACTCTCAGGCCAACATGCCCAACTGCAGCAACAGCTCCCAAAGCGAAGGAGCCAGGACCCAAAGACCTAGCTGGCCTGAAGGGCCCCAAGGGGGACCCCAAGCAGCCCCTCTCAATTTGGGTCTGGGGGCTTTCGTTGGGCCGGGAACCTGGGAGAATCCTGCAAGGTTGCAGTTCGCGGCCCGAGAAGCACTCTCCGGCCAACATGCCCAACTGCAGCAACAGTTCCCAAACCGAAGGAGCCAGGACCCAAAGACCTAGCTGGCCTGAAGGGCCCCCAGGGGGCCCCCAAGCAGCCCCTCTCAATTTGGGTCTGGGGGCTTTCGTTGGGCTGGGAACCTGGGAGATTCCTGCAAGGTTGCAGTTCGCGGCCCGAGAAGCACTCTCCGGCCAACATGCCCAACTGCAGCAACAGCTCCCAAACCGAAGGAGCCAGGACCCAAAGACCTAGCTGGCCTGAAGGGCCCCCAGGGGGCCCCCAAGCAGCCCCTCTCCATTTGGGTCTGGGGGCTTTCGTTGGGCCGGGAACCTGGGAGAATCCTGCAAGGTTGCAGTTCGCGGCCCGAGAAGCACTCTCCGGCCAACATGCTCAACTGCAGCAACAGCTCCCAAAGCGAAGGCGCCAGGACCCAAAGACCTAGCTGGCCTGAAGGGCCCCCAGGGGGCCCCCAAGCAGCCCCTCTCAATTTGGGTCTGGGGGCTTTCGTTGGGCATGGAACCTGGGAGATTCCTGCAAGCTTGCAGTTCGCGGCCCGAGAAGCACTCTCCGGCCAACATGCCCAACGTCAGCAACAGCTCCCAAACCGAAGGAGCCAGGACCCAAAGAGCTAGGTGGCCTGAAGGGCCCCCAGGGGGCCCCCAAGCAGCCCCTCTCAATTTGGGTCTGGGGGCTTTCGTTGGGCCGGGAACCTGGGAGAATCCTGCAAGGTTGCAGTTCGCGGCCCGAGAAGCACTCTCCGGCCAACATGCCCAACTGCAGCAACAGTTCCCAAAGCGAAGGAGCCAGGACCCAAAGACCTAGCTGGCCTGAAGGGCCCCCAGGGGGCCCCCAAGCAGCCCCTCTCCATTTGGGTCTGGGGGCTTTTGTTGGGCCGGGATCCTTTGAGATTCCTGCAAGGTTGCAGTTCGCGGCCCGAGAAGCACTCTCCGGCCAACATGCCCAACTGCAGCAACAGCTCCCAAACCGAAGGAGCCAGGACCCAAAGAGCTAGGTGGCCTGAAGGGCCCCCAGGGGGCCCCCAAGCAGCCCCTCTCCATTTGGGTCTGGGGGCTTTCGTTGGGCCGGGAACCTGGGAGATTCCTGCAAGGTTGCAGTTCGCGGCCCGAGAAGCACTCTCCGGCCAACATGCCCAACTGCAGCAACAGCTCCCAAAGCGAAGGAGCCAGGACCCAAAGACCTAGCTGGCCTGAAGGGCCCCCAGGGGGCCCCCAAGCAGCCCCTCTCAATTTGGGTCTGGGGGCTTTCGTTGGGCCGGGAACCTGGGAGAATCCTGCAAGGTTGCAGTTTGCGGCCCGAGAAGCACTCTCCGGCCAACATGCCCAACTGCAGCAACAGCTCCCAAAGCGAAGGAGCCAGGACCCAAAGACCTAGCTGGCCTGAAGGGCCCCCAGGGGGCCTCCAAGCAGCCCCTCTCAATTTGGGTCTGGGGGCTTTCGTTGGGCATGGAACCTGGGAGATTCCTGCAAGGTTGCAGTTCGCGGCCCGAGAAGCACTCTCCGGCCAACATGCCCAACTGCAGCAACAGCTCCCAAACCGAAGGAGCCAGGACCCAAAGACCTAGCTGGCCTGAAGGGCCCCCAGGGGGGCCCCAAGCAGCCCCTCTCAATTTGGGTCTGGGGGCTTTCGTTGGGCCGGGAACCTGGGATGTACCTGCCAGGTTGCAGTTCGCGGCCGGAGAAGCACTCTCCGGCCAACATGCCCAACTGCAGCAACAGCTCCCAAAGCGAAGGAGCCAGGACCCAAAGACCTAGCTGGCCTGAAGGGCCCCCAGGGCGCCCCCAAGCAGCCCATCTCCATTTGGGTCTGGGGGCTTTCGTTGGGCATGGAACCTGGGAGATTCCTGCAAGGTTGCAGTTCGCGGCCCGAGAAGCACTCTCCGGCCAACATGCCCAACTGCAGCAACAGCTCCCAAACCGAAGGAGCCAGGACCCAAAGACCTAGCTGGCCTGAAGCGCCCCCAGGGGGGCCCCAAGCAGCCCCTCTCAATTTGGGTCTGGGGGCTTTCGTTGGGCCGGGAACCTGGGAGAATCCTGCAAGGTTGCAGTTCGCGGCCCGAGAAGCACTCTCCGGCCAACATGTACAACTGCAGCAACAGCTCCCAAAGCGAAGGAGCCAGGACCCAAAGACCTAGCTGGCCTGAAGGGCCCCCAGGGGGCCCCCAAGCAGCCCCTCTCCATTTGGGTCTGGGGGCTTTCGTTGGGCCGGGAACCTAGGAGAATCCTGCAAGGTTGCAGTTCGCGGCCCGAGAAGCACTCTCCGGCCAACATGCCCAACTGCAGCAACAGCTCCCAAAGCGAAGGAGCCAGGACCCAAAGACCTAGCTGGCCTGAAGGGCCCCCAGGGGGCCCCCAAGCAGCCCCTCTCCATTTGGGTCTGGGGGCTTTCGTTGGGCCGGGAACCTGGGAGATTCCTGCAAGGTTGCAGTTCGCGGCCCGAGAAGCACTCTCCGGCCAACATGCACAACTGCAGCAACAGCTCCCAAAGCGAAGGAGCCAGGACCCAAAGACCTAGCTGGCCTGAAGGGCCCCCAGGGGGCCCCCAAGCAGCCCCTCTCCATTTGGGTCTGGGGGCTTTCGTTGGGCCGGGAACCTGGGAGATTCCTGCAAGATTACAGTTCGCGGCCCGAGAAGCACTCTCCGGCCAACATGCCCAACTGCAGCAACAGCTCCCAAAGCGAAGGAGCCAGGACCCAAAGACCTAGCTGGCCTGAAGGGCCCCCAGGGGGCCCCCAAGCAGCCCCTCTCAATTTGGGTCTGGGGGCTTTCTTTAGCCTGAGAACCTGGGAGATACCAGCAAGGTTGCAGTTCGCGGCCCGAGAAGCACTCTCCGGCCAACATGCCCAACTGCAGCAACAGCTCCCAAAGCGAAGGAGCCAGGACCCAAAGACCTAGCTGGCCTGAAGGGCCCCCAGGGGGCCCCAAAGCAGCCCCTCTCCATTTGGGTCTGGGGGCTTTTGTTGGGTTGGGAACCTGGGAGATTCCTGCAAGGTTGCAGTTCTCGGCCCGAGAAGCACTCTCCGGCCAACATGCCCAACTGCAGCAACAGCTCCCAAAGCGAAGGAGCCAGGACCCAAAGACCTAGCTGGCCTGAAGGGCCCCCAGGGGGCCCCCAAGTAGCCCCTCTCAATTTGGGTCTGGGGGCTTTCGTTGGGCATGTATACCTGAGAGGTACCTGCAAGGTTGCAGTTCGCGGCCCGAGAAGCACTCTCAGGCCAACATGCCCAACTGCAGCAACAGCTCCCAAACCGAAGGAGCCAGGAGCCAAAGACCTAGCTGGCCTGAAGGGCCCCCAGGGGGGCCCCAAGCAGCCCCTCTCCATTTGGGTCTGGGGGCTTTCGTTGGGCGGGGAACCTGGGAGATTCTTGCAAGGTTGCAGTTCGCGGCCCGAGAAGCACTCTCCGGCCAACATGCCCAACTGCAGCAACAGCTCCCAAAGCGAAGGAGCCAGGACCCAAAGACCTAGCTGGCCTGAAGGGCCCCCAGGGGGCCCCCAAGCAGCCCCTCTCAATTTGGGTCTGGGGGCTTTCGTTGGGCCGGGAACCTGGGAGAATCCTGCAAGGTTGCAGTTCGCGGCCCGAGAAGCACTCTCCGGCCAACATGCCCAACTGCAGCAACAGCTCCCAAAGCGAAGGAGCCAGGACCCAAAGACCTAGCTGGCCTGAAGGGCCCCCAGGGGGCCCCCAAGCAGCCCCTCTCAATTTGGGTCTGGGGGCTTTCGTTGGGCATGGAACCTGGGAGATTCCTGCAAGGTTGCAGTTCGCGGCCCGAGAAGCACTCTCCGGCCAACATGCCCAACTGCAGCAACAGCTCCCAAACCGAAGGAGCCAGGACCCAAAGAGCTAGGTGGCCTGAAGGGCCCCCAGGGGGCCCCCAAGCAGCCCCTCTCCATTTGGGTCTGGGGGCTTTCGTTGGGCCGGGAACCTGGGAGAATCCTGCAAGGTTGAAGTTCGCGGCCCGAGAAGCACTCTCCGGCCAACATGCCCAACTGCAGCAACAATTCCCAAACCGAAGGAGCCAGGACCCAAAGACCTAGCTGGCCTGAAGGGCCCCCAGGGGGCCCCCAAGCAGCCCCTCTCCATTTGGGTCTGGGGGCTTTTGTTGGGCCGGGAACCTGGGAGAATCCTGCAAGGTTGCAGTTCGCGGCCCGAGAAGCACTCTCCGGCCAACATGCCCAACTGCAGCAACAGCTCCCAAACCGAAGGAGCCAGGACCCAAAGACCTAGCTGGCCTGAAGGGCCCCCAGGGGGACCCCAAGCAGCCCCTCTCCATTTGGGTCTGGGGGCTTTCGTTGGGCCGGGAACCTGGGAGATTCCTGCAAGGTTGCAGTTCGCGGCCCGAGAAGCACTCTCCGGCCAACATGCCCAACTGCAGCAACAGCTCCCAAACCGAAGGAGCCAGGACCCAAAGACCTAGCTGGCCTGAAGGGGCCCCAGGGGGCCCCCAAGCAGCCCCTCTCAATTTGGGTCTGGGGGCTTTCGTTGGGCCGGGAACCTGGGAGAATCCTGCAAGGTTGCAGTTCGCGGCCCGAGAAGCACTCTCCGGCCAACATGCCCAACTGCAGCAACAGCTCCCAAAGCGAAGGAGCCAGGACCCAAAGACCTAGCTGGCCTGAAGGGCCCCCAGGGGGCCCCCAAGCAGCCCCTCTCCATTTGGGTCTGGGGGCTTTTGTTGGGCCGGGAACCTGGGAGATTCCTGCAAGGTTGCAGTTCGCGGCCCGAGAAGCACTCTCTGGCCAACATGCCCAACTGCAGCAACAGCTCCCAAAGCGAAGGAGCCAGGACCCAAAGAGCTAGGTGGCCTGAAGGGCCCCCAGGGGGCCCCCAAGCAGCCCCTCTCCATTTGGGTCTGGGGGCTTTCGTTGGGCCGGGAACCTGGGAGATTCCTGCAAGGTTGCAGTTCGCGGCCCGAGAAGCACTCTCCGGCCAACATGCCCAACTGCAGCAACAGCTCCCAAAGCGAAGGAGCCAGGACCCAAAGACCTAGCTGGCCTGAAGGGCCCCCAGGGGGCCCCCAAGCAGCCCCTCTCCATTTGGGTCTGGGGGCTTTCGTTGGGCCGGGAACCTGGGAGAATCCTGCAAGGTTGCAGTTCGCGGCCCGAGAAGCACTCTCCGGCCAACATGCCCAACTGCAGCAACAGCTCCCAAAGCGAAGGAGCCAGGACCCAAAGACCTAGCTGGCCTGAAGGGCCCCCAGGGGGCCCCAAGCAGCCCCTCTCCATTTGGGTCTGGGGGCTTTCGTTGGGCATGGAACCTGGGAGATTCCTGCAAGGTTGCAGTTCGCGGCCCGAGAAGCACTCTCCGGCCAACATGCCCAACTGCAGCAACAGCTCCCAAACCGAAGGAGCCAGGACCCAAAGACCTAGCTGGCCTGAAGGGCCCCCAGGGGGGCCCCAAGCAGCCCCTCTCCATTTGGGTCTGGGGGCTTTCGTTGGGCCGGGAACCTGGGATGTACCTTCCAGGTTGCAGTTCGCGGCCGGAGAAGCACTCTCCGGCCAACATGCCCAACTGCAGCAACAGCTCCCAAACCGAAGGAGCCAGGACCCAAAGACCTAGCTGGCCTGAAGGGCCCCCAGGGGGCCCCCAAGCAGCCCATCTCCATTTGGGTCTGGGGGCTTTCGTTGGGCATGGAACCTGGGAGATTCCTGCAAGGTTGCAGTTCGAGGCCCGAGAAGCGCTCTCCGGCCAACATGCCCAACTGCAGCAACAGCTCCCAAAGCGAAGGAGCCAGGACCCAAAGACCTAGCTGGCCTGAAGGGCCCCCAGGGGGGCCCCAAGCAGCCCCTCTCCATTTGGGTCTGGGGGCTTTCGTTGGGCCGGGAACCTGGGAGAATCCTGCAAGGTTGCAGTTCGCGGCCCGAGAAGCACTCTCCGGCCAACATGCCCAACTGCAGCAACAGCTCCCAAAGCGAAGGAGCCAGGACCCAAAGACCTAGCTGGCCTGAAGGGCCCCCAGGGGGCCCCCAAGCAGCCCCTCTCCATTTGGGTCTGGGGGCTTTCGTTGGGCCGGGAACCTAGGAGAATCCTGCAAGGTTGCAGTTCGCGGCCCGAGAAGCACTCTCCGGCCAACATGCCCAACTGCAGCAACAGCTCCCAAACCGAAGGAGCCAGGACCCAAAGACCTAGCTGGCCTGAAGGGCCCCCAGGGGGCCCCCAAGCAGCCCCTCTCCATTTGGGTCTGGGGGCTTTCGTTGGGCGGGGAACCTGGGAGATTCCTGCAAGGTTGCAGTTCGCGGCCCGAGAAGCACTCTCCGGCCAACATGCCCAACTGCAGCAACAGCTCCCAAAGCGAAGGAGCCAGGACCCAAAGACCTAGCTGGCCTGAAGGGCCCCCAGGGGGCCCCCAAGCAGCCCCTCTCCATTTGGGTCTGGGTGCTTTCGTTGGGCCGGGAACCTGGGAGATTCCTGCAAGGTTGCAGTTCGCGGCCCGAGAAGCACTCTCCGGCCAACATGCCCAACTGCAGCAACAGCTCCCAAAGCGAAGGAGCCAGGACCCAAAGACCTAGCTGGCCTGAAGGGCCCCCAGGGGGCCCCCAAGCAGCCCCTCTCAATTTGGGTCTGGGGGCTTTCTTTAGGCTGAGAACCTGGGAGATACCAGCAAGGTTGCAGTTCGCGGCCCGAGAAGCACTCTCCGGCCAACATGCCCAACTGCAGCAACAGCTCCCAAAGCGAAGGAGCCAGGACCCAAAGACCTAGCTGGCCTGAAGGGCCCCCAGAAGGCCACCAAGCAGCCCCTCTCCATTTGGGTCTGGGGGCTTTCGTTGAGCATGTATACCTGAGATGTACCTGCAAGTTACAGTTCGCGGCCTGAGAAGCACTCTCCGGCCAACATGCCCAACTGCAGCAACAGCTCCCAAAGCGAAGGAGCCAGGACCCAAAGACCTAGCTGGCCTGAAGGGCCCCCAGGGGGCCCCCAAGCAGCCCCTCTCAATTTGGGTCTGGGGGCTTTCGTTGGGCATGTATACCTGGGAGGTACCTGCAAGGTTACTGTTCGCGGACCGAGAAGCACTCTCCGGCCAACATGCCCAACTGCAGCAACAGCTCCCAAACCGAAGGAGCCAGGACCCAAAGACCTAGCTGGCCTGAAGGGCCCCCAGGGGGACCCCAAGCAGCCCCTCTCAATTTGGGTCTGGGGGCTTTCGTTGGGCATGGAACCTGGGAGATTCCTGCAAGGTTGCAGTTTGCGGCCCGAGAAGCACTCTCCGGCCAACATGCCCAACTGCAGCAACAGCTCCCAAAGCGAAGGAGCCAGGACCCAAAGACCTAGCTGGCCTGAAGGGCCCCCAGGGGGGCCCCAAGCAGCCCCTCTCAATTTGGGTCTGGGGGCTTTCGTTGGGCCGGGAACCTGGGAGAATCCTGCAAGGTTGCAGTTCGCGGCCCGAGAAGCACTCTCCGGCCAACATGCCCAACTGCAGCAACAGCTCCCAAAGCGAAGGAGCCAGGACCCAAAGACCTAGCTGGCCTGAAGGGCCCCCAGGGGGCCCCCAAGCAGCCCCTCTCCATTTGGGTCTGGGGGCTTTCGTTGGGCATGTATACCTGGGAGGTACCTGCAAGGTTGCAGTTCGCGGCCCGAGAAGCACTCTCCGGCCAACATGCCCAACTGCAGCAACAGCTCCCAAACCGAAGGAGCCAGGACACAAAGACCTAGCTGGCCTGAAGGGCCCCCAGGGAGGCCCCAAGCAGCCCCTCTCAATTTGGGTCTGGGGGCTTTCTTTAGGCTGAGAACATGGGAGAATCCTGCAAGGTTGCAGTTCGCGGCCCGAGAAGCACTCTCCGGCCAACATGGCCAACTGCAGCAACAGCTCCAAAAGCGAAGGAGCCAGGACCCAAAGACCTAGCTGGCCTGAAGGGCCCCCAGGGGGCCCCCAAGCAGCCCCTCTCCATTTGGGTCTGGGGGCTTTCGTTGGGCTGGGAACCTGGGAGATTCCTGCAAGGTTGCAGTTCGCGGCCGGAGAAGCACTCTCCGGACAACATGCCCAACTGCAGCAACAGCTCCCAAACCGAAGGAGCCAGGACCCAAAGACCTAGCTGGCCTGAAGGGCCCCCAGGGGGCCCCCAAGCAGCCCCTCTCCATTTGGGTCTGGGGGCTTTCTTTAGGCTGAGAACCTGGGAGATACCAGCAAGGTTGCAGTTCGCGGCCCGAGAAGCACTCTCCGGCCAACATGCCCAACTGCAGCAACAGCTCCCAAAGCGAAGGAGCCAGGACCCAAAGACCTAGCTGGCCTGAAGGGCCCCCAGAAGGCCACCAAGCAGCCCCTCTCCATTTGGGTCTGGGGGCTTTCGTTGAGCATGTATACCTGAGATGTACCTGCAAGTTACAGTTCGCGGCCTGAGAAGCACTCTCCGGCCAACATGCCCAACTGCAGCAACAGCTCCCAAAGCGAAGGAGCCAGGACACAAAGACCTAGCTGGCCTCAAGGGCCCCCAGGGGGCCCCCAAGCATCCCCTCTCAATTTGGGTCTGGGGGCTTTCGTTGGGCATGTATACCTGGGAGGTGCCTGCAAGGTTACTGTTCGCGGCCCGAGAAGCACTCTCCGGCCAACATGCCCAACTGCAGCAACAGCTCCCAAACCGAAGGAGCCAGGACCCAAAGACCTAGCTGGCCTGAAGGGCCCCCAGGGGGGCACCAAGCAGCCCCTCTCAATTTGGGTCTGGGGGCTTTCGTTGGGCCGGGAACCTGGGAGAATCCTGCAAGGTTGCAGTTCGCGGCCCGAGAAGCACTCTCCGGCCAACATGCCCAACTGCAGCAACAGCTCCCAAAGCGAAGGAGCCAGGACCCAAAGACCTAGCTGGCCTGAAGGGCCCCCAGGGGGCCCCCAAGCAGCCCCTCTCAATTTGGGTCTGGGGGCTTTCGTTGGGCCGGGAACCTGGGAGAATCCTGCAAGGTTGCAGTTCGCGGCCCGAGAAGCACTCTCCGGCCAACATGCCCAACTGCAGCAACAGCTCCCAAAGCGAAGGAGCCAGGACACAAAGACCTAGCTGGCCTGAAGGGCCCCCAGGGGGCCCCCAAGCAGCCCCTCTCCATTTGGGTCTGGGGGCTTTCGTTGGGCATGTATACCTGGGAGGTACCTGCAAGGTTGCAGTTCGCGGCCCGAGAAGCACTCTCCGGCCAACATGCCCAACTGCAGCAACAGCTCCCAAACCGAAGGAGCCAGGACACAAAGACCTAGCTGGCCTGAAGGGCCCCCAGGGGGCCCCCAAGCAGCCCCTCTCAATTTGGGTCTGGGGGCTTTCGTTGGGCGGGGAACCTGGGAGATTCCTGCAAGGTTGCAGTTCGCGGCCCGAGAAGCACTCTCCGGCCAACATGCCCAACTGCAGCAACAGCTCCCAAAGCGAAGGAGCCAGAACCCAAAGACCTAGCTGGCCTGAAGGGCCCCCAGGGGGCCCCCAAGCATCCCCTCTCAATTTGGGTCTGGGGGCTTTCTTTAGGCTGAGAACCTGGGAGATACCAGCAAGGTTGCAGTTCGCGGCCCGAGAAGCACTCTCCGGCCAACATGCCCAACTGCAGCAACAGCTCCCAAACCGAAGGAGCCAGGACCCAAAGACCTAGCTGGCCTGAAGGGCCCCCAGGGGGCCCCCAAGCAGCCCCTCTCCATTTGGGTCTGGGGGCTTTCGTTGGGCTGGGAACCTGGGAGATTCCTGCAAGGTTGCAGTTCGCGGCCGGAGAAGCACTCTCCGGCCAACATGCCCAACTGCAGCAACAGCTCCCAAAGCGAAGGAGCCAGGACCCAAAGACCTAGCTGGCCTGAAGGGCCCCCAGGGGGCCCCCAAGCAGCCCCTCTCAATTTGGGTCTGGGGGCTTTCTTTAGGCTGAGAACCTGGGAGATACCAGCAAAGGTTGCAGTTCGCGGCCCGAGAAGCACTCTCCGGCCAACATGCCCAACTGCAGCAACAGCTCCCAAAGCGAAGGAGCCAGGACCCAAAGACCTAGCTGGCCTGAAGGGCCCCCAGAAGGCCACCAAGCAGCCCCTCTCCATTTGGGTCTGGGGGCTTTCGTTGAGCATGTATACCTGAGATGTACCTGCAAGTTACAGTTCGCGGCCTGAGAAGCACTCTCCGGCCAACATGCCCAACTGCAGCAACAGCTCCCAAAGCGAAGGAGCCAGGACCCAAAGACCTAGCTGGCCTGAAGGGCCCCCAGGGGGCCCCCAAGCAGCCCCTCTCAATTTGGGTCTGGGGGCTTTCGTTGGGCATGTATACCTGGGAGGTACCTGCAAGGTTACTGTTCGCGGACCGAGAAGCACTCTCCGGCCAACATGCCCAACTGCAGCAACAGCTCCCAAAGCGAAGGAGCCAGGACCCAAAGACCTAGCTGGCCTGAAGGGCCCCCAGGGGGACCCCAAGCAGCCCCTCTCAATTTGGGTCTGGGGGCTTTCGTTGGGCATGGAACCTGGGAGATTCCTGCAAGGTTGCAGTTTGCGGCCCGAGAAGCACTCTCCGGCCAACATGCCCAACTGCAGCAACAGCTCCCAAAGCGAAGGAGCCAGGACCCAAAGACCTAGCTGGCCTGAAGGGCCCCCAGGGGGGCCCCAAGCAGCCCCTCTCAATTTGGGTCTGGGGGCTTTCGTTGGGCCGGGAACCTGGGAGAATCCTGCAAGGTTGCAGTTCGCGGCCCGAGAAGCACTCTCCGGCCAACATGCCCAACTGCAGCAACAGCTCCCAAAGCGAAGGAGCCAGGACCCAAAGACCTAGCTGGCCTGAAGGGCCCCCAGGGGGCCCCCAAGCAGCCCCTCTCCATTTGGGTCTGGGGGCTTTCGTTGGGCATGTATACCTGGGAGGTACCTGCAAGGTTGCAGTTCGCGGCCCGAGAAGCACTCTCCGGCCAACATGCCCAACTGCAGCAACAGCTCCCAAACCGAAGGAGCCAGGACACAAAGACCTAGCTGGCCTGAAGGGCCCCCAGGGAGGCCCCAAGCAGCCCCTCTCAATTTGGGTCTGGGGGCTTTCTTTAGGCTGAGAACATGGGAGAATCCTGCAAGGTTGCAGTTCGCGGCCCGAGAAGCACTCTCCGGCCAACATGGCCAACTGCAGCAACAGCTCCAAAAGCGAAGGAGCCAGGACCCAAAGACCTAGCTGGCCTGAAGGGCCCCCAGGGGGCCCCCAAGCAGCCCCTCTCCATTTGGGTCTGGGGGCTTTCGTTGGGCTGGGAACCTGGGAGATTCCTGCAAGGTTGCAGTTCGCGGCCGGAGAAGCACTCTCCGGACAACATGCCCAACTGCAGCAACAGCTCCCAAACCGAAGGAGCCAGGACCCAAAGACCTAGCTGGCCTGAAGGGCCCCCAGGGGGCCCCCAAGCAGCCCCTCTCAATTTGGGTCTGGGGGCTTTCTTTAGGCTGAGAACCTGGGAGATACCAGCAAGGTTGCAGTTCGCGGCCCGAGAAGCACTCTCCGGCCAACATGCCCAACTGCAGCAACAGCTCCCAAAGCGAAGGAGCCAGGACCCAAAGACCTAGCTGGCCTGAAGGGCCCCCAGAAGGCCACCAAGCAGCCCCTCTCCATTTGGGTCTGGGGGCTTTCGTTGAGCATGTATACCTGAGATGTACCTGCAAGTTACAGTTCGCGGCCTGAGAAGCACTCTCCGGCCAACATGCCCAACTGCAGCAACAGCTCCCAAAGCGAAGGAGCCAGGACACAAAGACCTAGCTGGCCTCAAGGGCCCCCAGGGGGCCCCCAAGCATCCCCTCTCAATTTGGGTCTGGGGGCTTTCGTTGGGCATGTATACCTGGGAGGTGCCTGCAAGGTTACTGTTCGCGGCCCGAGAAGCACTCTCCGGCCAACATGCCCAACTGCAGCAACAGCTCCCAAACCGAAGGAGCCAGGACCCAAAGACCTAGCTGGCCTGAAGGGCCCCCAGGGGGGCACCAAGCAGCCCCTCTCAATTTGGGTCTGGGGGCTTTCGTTGGGCCGGGAACCTGGGAGAATCCTGCAAGGTTGCAGTTCGCGGCCCGAGAAGCACTCTCCGGCCAACATGCCCAACTGCAGCAACAGCTCCCAAAGCGAAGGAGCCAGGACCCAAAGACCTAGCTGGCCTGAAGGGCCCCCAGGGGGCCCCCAAGCAGCCCCTCTCAATTTGGGTCTGGGGGCTTTCGTTGGGCCGGGAACCTGGGAGAATCCTGCAAGGTTGCAGTTCGCGGCCCGAGAAGCACTCTCCGGCCAACATGCCCAACTGCAGCAACAGCTCCCAAACCGAAGGAGCCAGGACACAAAGACCTAGCTGGCCTGAAGGGCCCCCAGGGGGCCCCCAAGCAGCCCCTCTCCATTTGGGTCTGGGGGCTTTCGTTGGGCATGTATACCTGGGAGGTACCTGCAAGGTTGCAGTTCGCGGCCCGAGAAGCACTCTCCGGCCAACATGCCCAACTGCAGCAACAGCTCCCAAACCGAAGGAGCCAGGACACAAAGACCTAGCTGGCCTGAAGGGCCCCCAGGGGGCCCCCAAGCAGCCCCTCTCAATTTGGGTCTGGGGGCTTTCGTTGGGCGGGGAACCTGGGAGATTCCTGCAAGGTTGCAGTTCGCGGCCGGAGAAGCACTCTCCGGCCAACATGCCCAACTGCAGCAACAGCTCCCAAAGCGAAGGAGCCAGAACCCAAAGACCTAGCTGGCCTGAAGGGCCCCCAGGGGGCCCCCAAGCAGCCCCTCTCAATTTGGGTCTGGGGGCTTTCTTTAGGCTGAGAACCTGGGAGATACCAGCAAGGTTGCAGTTCGCGGCCCGAGAAGCACTCTCCGGCCAACATGCCCAACTGCAGCAACAGCTCCCAAACCGAAGGAGCCAGGACCCAAAGACCTAGCTGGCCTGAAGGGCCCCCAGGGGGCCCCCAAGCAGCCCCTCTCCATTTGGGTCTGGGGGCTTTCGTTGGGCTGGGAACCTGGGAGATTCCTGCAAGGTTGCAGTTCGCGGCCGGAGAAGCACTCTCCGGCCAACATGC
The DNA here is from genome assembly GCF_964237585.1 of Gallinula chloropus. Classification (NCBI taxonomy): domain Eukaryota; kingdom Metazoa; phylum Chordata; class Aves; order Gruiformes; family Rallidae; genus Gallinula; species Gallinula chloropus. Next base: position 451,921 of record NW_028168242.1, on the reverse strand, counting down.
CCAACTGCAGCAACAGCTCCCAAAGCGAAGGAGCCAGGACCCAAAGACCTAGCTGGCCTGAAGGGCCCCCAGGGGGCCCCCAAGCAGCCCCTCTCAATTTGGGTCTGGGGGCTTTCTTTAGGCTGAGAACCTGGGAGATACCAGCAAAGGTTGCAGTTCGCGGCCCGAGAAGCACTCTCCGGCCAACATGCCCAACTGCAGCAACAGCTCCCAAAGCGAAGGAGCCAGGACCCAAAGACCTAGCTGGCCTGAAGGGCCCCCAGGGGGCCCCCAAGCAGCCCCTCTCAATTTGGGTCTGGGGGCTTTCGTTGGGCATGTATAACTGGGAGGTACCTGCAAGGTTACAGTTCGCGGCCCGAGAAGCACTCTCCGGCCAACATGCCCAACTGCAGCAACAGCTCCCAAACCGAAGGAGCCAGGACACAAAGACCTAGCTGGCCTGAAGGGCCCCCAGGGGGGCCCCAAGCAGCCCCTCTCCATTTGGGTCTGGGGGCTTTCGTTGGGCGGGGAACCTGGGAGATTCATGGAAGGTTGCAGTTCGCGTCCCGAGAAGCACTCTCCGGCCAACATGTCCAACTGCAGCAACAGCTCCCAAAGCGAAGGAGCCAGGACCCAAAGACCTAGCTGGCCTGAAGGGCCCCCAGGGGGCCCCCAAGCAGCCCCTCTCCATTTGGGTCTGGGGGCTTTCGTTGGGCTGGGAACCTGGGAGATTCCTGCAAGGTTGCAGTTCGCGGCCCGAGAAGCACTCTCCGGCCAACATGCCCAACTGCAGCAACAGCTCCCAAAGCGAAGGAGCCAGGACCCAAAGACCTAGCTGGCCTGAAGGGCCCCCAGGGGGCCCCCAAGCAGCCCCTCTCAATTTGGGTCTGGGGGCTTTCTTTAGGCTGAGAACCTGGGAGATACCAGCAAGGTTGCAGTTCGCGGCCCGAGAAGCACTCTCCGGCCAACATGCCCAACTGCAGCAACAGCTCCCAAACCGAAGGAGCCAGGACCCAAAGACCTAGCTGGCCTGAAGGGCCCCCAGGGGGCCCCCAAGCAGCCCCTCTCCATTTGGGTCTGGGGGTTTTCGTTGGGCCGGGAACCTGGGAGGCACATGCAAGGTTGCAGTTCGCGGCCCGAGAAGCACTCTCCGGCCAACATGCCCAACTGCAGCAACAGCTCCCAAAGCGAAGGAGCCAGGACCCAAAGACCTAGCTGGCCTGAAGGGCCCCCAGGGGTCCCCCAAGCAGCCCCTCTCCATTTGGGTCTGGGGGCTTTCGTTGGGCCGGGAACCTGGGAGAATCCTGCAAGGTTGCAGTTCGCGGCCCGAGAAGCACTCTCCGGCCAACATGCCCAACTGCAGCAACAGCTCCCAAAGCGAAGGAGCCAGGACACAAAGACCTAGCTGGCCTGAAGGGCCCCCAGGGGGCCCCCAAGCAGCCCCTCTCAATTTGGGTCTGGGGGCTTTCGTTGGGCATGTATACCTGGGAGGTACCGGCAAGGTTACTGTTCGCGGCCCGAGAAGCACTCTCCGGCCAACATGCCCAACTGCAGCAACAGCTCCCAAACCGAAGGAGCCAGGACCCAAAGACCTAGCTGGCCTGAAGGGCCCCCAGGGCGGCCCCAAGCAGCCCCTCTCCATTTGGGTCTGGGGGCTTTCGTTGGGCGGGGAACCTGGGAGATTCATGCAAGGTTGCAGTTCGCGGCCCGAGAAGCACTCTCCGGCCAACATGCCCAACTGCAGCAACAGCTCCCAAACCGAAGGAGCCAGGACCCAAAGACCTAGCTGGCCTGAAGGGCCCCCAGGGGGCCCCCAAGCAGCCCCTCTCCATTTGGGTCTGGGGGCTTTCGTTGGGCCGGGAACCTGGGAGAATCCTGCAAGGTTGCAGTTCGCGGCCCGAGAAGCACTCTCCGGCCAACATGCCCAACTGCAGCAACAGCTCCCAAAGCGAAGGAGCCAGGACCCAAAGACCTAGCTGGCCTGAAGGGCCCCCAGGGGGCCCCCAAGCAGCCCCTCTCCATTTGGGTCTGGGGGCTTTCGTTGGGCCGGGAACCTGGGAGAATCCTGCAAGGTTGCAGTTCGCGGCCCGAGAAGCACTCTCCGGCCAACATGCCCAACTGCAGCAACAGCTCCCAAAGCGAAGGAGCCAGGACCCAAAGACCTAGCTGGCCTGAAGGGCCCCCAGGGGGCCCCCAAGCAGCCCCTCTCCATTTGGGTCTGGGGGCTTTCGTTGGGCATGGAACCTGGGAGATTCCTGCAAGGTTGCAGTTCGCGGCCGGAGAAGCACTCTCCGGCCAACATGCCCAACTGCAGCAACAGCTCCCAAAGCGAAGGAGCCAGGACCCAAAGACCTAGCTGGCCTGAAGGGCCCCCAGGGGGCCCCCAAGTAGCTCCTCTCCATTTGGGTCTGGGGGCTTTCGTTGGGCCGGGAACCTGGGAGGTACCTGCAAGATTGCAGTTCGCGGCCCGAGAAGCACTCTCCGGCCAACATGCCCAACTGCAGCAACAGCTCCCAAACCGAAGGAGCCAGGACCCAAAGACCTAGCTGGCCTGAAGGGCCCCCAGGGGGCCCCCAAGCAGCCCCTCTCAATTTGGGTCTGGGGGCTTTCGTTGGGCCGGGAACCTGGGAGAATCCTGCAAGGTTGCAGTTCGCGGCCCGAGAAGCACCCTCCGCCCAACATGCCCAACTGCAGCAACAGCTCCCAAAGCGAAGGAGCCAGAACCCAAAGACCTAGCTGGCCTGAAGGGCCCCCAGGGGGCCCCCAAGCAGCCCCTCTCAATTTGGGTCTGGGGGCTTTCGTTGGGCCGGGAACCTGGGAGAATCCTGCAAGGTTGCAGTTCGCGGCCCGAGAAGCACTCTCCGGCCAACATGCCCAACTGCAGCAACAGCTCCCAAAGCGAAGGAGCCAGGACCCAAAGACCTAGCTGGCCTGAAGGGCCCCCAGGGGGCCCCCAAGCAGCCCCTCTCCATTTGGGTCTGGGGGCTTTTGTTGGGCATGTATACCTGAGAGGTACCTGGAAGTTACAGTTCGCGGCCCGAGAAGCACTCTCCGGCCAACATGCCCAACTGCAGCAACAGCTCCCAAAGCGAAGGAGCCAGGACCCAAAGACCTAGCTGGCCTGAAGGGCCCCCAGGGGGCCCCCAAGCAGCCCCTCTCAATTTGGGTCTGGGGGTTTTCGTTGGGCCGGGAATCTGGGAGGTACCAGCAAGGTTGCAGTTCGCGGCCCGAGAAGCACTCTCCGGCCAACATGCCCAACTGCAGCAACAGCTCCCAAACCGAAGGAGCCAGGACCCAAAGACCTAGCTGGCCTGAAGGGCCCCCAGGGGGGCCCCAAGCAGCCCCTCTCAATTTGGGTCTGGGGGCTTTCGTTGGGCCGAGAACCTGGGAGAATCCTGCAAGGTTGCAGTTCGCGGCCCGAGAAGCACTCTCCGGCCAACATGCCCAACTGCAGCAACAGCTCCCAAAGCGAAGGAGCCAGGACCCAAAGACCTAGCTGGCCTGAAGGGCCCCCAGGGGGCCCCCAAGAGGCACCTCTCAATTTGGGTCTGGGGGCTTTCGTTGGGCCGGGAACCTGGGAGGTACCTGCAAGGTTGCAGTTCGCGGCCCGAGAAGCACTCTCCGGCCAACATGCCCAACTGCAGCAACAGCTCCCAAACCGAAGGAGCCAGGACCCAAAGACCTAGCTGGCCTGAAGGGGCCCCAGGGGGCCCCCAAGCAGCCCCTCTCAATTTGGGTCTGGGGGCTTTCGTTGGGCCGGGAACCTGGGAGAATCCTGCAAGGTTGCAGTTCGCGGCCCGAGAAGCACTCTCCGGCCAACATGCCCAACTGCAGCAACAGCTCCCAAAGCGAAGGAGCCAGGACCCAAAGACCTAGCTGGCCTGAAGGGCCCCCAGGGGGCCCCCAAGCAGCCCCTCTCCATTTGGGTCTGGGGGCTTTCGTTGGGCCGGGAACCTGGGAGATTCCTGCAAGGTTGCAGTTCGCGGCCCGAGAAGCACTCTCCGGCCAACATGCCCAACTGCAGCAACAGCTCCCAAAGCGAAGGAGCCAGGACCCAAAGACCTAGCTGGCCTGAAGGGCCCCCAGGGGGCCCCCAAGCAGCCCCTCTCCATTTGGGTCTGGGGGCTTTTGTTGGGCATGTATACCTGAGAGGTATTTGGAAGTTACAGTTCCCGGCCCGAGAAGCACTCTCCGGCCAACATGCCCAACTGCAGCAACAGCTCCCAAACCGAAGGAGCCAGGACCCAAAGACCTAGCTGGCCTGAACGGCCCCCAGGGGGCCCCCAAGCAGCCCCTCTCCATTTGGGTCTGGGGGCTTTCGTTGGGCCGGGAACCTGGGAGAATCCTGCAAGGTTGCAGTTCGCGGCCCGAGAAGCACTCTCCGGCCAACATGCCCAACTGCAGCAACAGCTCCCAAACCGAAGGAGCCAGGACCCAAAGACCTAGCTGGCCTGAAGGGCCCCCAGAGGGCCCCCAAGAGGCACCTCTCAATTTGGGTCTGGGGGCTTTCGTTGGGCCGGGAACCTGGGAGAATCCTGCAAGGTTGCAGTTCGCGGCCCGAGAAGCACTCTCCGGCCAACATGCCCAACTGCAGCAACAGCTCCCAAACCGAAGGAGCCAGGACCCAAAGACCTAGCTGGCCTGAAGGGCCCCCAGGGGGCCCCCAAGTAGCTCCTCTCAATTTGGGTCTGGGGGCTTTCGTTGGGCCGGGAACCTGGGAGGTACCTGCAAGGTTGCAGTTCGCGGCCCGAGAAGCACTCTCCGGCCAACATGCCCAACTGCAGCAACAGCTCCCAAAGCGAAGGAGCCAGGACCCAAAGACCTAGCTGGCCTGAAGGGCCCCCAGGGGGCCCCAAAGCAGCCCCTCTCAATTTGGGTCTGGGGGCTTTCGTTGGGCCGGGAACCTGGGAGATTCCTGCAAGGTTGCAGTTCTCGGCCCGAGAAGCACTCTCCGGCCAACATGCCCAACTGCAGCAACAGCTCCCAAACCGAAGGAGCCAGGACCCAAAGACCTAGCTGGCCTGAAGGGCCCCCAAGGGGCCCCCAAGTAGCCCCTCTCAATTTGGGTCTGGGGGCTTTCGTTGGGCATATATACCTAAGAGTTACCTGCAAGGTTGCAGTTCGCGGCCCGAGAAGCACTCTCCGGCCAACATGCCCAACTGCAGCAACAGCTCCCAAACCGAAGGAGCCAGGACCCAAAGACCTAGCTGGCCTGAAGGGCCCCCAGGGGGGCCCCAAGCAGCCCCTCTCCATTTGGGTCTGGGGGCTTTCGTTGGGCCGGGAACCTGGGAGAATCCTGCAAGGTTGCAGTTCGCGGCCCGAGAAGCACTCTCCGGCCAACATGCCCAACTGCAGCAACAGCTCCCAAAGCGAAGGAGCCAGGACCCAAAGACCTAGCTGGCCTGAAGGGCCCCCAGGGGGCCCCCAAGCAGCCCCTCTCCATTTGGGTCTGGGGGCTTTCGTTGGGCTGGGAACCTGGGAGAATCCTGCAAGGTTGCAGTTCGCGGCCCGAGAAGCACTCTCCGGCCAACATGCCCAACTGCAGCAACAGCTCCCAAAGCGAAGGAGCCAGGACCCAAAGACCTAGCTGGCCTGAAGGGCCCCCAGGGGGCCCCCAAGCAGCCCCTCTCCATTTGGGTCTGGGGGCTTTTGTTGGGCATGTATACCTGAGAGGTACCTGGAAGTTACAGTTCGCGGCCCGAGAAGCACTCTCCGGCCAACATGCCCAACTGCAGCAACAGCTCCCAAAGCGAAGGAGCCAGGACCCAAAGACCTAGCTGGCCTGAAGGGCCCCCAGGGGGCCCCCAAGCAGCCCCTCTCCATTTTGGTCTGGGGGTTTTCGTTGGGCCGGGAACCTGGAAGGTACCTGCAAGGTTGCAGTTCGCGGCCCGAGAAGCACTCTCCGGCCAACATGCCCAACTGCAGCAACAGCTCCCAAAGCGAAGGAGCCAGGACCCAAAGACCTAGCTGGCCTGAAGGGCCCCCAGGGGGGCCCCAAGCAGCCCCTCTCAATTTGGGTCTGGGGGCTTTCGTTGGGCCGAGAACCTGGGAGAATCCTGCAAGGTTGCAGTTCGCGGCCCGAGAAGCACTCTCCGGCCAACATGCCCAACTGCAGCAACAGCTCCCAAAGCGAAGGAGCCAGGACCCAAAGACCTAGCTGGCCTGAAGGGCCCCCAGGGGGCCCCCAAGAGGCACCTCTCAATTTGGGTCTGGGGGCTTTCGTTGGGCCGGGAACCTGGGAGGTACCTGCAAGGTTGCAGTTCGCGGCCCGAGAAGCACTCTCCGGCCAACATGCCCAACTGCAGCAACAGCTCCCAAAGCGAAGGAGCCAGGACCCAAAGACCTAGCTGGCCTGAAGGGCCCCCAGGGGGCCCCCAAGCAGCCCCTCTCAATTTGGGTCTGGGGGCTTTCGTTGGGCCGGGAACCTGGGAGAATCCTGCAAGGTTGCAGTTCGCGGCCCGAGAAGCACTCTCCGGCCAACATGCCCAACCGCAGCAACAGCTCCCAAAGCGAAGGAGCCAGGACCCAAAGACCTAGCTGGCCTGAAGGGCCCCCAGGGGGCCCCCAAGCAGCCCCTCTCAATTTGGGTCTGGGGGCTTTCGTTGGGCCGGGAACCTGGGAGAATCCTGCAAGGTTGCAGTTCGCGGCCCGAGAAGCACTCTCCGCCCAACATGCCCAACTGCAGCAACAGCTCCCAAAGCGAAGGAGCCAGGACCCAAAGACCTAGCTGGCCTGAAGGGCCCCCAGGGGGCCCCCAAGCAGCCCCTCTCCATTTGGGTCTGGGGGCTTTTGTTGGGCATGTATACCTGAGAGGTACCTGGAAGTTACAGTTCGCGGCCCGAGAAGCACTCTCCGGCCAACATGCCAAACGTGGAGCGACTGCTCCGAAAGCGAAGGAGCCAGGACCCAAAGACCTAGCTGGCCTGAAGGGCCCCCAGGGGGCCCCCAAGCAGCCCCTCTCCATTTGGGTCTGGGGGTTTTCGTTGGGCCGGGAACCTGGGAGGTACCTGCAAGGTTGCAGTTCGCGGCCCGAGAAGCACTCTCCGGCCAACATGCCCAACTGCAGCAACAGCTCCCAAAGCGAAGGAGCCAGGACCCAAAGACCTAGCTGGCCTGAAGGGCCCCCAGGGGGGCCCCAAGCAGCCCCTCTCCATTTGGGTCTGGGGGCTTTCGTTGGGCCGGGAACCTGGGAGAATCCTCTAAGGTTGCAGTTCGCGGCCCGAGAAGCACTCTCCGGCCAACATGCCCAACTGCAGCAACAGCTCCCAAAGCGAAGGAGCCAGGACCCAAAGACCTAGCTGGCCTGAAGGGCCCCCAGGGGGCCCCCAAGCAGCCCCTCTCAATTTGGGTCTGGGGGCTTTCGTTGGGCCGGGAACCTGGGAGATTCCTGCAAGGTTGCAGTTCGAGGCCCCAGAAGCACTCTCCGGCCAACATGCCCAACTGCAGCAACAGCTCCCAAACCGAATGAGCCAGGACACAAAGACCTAGCTGGCCTGAAGGGGCCCCAAGGGGCCCCCAAGTAGCCCCTCTCAATTTGGGTCTGGGGGCTTTCGTTGGGCATATATACCTAAGAGGTACCTGCAAGGTTGCAGTTCGCGGCCCGAGAAGCACTCTCCGGCCAACATGCCCAACTGCAGCAACAGCTCCCAAACCGAAGGAGCCAGGACCCAAAGACCTAGCTGGCCTGAAGGGCCCCCAGGGGGGCCCCAAGCAGCCCCTCTCCATTTGGGTCTGGGGGCTTTCGTTGGGCGGGGAACCTGGGAGATTCCTGCAAGGTTGCAGTTGGCGGCCCGAGAAGCACTCTCCGGCCAACATGCCCAACTGCAGCAACAGCTCCCAAACCGAAGGAGCCAGGACCCAAAGACCTAGCTGGCCTGAAGGGCCCCCAGGGGGCCCCCAAGCAGCCCCTCTCCATTTGGGTCTGGGGGCTTTCGTTGGGCCGGGAACCTGGGAGAATCCTGCAAGGTTGCAGTTCGCGGCCCGAGAAGCACTCTCCGGCCAACATGCCCAACTGCAGCAACAGCTCCCAAACCGAAGGAGCCAGGACCCAAAGACCTAGCTGGCCTGAAGGGCCCCCAGGGGGCCCCCAAGCAGCCCCTCTCAATTTGGGTCTGGGGGCTTTCGTTGGGCCGGGAACCTGGGAGGTACCTGCAAGGTTGCAGTTCGCGGCCCGAGAAGCACTCTCCGGCCAACATGCCCAACTGCAGCAACAGCTCCCAAAGCGAAGGAGCCAGGACCCAAAGACCTAGCTGGCCTGAAGGGCCCCCAGGGGGCCCCCAAGCAGCCCCTCTCCATTTGGGTCTGGGGGCTTTCGTTGGGCCGGGAACCTGGGAGAATCCTGCAAGGTTGCAGTTCGCGGCCCGAGAAGCACTCTCCGGCCAACATGCCCAACTGCAGCAACAGCTCCCAAACCGAAGGAGCCAGGACCCAAAGACCTAGATGGCCTGAAGGGCCCCCAGGGGGCCCCCAAGCAGCCCCTCTCCATTTGGGTCTGGGGGCTTTCGTTGGGCATGGAACCTGGGAGATTCCTGCAAGGTTGCAGTTCGAGGCCCCAGAAGCACTCTCCGGCCAACATGCCCAACTGCAGCAACAGCTCCCAAAGCGAAGGAGCCAGGACCCAAAGACCTAGCTGGCCTGAAGGGCCCCCAGGGGGGCCCCAAGCAGCCCCTCTCAATTTGGGTCTGGGGGCTTTCGTTGGGCCGGGAACCTGGGAGAATCCTGCAAGGTTGCAGTTCGCGGCCCGAGAAGCACTCTCCGGCCAACATGCCCAACTGCAGCAACAGCTCCCAAACCGAAGGAGCCAGGACCCAAAGACCTAGCTGGCCTGAAGGGCCCCCAGGGGGGCCCCAAGCAGCCCCTCTCCATTTGGGTCTGGGGGCTTTCGTTGGGCCGGGAACCTGGGAGAATCCTGCAAGGTTGCAGTTCGAGGCCCGAGAAGCACTCTCCGGCCAACATGCCCAACTGCAGCAACAGCTCCCAAAGCGAAGGAGCCAGGACCCAAAGACCTAGCTGGCCTGAAGGGCCCCCAGGGGGCCCCCAAGCAGCCCCTCTCAATTTGGGTCTGGGGGCTTTCGTTGGGCCGGGAACCTGGGAGGTACCTGCAAGGTTGCAGTTCGCGGCCCGAGAAGCACTCTCCGGCCAACATGCCCAACTGCAGCAACAGCTCCCAAAGCGAAGGAGCCAGGACCCAAAGACCTAGCTGGCCTGAAGGGCCCCCAGGGGGCCCCAAAGCAGCCCCTCTCAATTTGGGTCTTGGGGCTTTTGTTGGGCCGGGAACCTGGGAGATTCCTGCAAGGTTGCAGTTCTCGGCCCGAGAAGCACTCTCCGGCCAACATGCCCAACTGCAGCAACAGCTCCCAAACCGAAGGAGCCAGGACACAAAGACCTAGCTGGCCTGAAGGGCCCCCAGGGGGCCCCCAAGTAGCCCCTCTCAATTTGGGTCTGGGGGCTTTCGTTGGGCATGTATACCTGAGAGGTACCTGCAAGGTTGCAGTTCGCGGCCCGAGAAGCACTCTCCGGCCAACATGCCCAACTGCAGCAACAGCTCCCAAACCGAAGGAGCCAGGACCCAAAGACCTAGCTGGCCTGAAGGGCCCCCAGGGGGGCCCCAAGCAGCCCCTCTCCATTTGGGTCTGGGGGCTTTTGTTGGGCGGGGAACCTGGGAGATTCCTGCAAGGTTGCAGTTCGCGGCCCGAGAAGCACTCTCCGCCCAACATGCCCAACTGCAGCAACAGCTCCCAAAGCGAAGGAGCCAGGACCCAAAGACCTAGCTGGCCTGAAGGGCCCCCAGGGGGCCCCCAAGCAGCCCCTCTCCATTTGGGTCTGGGGGCTTTCGTTGGGCATGGAACCTGGGAGATTCCTGCAAGGTTGCAGTTCGCGGCCCGAGAAACACTCTCCGGCCAACATGCCCAACTGCAGCAACAGCTCCCAAACCGAAGGAGCCAGGACCCAAAGACCTAGCTGGCCTGAAGGGCCCCCATGGGGCCCCCAAGCAGCTCCTCTCAATTTGGGTCTGGGGGCTTTCGTTGGGCATGTATACCTGAGAGGTTCCTGCAAGGTTGCAGTTCGCGGCCCGAGAAGCACTCTCCGGCCAACATGCCCAACTGCAGCAACAGCTCCCAAACCGAAGGAGCCAGGACCCAAAGACCTAGCTGGCCTGAAGGGCCCCCAGGGGGCCCCCAAGCAGCCCCTCTCCATTTGGGTCTGGGGGCTTTCGTTGGGCGGGGAACCTGGGAGATTCATGCAAGGTTGCAGTTCGCGGCCCGAGAAGCACTCTCCGCCCAACATGCCCAACTGCAGCAACAGCTCCCAAACCGAAGGAGCCAGGACCCAAAGACCTGGATGGCCTGAAGGGCCCCCAGGGGGCCCCCAAGCAGCCCCTCTCCATTTGGGTCTGGGGGCTTTCGTTGGGCCGGGAACCTGGGAGAATCCTGCAAGGTTGCAGTTCGCGGCCCGAGAAGCACTCTCCGCCCAACATGCCCAACTGCAGCAACAGCTCCCAAACCGAAGGAGCCAGGACCCAAAGACCTAGCTGGCCTGAAGGGCCCCCAGGGGGCCCCCAAGCAGCCCCTCTCCATTTGGGTCTGGGGGCTTTCGTTGGGCATGGAACCTGGGAGAATCCTGCAAGGTTGCAGTTCGCGGCCCGAGAAGCACTCTCCGCCCAACATGCCCAACTGCAGCAACAGCTCCCAAACCGAAGGAGCCAGGACCCAAAGACCTAGCTGGCCTGAAGGGCCCCCAGGGGGCCCCCAAGCAGCCCCTCTCCATTTGGGTCTGGGGGCTTTCGTTGGGCCGGGAACCTGGGAGGTACCTGCAAGGTTGCAGTTCGCGGCCCGAGAAGCACTCTCCGGCCAACATGCCCAACTGCAGCAACAGCTCCCAAAGCGAAGGAGCCAGGACCCAAAGAGCTAGCTGGCCTGAAGGGCCCCCAGGGGGCCCCAAAGCAGCCCCTCTCCATTTGGGTCTGGGGGCTTTTGTTGGGCCGGGAACCTGGGAGAATCCTGCAAGGTTGCAGTTCGCGGCCCGAGAAGCACTCTCCGGCCAACATGCCCAACTGCAGCAACAGCTCCCAAACCGAATGAGCCAGGAGACAAAGACCTAGCTGGCCTGAAGGGCCCCCAGCGGGCCCCCAAGTAGCCCCTCTCAATTTGGGTCTGGGGGCTTTCGTTGGGCATGTATACCTTAGAGGTACCTGCAAGGTTGCAGTTCGCGGCCCGAGAAGCACTCTCCGGCCAACATGCCCAACTGCAGCAACAGCTCCCAAAGCGAAGGAGCCAGGACCCAAAGACCTAGCTGGCCTGAAGGGCCCCCAGGGGGCCCCCAAGCAGCCCCTCTCCATTTGGGTCTGGGGGCTTTCGTTGGGCCGGGAACCTGGGAGGTACCTGCAAGGTTGCAGTTCGCGGCCCGAGAAGCACTCTCCGGCCAACATGCCCAACTGCAGCAACAGCTCCCAAAGCGAAGGAGCCAGGACCCAAAGAGCTAGCTGGCCTGAAGGGCCCCCAGGTGGCCCCAAAGCAGCCCCTCTCCATTTGGGTCTGGGGGCTTTTGTTGGGCCGGGAACCTGGGAGAATCCTGCAAGGTTGCAGTTCGCGGCCCGAGAAGCACTCTCCGGCCAACATGCCCAACTGCAGCAACAGCTCCCAAACCGAATGAGCCAGGACACAAAGACCTAGCTGGCCTGAAGGGCCCCCAGCGGGCCCCCAAGTAGCCCCTCTCAATTTGGGTCTGGGGGCTTTCGTTGGGCATGTATACCTTAGAGGTACCTGCAAGGTTGCAGTTCGCGGCCCGAGAAGCACTCTCCGGCCAACATGCCCAACTGCAGCAACAGCTCCCAAAGCGAAGGAGCCAGGACCCAAAGACCTAGCTGGCCTGAAGGGCCCCCAGGGGGGCCCCAAGCAGCCCCTCTCCTTTTGGGTCTGGGGGCTTTCGTTGGGCGGGGAACCTGGGAGATTCATGCAAGGTTGCAGTTCGCGGCCCGAGAAGCACTCTCCGGCCAACATGCCCAACTGCAGCAACAGCTCCCAAAGCGAAGGAGCCAGGACCCAAAGACCTAGCTGGCCTGAAGGGCCCCCAGGGGGCCCCCAAGCAGCCCCTCTCAATTTGGGTCTGGGGGCTTTCGTTGGGCCGGGAACCTGGGAGAATCCTGCAAGGTTGCAGTTCGCGGCCCGAGAAGCACTCTCCGGCCAACATGCCCAACTGCAGCAACAGCTCCCAAACCGAAGGAGCCAGGACCCAAAGACCTAGCTGGCCTGAAGGGCCCCCAGGGGGCCCCCAAGCAGCCCCTCTCCATTTGGGTCTGGGGGTTTTCGTTGGGCCGGGAACCTGAGAGGTACCTGCAAGGTTGCAGTTCGCGGCCGGAGAAGCACTCTCCGGCCAACATGCCCAACTGCAGCAACAGCTCCCAAAGCGAAGGAGCCAGGACCCAAAGACCTAGCTGGCCTGAAGGGCCCCCAGGGGGCCCCCAAGCAGCCCCTCTCCATTTGGGTCTGGGGGTTTTCGTTGGGCCGGGAACCTGAGAGGTACCTGCAAGGTTGCAGTTCGCGGCCGGAGAAGCACTCTCCGGCCAACATGCCCAACTGCAGCAACAGCTCCCAAAGCGAAGGAGCCAGGACCCAAAGACCTAGCTGGCCTGAAGGGCCCCCAGGGGGCCCCCAAGCAGCCCCTCTCCATTTGGGTCTGGGGGCTTTCGTTGGGCATGGAACCTGGGAGATTCCTGCAAGGTTGCAGTTCGCGGCCCGAGAAACACTCTCCGGCCAACATGCCCAACTGCAGCAACAGCTCCCAAACCGAAGGAGCCAGGACCCAAAGACCTAGCTGGCCTGAAGGGCCCCCATGGGGCCCCCAAGGAGCTCCTCTCAATTTGGGTCTGGGGGCTTTCGTTGGGCCGGGAACCTGGGAGGTACCTGCAAGGTTGCAGTTCGCGGCCCGAGAAGCACTCTCCGGCCAACATGCCCAACTGCAGCAACAGCTCCCAAAGCGAAGGAGCCAGGACCCAAAGACCTAGCTGGCCTGAAGGGCCCCCAGGGGGCCCCAAAGCAGCCCCTCTCCATTTGGGTCTGGGGGCTTTTGTTGGGCCGGGAACCTGGGAGATTCCTGCAAGGTTGCAGTTCGCGGCCCGAGAAGCACTCTCCGGCCAACATGCCCAACTGCAGCAACAGCTCCCAAACCGAATGAGCCAGGACACAAAGACCTAGCTGGCCTGAAGGGCCCCCAGGGGGGACCCAAGTAGCCCCTCTCAATTTGGGTCTGGGGGCTTTCGTTGGGCATGTATACCTGAGAGGTACCTGCAAGGTTGCAGTTCGCGGCCCGAGAAGCACTCTCCGGCCAACATGCCCAACTGCAGCAACAGCTCCCAAACCGAAGGAGCCAGGACCCAAAGACCTAGCTGGCCTGAAGGGCCCCCAGGGGGCCCCCAAGCAGCCCCTCTCAATTTGGGTCTGGGGGCTTTCGTTGGGTTGGGAACCTGGGAGAATCCTGCAAGGTTGCAGTTCGCGGCCCGAGAAGCACTCTCCGCCCAACATGCCCAACTGCAGCAACAGCTCCCAAAGCGAAGGAGCCAGGACCCAAAGACCTAGCTGGCCTGAAGGGCCCCCAGGGGGCCCCCAAGCAGCCCCTCTCCATTTGGGTCTGGGGGCTTTCGTTGGGCATGGAACCTGGGAGATTCCTGCAAGGTTGCAGTTCGCGGCCCGAGAAACACTCTCCGGCCAACATGCCCAACTGCAGCAACAGCTCCCAAACCGAAGGAGCCAGGACCCAAAGACCTAGCTGGCCTGAAGGGCCCCCAGGGGGGCCCCAAGCAGCCCCTCTCCATTTGGGTCTGGGGGCTTTCGTTGGGCGGGGAACCTGGGAGATTCCTGCAAGGTTGCAGTTCGCGGCCCGAGAAGCACTCTCCGGCCAACATGCCCAACTGCAGCAACAGCTCCCAAAGCGAAGGAGCCAGGACCCAAAGACCTAGCTGGCCTGAAGGGCCCCCAGGGGGCCCCCAAGCAGCCCCTCTCAATTTGGGTCTGGGGGCTTTCGTTGGGCCGGGAACCTGGGAGAATCCTGCAAGGTTGCAGTTCGCGGCCCGAGAAGCACTCTCCGGCCAACATGCCCAACTGCAGCAACAGCTCCCAAACCGAAGGAGCCAGGACCCAAAGACCTAGCTGGCCTGAAGGGCCCCCAGGGGGGCCCCAAGCAGCCCCTCTCCATTTGGGTCTGGGGGCTTTTGTTGGGCGGGGAACCTGGGAGATTCATGCAAGGTTGCAGTTCGCGGCCCGAGAAGCACTCTCCGGCCAACATGCCCAACTGCAGCAACAGCTCCCAAAGCGAAGGAGCCAGGACCCAAAGACCTAGCTGGCCTGAAGGGCCCCCAGGGGGGCCCCAAGCAGCCCCTCTCAATTTGGGTCTGGGGGCTTTCGTTGGGCCGGGAACCTGGGAGAATCCTGCAAGGTTGCAGTTCGCGGCCCGAGAAGCACTCTCCGCCCAACATGCCCAACTGCAGCAACAGCTCCCAAAGCGAAGGAGCCAGGACCCAAAGACCTAGCTGGCCTGAAGGGCCCCCAGGGGGCCCCCAAGCAGCCCCTCTCCATTTGGGTCTGGGGGCTTTCGTTGGGCATGGAACCTGGGAGATTCCTGCAAGGTTGCAGTTCGCGGCCCGAGAAACACTCTCCGGCCAACATGCCCAACTGCAGCAACAGCTCCCAAACCGAAGGAGCCAGGACCCAAAGACCTAGCTGGCCTGAAGGGCCCCCAGGGGGCCCCCAAGCAGCCCCTCTCCATTTGGGTCTGGGGGCTTTCGTTGGGCCGGGAACCTGGGAGGTACCTGCAAGGTTGCAGTTCGCGGCCCGAGAAGCACTCTCCGGCCAACATGCCCAACTGCAGCAACAGCTCCCAAACCGAAGGAGCCAGGACCCAAAGACCTAGCTGGCCTGAAGGGCCCCCAGGGGGCCCCCAAGCAGCCCCTCTCCATTTGGGTCTGGGGGCTTTTGTTGGGCCGGGAACCTGGGAGGTACCTGCAAGGTTGCAGTTCGCGGCCCGAGAAGCACTCTCCGGCCAACATGCCCAACTGCAGCAACAGCTCCCAAACCGAATGAGCCAGGACACAAAGACCTAGCTGGCCTGAAGGGCCCCCAGCGGGCCCCCAAGTAGCCCCTCTCAATTTGGGTCTGGGGGCTTTCGTTGGGCATGTATACCTTAGAGGTACCTGCAAGGTTGCAGTTCGCGGCCCGAGAAGCACTCTCCGGCCAACATGCCCAACTGCAGCAACAGCTCCCAAACCGAAGGAGCCAGGACCCAAAGACCTAGCTGGCCTGAAGGGCCCCCAGGGGGGCCCCAAGCAGCCCCTCTCCTTTTGGGTCTGGGGGCTTTCGTTGGGCGGGGAACCTGGGAGATTCATGCAAGGTTGCAGTTCGCGGCCCGAGAAGCACTCTCCGGCCAACATGCCCAACTGCAGCAACAGCTCCCAAAGCGAAGGAGCCAGGACCCAAAGACCTAGCTGGCCTGAAGGGCCCCCAGGGGGCCCCCAAGCAGCCCCTCTCAATTTGGGTCTGGGGGCTTTCGTTGGGCCGGGAACCTGGGAGAATCCTGCAAGGTTGCAGTTCGCGGCCCGAGAAGCACTCTCCGGCCAACATGCCCAACTGCAGCAACAGCTCCCAAACCGAAGGAGCCAGGACCCAAAGACCTAGCTGGCCTGAAGGGCCCCCAGGGGGCCCCCAAGCAGCCCCTCTCCATTTGGGTCTGGGGGTTTTCGTTGGGCCGGGAACCTGAGAGGTACCTGCAAGGTTGCAGTTCGCGGCCGCAGAAGCACTCTCCGGCCAACATGCCCAACTGCAGCAACAGCTCCCAAAGCGAAGGAGCCAGGACCCAAAGACCTAGCTGGCCTGAAGGGCCCCCAGGGGGCCCCCAAGCAGCCCCTCTCCATTTGGGTCTGGGGGCTTTCGTTGGGCCGGGAACCTGGGAGATTCCTGCAAGGTTGCAGTTCGCGGCCCGAGAAGCACTCTCCGGCCAACATGCCCAACTGCAGCAACAGCTCCCAAACCGAAGGAGCCAGGACCCAAAGACCTAGCTGGCCTGAAGGGCCCCCAGGGGGCCACCAAGCAGCCCCTCTCCATTTGGGTCTGGGGGCTTTCGTTGGGCATGGATACCTGAGAGGTACCTGCAAGGTTACAGTTCGCGGCCCGAGAAGCACTCTCCGCCCAACATGCCCAACTGCAGCAACAGCTCCCAAAGCGAAGGAGCCAGGACCCAAAGACCTAGCTGGCCTGAAGGGCCCCCAGGGGGCCCCCAAGCAGCCCCTCTCCATTTGGGTCTGGGGGCTTTCGTTGGGCATGGAACCTGGGAGATTCCTGCAAGGTTGCAGTTCGCGGCCCGAGAAACACTCTCCGGCCAACATGCCCAACTGCAGCAACAGCTCCCAAACCGAAGGAGCCAGGACCCAAAGACCTAGCTGGCCTGAAGGGCCCCCATGGGGCCCCAAAGGAGCTCCTCTCAATTTGGGTCTGGGGGCTTTCGTTGGGCCGGGAACCTGGGAGGTACCTGCAAGGTTGCAGTTCGCGGCCCGAGAAGCACTCTCCGGCCAACATGCCCAACTGCAGCAACAGCTCCCAAAGCGAAGGAGCCAGGACCCAAAGACCTAGCTGGCCTGAAGGGCCCCCAGGGGGCCCCTAAGCAGCCCCTCTCCATTTGGGTCTGGGGGCTTTTGTTGGGCCGGGAACCTGGGAGATTCCTGCAAGGTTGCAGTTCGCGGCCCGAGAAGCACTCTCCGGCCAACATGCCCAACTGCAGCAACAGCTCCCAAACCGAATGAGCCAGGACACAAAGACCTAGCTGGCCTGAAGTGCCCCCAGGGGGGACCCAAGTAGCCCCTCTCAATTTGGGTCTGGGGGCTTTCGTTGGGCATGTATACCTGAGAGGTACCTGCAAGGTTGCAGTTCGCGGCCCGAGAAGCACTCTCCGGCCAACATGCCCAACTGCAGCAACAGCTCCCAAACCGAAGGAGCCAGGACCCAAAGACCTAGCTGGCCTGAAGGGCCCCCAGGGGGCCCCCAAGCAGCCCCTCTCAATTTGGGTCTGGGGGCTTTCGTTGGGTTGGGAACCTGGGAGAATCCTGCAAGGTTGCAGTTCGCGGCCCGAGAAGCACTCTCCGCCCAACATGCCCAACTGCAGCAACAGCTCCCAAAGCGAAGGAGCCAGGACCCAAAGACCTAGCTGGCCTGAAGGGCCCCCAGGGGGCCCCCAAGCAGCCCCTCTCCATTTGGGTCTGGGGGCTTTCGTTGGGCATGGAACCTGGGAGATTCCTGCAAGGTTGCAGTTCGCGGCCCGAGAAACACTCTCCGGCCAACATGCCCAACTGCAGCAACAGCTCCCAAACCGAAGGAGCCAGGACCCAAAGACCTAGCTGGCCTGAAGGGCCCCCAGGGGGGCCCCAAGCAGCCCCTCTCCATTTGGGTCTGGGGGCTTTCGTTGGGCGGGGAACCTGGGAGATTCATGCAAGGTTGCAGTTCGCGGCCCGAGAAGCACTCTCCGGCCAACATGCCCAACTGCAGCAACAGCTCCCAAAGCGAAGGAGCCAGGACCCAAAGACCTAGCTGGCCTGAAGGGCCCCCAGGGGGCCCCCAAGCAGCCCCTCTCAATTTGGGTCTGGGGGCTTTCGTTGGGCCGGGAACCTGGGAGAATCCTGCAAGGTTGCAGTTCGCGGCCCGAGAAGCACTCTCCGGCCAACATGCCCAACTGCAGCAACAGCTCCCAAACCGAATGAGCCAGGACACAAAGACCTAGCTGGCCTGAAGGGCCCCCAGCGGGCCCCCAAGTAGCCCCTCTCAATTTGGGTCTGGGGGCTTTCGTTGGGCATGTATACCTTAGAGGTACCTGCAAGGTTGCAGTTCGCGGCCCGAGAAGCACTCTCCGGCCAACATGCCCAACTGCAGCAACAGCTCCCAAAGCGAAGGAGCCAGGACCCAAAGACCTAGCTGGCCTGAAGGGCCCCCAGGGGGGCCCCAAGCAGCCCCTCTCCTTTTGGGTCTGGGGGCTTTCGTTGGGCGGGGAACCTGGGAGATTCCTGCAAGGTTGCAGTTCGCGGCCCGAGAAGCACTCTCCGGCCAACATGCCCAACTGCAGCAACAGCTCCCAAAGCGAAGGAGCCAGGACCCAAAGACCTAGCTGGCCTGAAGGGCCCCCAGGGGGCCCCCAAGCAGCCCCTCTCAATTTGGGTCTGGGGGCTTTCGTTGGGCCGGGAACCTGGGAGAATCCTGCAAGGTTGCAGTTCGCGGCCCGAGAAGCACTCTCCGGCCAACATGCCCAACTGCAGCAACAGCTCCCAAACCGAAGGAGCCAGGACCCAAAGACCTAGCTGGCCTGAAGGGCCCCCAGGGGGCCCCCAAGCAGCCCCTCTCCATTTGGGTCTGGGGGCTTTCGTTGGGCCGGGAACCTGGGAGAATCCTGCAAGGTTGCAGTTCGAGGCCCGAGAAGCACTCTCCGGCCAACATGCCCAACTGCAGCAACAGCTCCCAAACCGAATGAGCCAGGACACAAAGACCTAGCTGGCCTGAAGGGCCCCCAGGGGGCCCCCAATTAGCCCCTCTCAATTTGGGTCTGGGGGCTTTCGTTGGGCATGTATACCTGAGAGGTACCTGCAAGGTTGCAGTTCGCGGCCCGAGAAGCACTCTCCGGCCAACATGCCCAACTGCAGCAACAGCTCCCAAAGCGAAGGAGCAAGGACCCAAAGACCTAGCTGGCCTGAAGGGCCCCCAGGGGGCCACCAAGCAGCCCCTCTCCATTTGGGTCTGGGGGCTTTCGTTGGGCATGGATACCTGAGAGGTACCTGCAAGGTTACAGTTCGCGGCCCGAGAAGCACTCTCCGGCCAACATGCTCAACTGCAGCAACAGCTCCCAAACCGAAGGAGCCAGGACACAAAGACCTAGCTGGCCTGAAGGGCCCCCGGGGGGGCCCCAAGCAGCCCCTCTCAATTTGGGTCTGGGGGCTTTCGTTGGGCCGGGGACCTGGGAGATTCCTGCAAGTTACAGTTCGCGGCCCGAGAAGCACTCTCCGGCCAACATGCCCAACTGCAGCAACAGCTCCCAAAGCGAAGGAGCCAGGACCCAAAGACCTAGCTGGCCTGAAGGGCCCCCATGGGGCCCCCAAGGGGCTCCTCTCCATTTGGGTCTGGGGGCTTTAGTTGGGCCGGGAACCTGAGAGGTACCTGCAAGGTTGCAGTTCGCGGCCGGAGAAGCACTCTCCAGCCAACATGCCCAACTGCAGCAACAGCTCCCAAAGCGAAGGAGCCAGGACCCAAAGACCTAGCTGGCCTGAAGGGCCCCCAGGGGGCCCCCAAGCAGCCCCTCTCCATTTGGGTCTGGGGGCTTTCGTTGGGCCGGGAACCTGGGAGAATCCTTCAAGGTTGCAGTTCGCGGCCCGAGAAGCACTCTCCGGCCAACATGCCCAACTGCAGCAACAGCTCCCAAAGCGAAGGAGCCAGGACCCAAAGACCTAGCTGGCCTGAAGGGCCCCCAGGGGGCCCCCAAGCAGCCCCTCTCCATTTGGGTCTGGGGGCTTTCGTTGGGCCAGGAACCTGGGAGGTACCTGCAAGGTTGCAGTTCGCGGCCCGAGAAGCACTCTCCGGCCAACATGCCCAACTGCAGCAACAGCTCCCAAAGCGAAGGAGCCAGGACCCAAAGACCTAGCTGGCCTGAAGGGCCCCCAGGGGGGCCCCAAGCAGCCCCTCTCCATTTGGGTTTGGGGGCTTTCGTTGGGCCGGGAACCTGGGAGAATCCTGCAAGGTTGCAGTTCGCGGCCCGAGAAGCACTCTCCGGCCAACATGCCCAACTGCAGCAACAGCTCCCAAAGCGAAGGAGCCAGGACCCAAAGACCTAGCTGGCCTGAAGGGCCCCCAGGGGGCCACCAAGCAGCCCCTCTCAATTTGGGTCTCGGGGCTTTCGTTGGGCATAGATACCTGAGAGGTACCTGCAAGGTTACAGTTCGCGGCCCGAGAAGCACTCTCCAGCCAACATGCACAACTGCAGCAACAGCTCCCAAACCGAAGGAGCCAGGACACAAAGACCTAGCTGGCCTGAAGGGCCCCCAGGGGGACCTCAAGCAGCCCCTCTCCATTTGGGTCTGGGGGCTTTCGTTGGGCCGGGAACCTGGGAGAATCCTGCAAGGTTGCAGTTCGCGGCCCGAGAAGCACTCTCCGGCCAACATGCCCAACTGCAGCAACAGTTCCCAAACCGAAGGAGCCAGGACCCAAAGACCTAGCTGGCCTGAAGGGCCCCCATGGGGCCCCCAAGCAGCCCCTCTCAATTTGGGTCTGGGGGCTTTCGTTGGGCCGGGAACCTGGGAGGTACCTGCAAGGTTGCAGTTCGCGGCCCGAGAAGCACTCTCCGGCCAACATGCCCAACTGCAGCAACAGCTCCCAAAGCGAAGGAGCCAGGACCCAAAGACCTAGCTGGCCTGAAGGGCCCCCAGGGGGCCCCTTAGCAGCCCCTCTCCATTTGGGTCTGGGGGCTTTTGTTGGGCCGGGAACCTGGGAGATTCCTGCAAGGTTGCAGTTCGCGGCCCGAGAAGCACTCTCCGGCCAACATGCCCAACTGCAGCAACAGCTCCCAAACCGAAGGAGCCAGGACACAAAGACCTAGCTGGCCTGAAGGGCCCCCAGGGGGGACCCAAGTAGCCCCTCTCAATTTGGGTCTGGGGGCTTTCGTTGGGCATGTATACCTGAGAGGTACCTGCAAGGTTGCAGTTCGCGGCCCGAGAAGCACTCTCCGGCCAACATGCCCAACTGCAGCAACAGCTCCCAAACCGAAGGAGCCAGGACCCAAAGACCTAGCTGGCCTGAAGGGCCCCCAGGGGGCCCCCAAGCAGCCCCTCTCAATTTGGGTCTGGGGGCTTTCGTTGGGTTGGGAACCTGGGAGAATCCTGCAAGGTTGCAGTTCGCGGCCCGAGAAGCACTCTCCGCCCAACATGCCCAACTGCAGCAACAGCTCCCAAAGCGAAGGAGCCAGGACCCAAAGACCTAGCTGGCCTGAAGGGCCCCCAGGGGGCCCCCAAGCAGCCCCTCTCCATTTGGGTCTGGGGGCTTTCGTTGGGCATGGAACCTGGGAGATTCCTGCAAGGTTGCAGTTCGCGGCCCGAGAAACACTCTCCGGCCAACATGCCCAACTGCAGCAACAGCTCCCAAACCGAAGGAGCCAGGACCCAAAGACCTAGCTGGCCTGAAGGGCCCCCAGGGGGGCCCCAAGCAGCCCCTCTCCATTTGGGTCTGGGGGCTTTCGTTGGGCGGGGAACCTGGGAGATTCATGCAAGGTTGCAGTTCGCGGCCCGAGAAGCACTCTCCGGCCAACATGCCCAACTGCAGCAACAGCTCCCAAAGCGAAGGAGCCAGGACCCAAAGACCTAGCTGGCCTGAAGGGCCCCCAGGGGGCCCCCAAGCAGCCCCTCTCAATTTGGGTCTGGGGGCTTTCGTTGGGCCGGGAACCTGGGAGAATCCTGCAAGGTTGCAGTTCGCGGCCCGAGAAGCACTCTCCGGCCAACATGCCCAACTGCAGCAACAGCTCCCAAACCGAAGGAGCCAGGACCCAAAGACCTAGCTGGCCTGAAGGGCCCCCAGGGGGGCCCCAAGCAGCCCCTCTCCATTTGGGTCTGGGGGCTTTTGTTGGGCGGGGAACCTGGGAGATTCATGCAAGGTTGCAGTTCGCGGCCCGAGAAGCACTCTCCGGCCAACATGCCCAACTGCAGCAACAGCTCCCAAAGCGAAGGAGCCAGGACCCAAAGACCTAGCTGGCCTGAAGGGCCCCCAGGGGGGCCCCAAGCAGCCCCTCTCAATTTGGGTCTGGGGGCTTTTGTTGGGCCGGGAACCTGGGAGAATCCTGCAAGGTTGCAGTTCGCGGCCCGAGAAGCACTCTCCGGCCAACATGCCCAACTGCAGCAACAGCTCCCAAACCGAATGAGCCAGGACACAAAGACCTAGCTGGCCTGAAGGGCCCCCAGCGGGCCCCCAAGTAGCCCCTCTCAATTTGGGTCTGGGGGCTTTCGTTGGGCATGTATACCTTAGAGGTACCTGCAAGGTTGCAGTTCGCGGCCCGAGAAGCACTCTCCGGCCAACATGCCCAACTGCAGCAACAGCTCCCAAACCGAAGGAGCCAGGACCCAAAGACCTAGCTGGCCTGAAGGGCCCCCAGGGGGGCCCCAAGCAGCCCCTCTCCTTTTGGGTCTGGGGGCTTTCGTTGGGCGGGGAACCTGGGAGATTCATGCAAGGTTGCAGTTCGCGGCCCGAGAAGCACTCTCCGGCCAACATGCCCAACTGCAGCAACAGCTCCCAAAGCGAAGGAGCCAGGACCCAAAGACCTAGCTGGCCTGAAGGGCCCCCAGGGGGCCCCCAAGCAGCCCCTCTCAATTTGGGTCTGGGGGCTTTCGTTGGGCCGGGAACCTGGGAGAATCCTGCAAGGTTGCAGTTCGCGGCCCGAGAAGCACTCTCCGGCCAACATGCCCAACTGCAGCAACAGCTCCCAAACCGAAGGAGCCAGGACCCAAAGACCTAGCTGGCCTGAAGGGCCCCCAGGGGGCCCCCAAGCAGCCCCTCTCCATTTGGGTCTGGGGGCTTTCGTTGGGCCGGGAACCTGGGAGATTCCTGCAAGGTTGCAGTTCGAGGCCCGAGAAGCACTCTCCGGCCAACATGCCCAACTGCAGCAACAGCTCCCAAACCGAATGAGCCAGGACACAAAGACCTAGCTGGCCTGAAGGGCCCCCAGGGGGCCCCCAATTAGCCCCTCTCAATTTGGGTCTGGGGGCTTTCGTTGGGCATGTATACCTGAGAGGTACCTGCAAGGTTGCAGTTCGCGGCCCGAGAAGCACTCTCCGGCCAACATGCCCAACTGCAGCAACAGCTCCCAAAGCGAAGGAGCAAGGACCCAAAGACCTAGCTGGCCTGAAGGGCCCCCAGGGGGCCACCAAGCAGCCCCTCTCCATTTGGGTCTGGGGGCTTTCGTTGGGCATGGATACCTGAGAGGTACCTGCAAGGTTACAGTTCGCGGCCCGAGAAGCACTCTCCGGCCAACATGCTCAACTGCAGCAACAGCTCCCAAACCGAAGGAGCCAGGACACAAAGACCTAGCTGGCCTGAAGGGCCCCCGGGGGGGCCCCAAGCAGCCCCTCTCAATTTGGGTCTGGGGGCTTTCGTTGGGCCGGGAACCTGGGAGATTCCTGCAAGTTACAGTTCGCGGCCCGAGAAGCACTCTCCGGCCAACATGCCCAACTGCAGCAACAGCTCCCAAAGCGAAGGAGCCAGGACCCAAAGACCTAGCTGGCCTGAAGGGCCCCCATGGGGCCCCCAAGGGGCTCCTCTCCATTTGGGTCTGGGGGCTTTAGTTGGGCCGGGAACCTGAGAGGTACCTGCAAGGTTGCAGTTCGCGGCCGGAGAAGCACTCTCCAGCCAACATGCCCAACTGCAGCAACAGCTCCCAAAGCGAAGGAGCCAGGACCCAAAGACCTAGCTGGCCTGAAGGGCCCCCAGGGGGCCCCCAAGCAGCCCCTCTCCATTTGGGTCTGGGGGCTTTCGTTGGGCCGGGAACCTGGGAGAATCCTGCAAGGTTGCAGTTCGCGGCCCGAGAAGCACTCTCCGGCCAACATGCCCAACTGCAGCAACAGCTCCCAAAGCGAAGGAGCCAGGACCCAAAGACCTAGCTGGCCTGAAGGGCCCCCAGGGGGCCCCCAAGCAGCCCCTCTCCATTTGGGTCTGGGGGCTTTCGTTGGGCCAGGAACCTGGGAGGTACCTGCAAGGTTGCAGTTCGCGGCCCGAGAAGCACTCTCCGGCCAACATGCCCAACTGCAGCAACAGCTCCCAAAGCGAAGGAGCCAGGACCCAAAGACCTAGCTGGCCTGAAGGGCCCCCAGGGGGGCCCCAAGCAGCCCCTCTCCATTTGGGTTTGGGGGCTTTCGTTGGGCCGGGAACCTGGGAGAATCCTGCAAGGTTGCAGTTCGCGGCCCGAGAAGCACTCTCCGGCCAACATGCCCAACTGCAGCAACAGCTCCCAAAGCGAAGGAGCCAGGACCCAAAGACCTAGCTGGCCTGAAGGGCCCCCAGGGGGCCCCCAAGCAGCCCCTCTCAATTTGGGTCTGGGGGCTTTCGTTGGGCCGGGAACCTGGGAGAATCCTGCAAGGTTGCAGTTCGCGGCCCGAGAAGCACTCTCCGGCCAACATGCCCAACTGCAGCAACAGCTCCCAAACCGAAGGAGCCAGGACCCAAAGACCTAGCTGGCCTGAAGGGCCCCCAGGGGGGCCCCAAGCAGCCCCTCTCCATTTGGGTCTGGGGGCTTTTGTTGGGCGGGGAACCTGGGAGATTCATGCAAGGTTGCAGTTCGCGGCCCGAGAAGCACTCTCCGGCCAACATGCCCAACTGCAGCAACAGCTCCCAAAGCGAAGGAGCCAGGACCCAAAGACCTAGCTGGCCTGAAGGGCCCCCAGGGGGGCCCCAAGCAGCCCCTCTCAATTTGGGTCTGGGGGCTTTTGTTGGGCCGGGAACCTGGGAGAATCCTGCAAGGTTGCAGTTCGCGGCCCGAGAAGCACTCTCCGGCCAACATGCCCAACTGCAGCAACAGCTCCCAAACCGAATGAGCCAGGACACAAAGACCTAGCTGGCCTGAAGGGCCCCCAGCGGGCCCCCAAGTAGCCCCTCTCAATTTGGGTCTGGGGGCTTTCGTTGGGCATGTATACCTTAGAGGTACCTGCAAGGTTGCAGTTCGCGGCCCGAGAAGCACTCTCCGGCCAACATGCCCAACTGCAGCAACAGCTCCCAAACCGAAGGAGCCAGGACCCAAAGACCTAGCTGGCCTGAAGGGCCCCCAGGGGGGCCCCAAGCAGCCCCTCTCCTTTTGGGTCTGGGGGCTTTCGTTGGGCGGGGAACCTGGGAGATTCATGCAAGGTTGCAGTTCGCGGCCCGAGAAGCACTCTCCGGCCAACATGCCCAACTGCAGCAACAGCTCCCAAAGCGAAGGAGCCAGGACCCAAAGACCTAGCTGGCCTGAAGGGCCCCCAGGGGGCCCCCAAGCAGCCCCTCTCAATTTGGGTCTGGGGGCTTTCGTTGGGCCGGGAACCTGGGAGAATCCTGCAAGGTTGCAGTTCGCGGCCCGAGAAGCACTCTCCGGCCAACATGCCCAACTGCAGCAACAGCTCCCAAACCGAAGGAGCCAGGACCCAAAGACCTAGCTGGCCTGAAGGGCCCCCAGGGGGCCCCCAAGCAGCCCCTCTCCATTTGGGTCTGGGGGCTTTCGTTGGGCCGGGAACCTGGGAGATTCCTGCAAGGTTGCAGTTCGAGGCCCGAGAAGCACTCTCCGGCCAACATGCCCAACTGCAGCAACAGCTCCCAAACCGAATGAGCCAGGACACAAAGACCTAGCTGGCCTGAAGGGCCCCCAGGGGGCCCCCAATTAGCCCCTCTCAATTTGGGTCTGGGGGCTTTCGTTGGGCATGTATACCTGAGAGGTACCTGCAAGGTTGCAGTTCGCGGCCCGAGAAGCACTCTCCGGCCAACATGCCCAACTGCAGCAACAGCTCCCAAAGCGAAGGAGCAAGGACCCAAAGACCTAGCTGGCCTGAAGGGCCCCCAGGGGGCCACCAAGCAGCCCCTCTCCATTTGGGTCTGGGGGCTTTCGTTGGGCATGGATACCTGAGAGGTACCTGCAAGGTTACAGTTCGCGGCCCGAGAAGCACTCTCCGGCCAACATGCTCAACTGCAGCAACAGCTCCCAAACCGAAGGAGCCAGGACACAAAGACCTAGCTGGCCTGAAGGGCCCCCGGGGGGGCCCCAAGCAGCCCCTCTCAATTTGGGTCTGGGGGCTTTCGTTGGGCCGGGAACCTGGGAGATTCCTGCAAGTTACAGTTCGCGGCCCGAGAAGCACTCTCCGGCCAACATGCCCAACTGCAGCAACAGCTCCCAAAGCGAAGGAGCCAGGACCCAAAGACCTAGCTGGCCTGAAGGGCCCCCATGGGGCCCCCAAGGGGCTCCTCTCCATTTGGGTCTGGGGGCTTTAGTTGGGCCGGGAACCTGAGAGGTACCTGCAAGGTTGCAGTTCGCGGCCGGAGAAGCACTCTCCAGCCAACATGCCCAACTGCAGCAACAGCTCCCAAAGCGAAGGAGCCAGGACCCAAAGACCTAGCTGGCCTGAAGGGCCCCCAGGGGGCCCCCAAGCAGCCCCTCTCCATTTGGGTCTGGGGGCTTTCGTTGGGCCGGGAACCTGGGAGAATCCTGCAAGGTTGCAGTTCGCGGCCCGAGAAGCACTCTCCGGCCAACATGCCCAACTGCAGCAACAGCTCCCAAAGCGAAGGAGCCAGGACCCAAAGACCTAGCTGGCCTGAAGGGCCCCCAGGGGGCCCCCAAGCAGCCCCTCTCCATTTGGGTCTGGGGGCTTTCGTTGGGCCAGGAACCTGGGAGGTACCTGCAAGGTTGCAGTTCGCGGCCCGAGAAGCACTCTCCGGCCAACATGCCCAACTGCAGCAACAGCTCCCAAAGCGAAGGAGCCAGGACCCAAAGACCTAGCTGGCCTGAAGGGCCCCCAGGGGGGCCCCAAGCAGCCCCTCTCCATTTGGGTTTGGGGGCTTTCGTTGGGCCGGGAACCTGGGAGAATCCTGCAAGGTTGCAGTTCGCGGCCCGAGAAGCACTCTCCGGCCAACATGCCCAACTGCAGCAACAGCTCCCAAAGCGAAGGAGCCAGGACCCAAAGACCTAGCTGGCCTGAAGGGCCCCCAGGGGGCCACCAAGCAGCCCCTCTCAATTTGGGTCTGGGGGCTTTCGTTGGGCATAGATACCTGAGAGGTACCTGCAAGGTTACAGTTCGCGGCCCGAGAAGCACTCTCCAGCCAACATGCACAACTGCAGCAACAGCTCCCAAACCGAAGGAGCCAGGACACAAAGACCTAGCTGGCCTGAAGGGCCCCCAGGGGGACCCCAAGCAGCCCCTCTCAATTTGGGTCTGGGGGCTTTCGTTGGGCATAGATACCTGAGAGGTACCTGCAAGGTTACAGTTCGCGGCCCGAGAAGCACTCTCCAGCCAACATGCACAACTGCAGCAACAGCTCCCAAACCGAAGGAGCCAGGACACAAAGACCTAGCTGGCCTGAAGGGCCCCCAGGGGGCCCCCAAGCAGCCCCTCTCCATTTGGGTCTGGGGGCTTTTGTTGGGCCGGGATCCTGGGAGAATCCTGCAAGGTTGCAGTTCGCGGCCCGAGAAGCACTCTCCGGCCAACATGCCGAACTGCAGCAACAGCTCCCAAAGCGAAGGAGCCAGGACCCAAAGACCTAGCTGGCCTGAAGGGCCCCCAGGGGGACCCCAAGCAGCCCCTCTCCATTTGGGTCTGGGGGCTTTCGTTGGGCCGGGAACCTGGGAGAATCCTGCAAGGTTGCAGTTCGCGGCCCGAGAAGCACTCTCCGGCCAACATGCTCAACTGCAGCAACAGCTCCCAAAGCGAAGGAGCCAGGACCCAAAGACCTAGCTGGCCTGAAGGGCCCCCAGGGGGCCCCCAAGCAGCCCCTCTCAATTTGGGTCTGGGGGCTTTCGTTGGGCCGGGAACCTGGGAGATTCCTGCAAGGTTGCAGTTCGAGGCCCGAGAAGCACTCTCCGGCCAACATGCCCAACGTCAGCAACAGCTCCCAAACCGAAGGAGCCAGGACCCAAAGAGCTAGGTGGCCTGAAGGGCCCCCAGGGGGCCCCCAAGCAGCCCCTCTCAATTTGGGTCTGGGGGCTTTCGTTGGGCCGGGAACCTGGGAGAATCCTGCAAGGTTGCAGTTCGCGGCCCGAGAAGCACTCTCCGGCCAAGATGCCCAACTGCAGCAACAGTTCCCAAACCGAAGGAGCCAGGACCCAAAGACCTAGCTGGCCTGAAGGGCCCCCAGGGGGCCCCCAAGCAGCCCCTCTCCATTTGGGTCTGGGGGCTTTTGTTGGGCCGGGATCCTTTGAGATTCCTGCAAGGTTGCAGTTCGCGGCCCGAGAAGCACTCTCCGGCCAACATGCCCAACTGCAGCAACAGCTCCCAAACCGAAGGAGCCAGGACCCAAAGAGCTAGGTGGCCTGAAGGGCCCCCAGGGGGCCCCCAAGCAGCCCCTCTCAATTTGGGTCTGGGGGCTTTCGTTGGGCCGGGAACCTGGGAGATTCCTGCAAGGTTGCAGTTCGCGGCCCGAGAAGCACTCTCCGGCCAACATGCCCAACTGCAGCAACAGCTCCCAAAGCGAAGGAGCCAGGACCCAAAGACCTAGCTGGCCTGAAGGGCCCCCAGGGGGCCCCCAAGCAGCCCCTCTCAATTTGGGTCTGGGGGCTTTCGTTGGGCCGGGAACCTGGGAGAATCCTGCAAGGTTGCAGTTCGCGGCCCGAGAAGCACTCTCCGGCCAACATGCCCAACTGCAGCAACAGCTCCCAAAGCGAAGGAGCCAGGACCCAAAGACCTAGCTGGCCTGAAGGGCCCCCAGGGGGCCCCCAAGCAGCCCCTCTCCATTTGGGTCTGGGGGCTTTCGTTGGGCATGGAACCTGGGAGATTCCTGCAAGGTTGCAGTTCGCGGCCCGAGAAGCACTCTCCGGCCAACATGCCCAACTGCAGCAACAGCTCCCAAACCGAAGGAGCCAGGACCCAAAGACCTAGCTGGCCTGAAGGGCCCCCAGGGGGGCCCCAAGCAGCCCCTCTCAATTTGGGTCTGGGGGCTTTCGTTGGGCCGGGAACCTGGGATGATCCTGCCAGGTTGCAGTTCGCGGCCGGAGAAGCACTCTCCGGCCAACATGCCCAACTGCAGCAACAGCTCCCAAAGCGAAGGAGCCAGGACCCAAAGACCTAGCTGGCCTGAAGGGCCCCCAGGGGGCCCCCAAGCAGCCCATCTCCATTTGGGTCTGGGGGCTTTCGTTGGGCATGGAACCTGGGAGATTCCTGCAAGGTTGCAGTTCGCGGCCCGAGAAGCACTCTCCGGCCAACATGCCCAACTGCAGCAACAGCTCCCAAAGCGAAGGAGCCAGGACCCAAAGACCTAGCTGGCCTGAAGCGCCCCCAGGGGGGCCCCAAGCAGCCCCTCTCAATTTGGGTCTGGGGGCTTTCGTTGGGCCGGGAACCTGGGAGAATCCTGCAAGGTTGCAGTTCGCGGCCCGAGAAGCACTCTCCGGCCAACATGTCCAACTGCAGCAACAGCTCCCAAACCGAAGGAGCCAGGACCCAAAGACCTAGCTGGCCTGAAGGGCCCCCAGGGGGCCCCCAAGCAGCCCCTCTCCATTTGGGTCTGGGGGCTTTCGTTGGGCCGGGAACCTAGGAGAATCCTGCAAGGTTGCAGTTCGCGGCCCGAGAAGCACTCTCCGGCCAACATGCCCAACTGCAGCAACAGCTCCCAAACCGAAGGAGCCAGGACCCAAAGACCTAGCTGGCCTGAAGGGCCCCCAGGGGGCCCCCAAGCAGCCCCTCTCCATTTGGGTCTGGGGGCTTTCGTTGGGCCGGGAACCTGGGAGATTCCTGCAAGGTTGCAGTTCGCGGCCCGAGAAGCACTCTCCGGCCAACATGCACAACTGCAGCAACAGCTCCCAAACCGAAGGAGCCAGGACCCAAAGACCTAGCTGGCCTGAAGGGCCCCCAGGGGGCCCCCAAGCAGCCCCTCTCAATTTGGGTCTGGGGGCTTTCGTTGGGCCGGGAACCTGGGAGATTCCTGCAAGATTACAGTTCGCGGCCCGAGAAGCACTCTCCGGCCAACATGCCCAACTGCAGCAACAGCTCCCAAAGCGAAGGAGCCAGGACCCAAAGACCTAGCTGGCCTGAAGGGCCCCCAGGGGGCCCCCAAGCAGCCCCTCTCAATTTGGGTCTGGGGGCTTTCTTTAGCCTGAGAACCTGGGAGATACCAGCAAGGTTGCAGTTCGCGGCCCGAGAAGCACTCTCCGGCCAACATGCCCAACTGCAGCAACAGCTCCCAAAGCGAAGGAGCCAGGACCCAAAGACCTAGCTGGCCTGAAGGGCCCCCAGGGGGCCCCCAAGCAGCCCCTCTCCATTTGGGTCTGGGGGCTTTTGTTGGGCCGGGAACCTGGGAGATTCCTGCAAGGTTGCAGTTCGCGGCCCGAGAAGCACTCTCCGGCCAACATGCCCAACTGCAGCAACAGCTCCCAAAGCGAAGGAGCCAGGACCCAAAGACCTAGCTGGCCTGAAGGGCCCCCAGGGGGCCCCCAAGCAGCCCCTCTCAATTTGGGTCTGGGGGCTTTCGTTGGGCATGTATACCTGAGAGGTACCTGCAAGGTTGCAGTTCGCGGCCCGAGAAGCACTCTCAGGCCAACATGCCCAACTGCAGCAACAGCTCCCAAACCGAAGGAGCCAGGACCCAAAGACCTAGCTGGCCTGAAGGGCCCCCAGGGGGGCCCCAAGCAGCCCCTCTCCATTTGGGTCTGGGGGCTTTCGTTGGGCGGGGAACCTGGGAGATTCATGCAAGGTTGCAGTTCGCGGCCCGAGAAGCACTCTCCGGCCAACATGCCCAACTGCAGCAACAGCTCCCAAAGCGAAGGAGCCAGGACCCAAAGACCTAGCTGGCCTGAAGGGCCCCCAGGGGGCCCCCAAGCAGCCCCTCTCAATTTGGGTCTGGGGGCTTTCGTTGGGCCGGGAACCTGGGAGAATCCTGCAAGGTTGCAGTTCGCGGCCCGAGAAGCACTCTCCGCCCAACATGCCCAACTGCAGCAACAGCTCCCAAAGCGAAGGAGCCAGGACCCAAAGACCTAGCTGGCCTGAAGGGCCCCCAGGGGGCCCCCAAGCAGCCCCTCTCAATTTGGGTCTGGGGGCTTTCGTTGGGCATGGAACCTGGGAGATTCCTGCAAGGTTGCAGTTCGCGGCCCGAGAAGCACTCTCCGGCCAACATGCCCAACTGCAGCAACAGCTCCCAAACCGAAGGAGCCAGGACCCAAAGAGCTAGGTGGCCTGAAGGGCCCCCAGGGGGCCCCCAAGCAGCCCCTCTCAATTTGGGTCTGGGGGCTTTCGTTGGGCATGTATACCTGAGAGGTTCCTGCAAGGTTGCAGTTCGCGGCCCGAGAAGCACTCTCCGGCCAACATGCCCAACTGCAGCAACAGTTCCCAAACCGAAGGAGCCAGGACCCAAAGACCTAGCTGGCCTGAAGGGCCCCCAGGTTGCCCCCAAGCAGCCCCTCTCCATTTGGGTCTGGGGGCTTTTGTTGGGCCGGGATCCTTTGAGATTCCTGCAAGGTTGCAGTTCGCGGCCCGAGAAGCACTCTCCGGCCAACATGCCGAACTGCAGCAACAGCTCCCAAAGCGAAGGAGCCAGGACCCAAAGACCTAGCTGGCCTGAAGGGCCCCCAGGGGGACCCCAAGCAGCCCCTCTCCATTTGGGTCTGGGGGCTTTCGTTGGGCCGGGAACCTGGGAGATTCCTGCAAGGTTGCAGTTCGCGGCCCGAGAAGCACTCTCCGGCCAACATGCCCAACTGCAGCAACAGCTCCCAAAGCGAAGGAGCCAGGACCCAAAGACCTAGCTGGCCTGAAGGGCCCCCAGGGGGCCCCCAAGCAGCCCCTCTCAATTTGGGTCTGGGGGCTTTCGTTGGGCCGGGAACCTGGGAGAATCCTGCAAGGTTGCAGTTCGCGGCCCGAGAAGCACTCTCCGGCCAACATGCCCAACTGCAGCAACAGCTCCCAAAGCGAAGGAGCCAGGACCCAAAGACCTAGCTGGCCTGAAGGGCCCCCAGGGGGCCCCCAAGCAGCCCCTCTCCATTTGGGTCTGGGGGCTTTTGTTGGGCCGGGAACCTGGGAGATTCCTGCAAGGTTGCAGTTCGCGGCCCGAGAAGCACTCTCCGGCCAACATGCCCAACTGCAGCAACAGCTCCCAAAGCGAAGGAGCCAGGACCCAAAGACCTAGCTGGCCTGAAGGGCCCCCAGGGGGCCCCCAAGCAGCCCCTCTCCATTTGGGTCTGGGGGCTTTCGTTGGGCCGGGAACCTGGGAGATTCCTGCAAGGTTGCAGTTCTCGGCCCGAGAAGCACTCTCCGGCCAACATGCCCAACTGCAGCAACAGCTCCCAAAGCGAAGGAGCCAGGACCCAAAGACCTAGCTGGCCTGAAGGGCCCCCAGGGGGCCCCCAAGCAGCCCCTCTCAATTTGGGTCTGGGGGCTTTCGTTGGGCCGGGAACCTGGGAGAATCCTGCAAGGTTGCAGTTCGCGGCCCGAGAAGCACTCTCCGGCCAACATGCCCAACTGCAGCAACAGCTCCCAAAGCGAAGGAGCCAGGACCCAAAGACCTAGCTGGCCTGAAGGGCCCCCAGGGGGCCCCAAGCAGCCCCTCTCCATTTGGGTCGGGGTGCTTTCGTTGGGCATGGAACCTGGGAGATTCCTGCAAGGTTGCAGTTCGCGGCCCGAGAAGCACTCTCCGGCCAACATGCCCAACTGCAGCAACAGCTCCCAAACCGAAGGAGCCAGGACCCAAAGACCTAGCTGGCCTGAAGGGCCCCAAAGGGGGCCCCAAGCAGCCCCTCTCAATTTGGGTCTGGGAGCTTTCGTTGGGCCGGGAACCTGGGATGTACCTTCCAGGTTGCAGTTCGCGGCCGGAGAAGCACTCTCCGGCCAACATGCCCAACTGCAGCAACAGCTCCCAAAGCGAAGGAGCCAGGACCCAAAGACCTAGCTGGCCTGAAGGGCCCCCAGGGGGCCCCCAAGCAGCCCCTCTCAATTTGGGTCTGGGGGCTTTCGTTGGGCATGTATACCTGGGAGGTACCTGCAAGGTTACAGTTCGCGTCCCGAGAAGCACTCTCCGGCCAACATGCCCAACTGCAGCAACAGCTCCCAAACCGAAGGAGCCAGGACACAAAGACCTAGCTGGCCTGAAGGGCCCCCAGGGAGGCCCCAAGCAGCCCCTCTCAATTTGGGTCTGGGGGCTTTCTTTAGGCTGAGAACCTGGGAGATACCAGCAAGGTTGCAGTTCGCGGCCCGAGAAGCACTCTCCGGCCAACATGGCCAACTGCAGCAACAGCTCCAAAAGCGAAGGAGCCAGGACCCAAAGACCTAGCTGGCCTGAAGGGCCCCCAGGGGGCCCCCAAGCAGCCCCTCTCCATTTGGGTCTGGGGGCTTTCGTTGGGCTGGGAACCTGGGAGATTCCTGCAAGGTTGCAGTTCGCGGCCGGAGAATCACTCTCCGGCCAACATGCCCAACTGCAGCAACAGCTCCCAAACCGAAGGAGCCAGGACCCAAAGACCTAGCTGGCCTGAAGGGCCCCCAGAAGGCCACCAAGCAGCCCCTCTCCATTTGGTTCTGGGGGCTTTCGTTGAGCATGTATACCTGAGATGTACCTGCAAGTTACAGTTCGCGGCCTGAGAAGCACTCTCCGGCCAACATGCCCAACTGCAGCAACAGCTCCCAAAGCGAAGGAGACAGGACACAAAGACCTAGCTGGCCTGAAGGGCCCCCAGGGGGCCCCCAAGCAGCCCCTCTCAATTTGGGTCTGGGGGCTTTCGTTGGGCATGTATACCTGGGAGGTACCTGCAAGGTTACTGTTCGCGGCCCGAGAAGCACTCTCCGGCCAACATGCCCAACTGCAGCAACAGCTCCCAAACCGAAGGAGCCAGGACCCAAAGACCTAGCTGGCCTGAAGGGCCCCCAGGGGGCCCCCAAGCAGCCCCTCTCAATTTGGGTCTGGGGGCTTTCGTTGGGCATGGAACCTGGGTGATTCCTGCAAGGTTGCAGTTTGCGGCCCGAGAAGCACTCTCCGGCCAACATGCCCAACTGCAGCAACAGCTCCCAAAGCGAAGGAGCCAGGACCCAAAGACCTAGCTGGCCTGAAGGGCCCCCAGGGGGGCCCCAAGCAGCCCCTCTCAATTTGGGTCTGGGGGCTTTCGTTGGGCCGGGAACCTGGGAGAATCCTGCAAGGTTGCAGTTCGCGGCCCGAGAAGCACTCTCCGGCCAACATGCCCAACTGCAGCAACAGCTCCCAAAGCGAAGGAGCCAGGACCCAAAGACCTAGCTGGCCTGAAGGGCCCCCAGGGGGCCCCCAAGCAGCCCCTCTCCATTTGGGTCTGGGGGCTTTCGTTGGGCCGGGAACCTGGGAGAATCCTGCAAGGTTGCAGTTCGCGGCCCGAGAAGCACTCTCCGGCCAACATGCCCAACTGCAGCAACAGCTCCCAAAGCGAAGGAGCCAGGACCCAAAGACCTAGCTGGCCTGAAGGGCCCCCAGGGGGCCCCCAAGCAGCCCCTCTCAATTTGGGTCTGGGGGCTTTCGTTGGGCATGTATACCTGGGAGGTACCTGCAAGGTTACAGTTCGTGGCCCGAGAAGCACTCTCCGGCCAACATGCCCAACTGCAGCAACAGCTCCCAAACCGAAGGAGCCAGGACACAAAGACCTAGCTGGCCTGAAGGGCCCCCAGGGGGGCCCCAAGCAGCCCCTCTCCATTTGGGTCTGGGGGCTTTCGTTGGGCGGGGAACCTGGGAGATTCATGCAAGGTTGCAGTTCGCGGCCCGAGAAGCACTCTCCGGCCAACATGCCCAACTGCAGCAACAGCTCCCAAAGCGAAGGAGCCAGGACCCAAAGACCTAGCTGGCCTGAAGGGCCCCCAGGGGGCCCCCAAGCAGCCCCTCTCCATTTGGGTCTGGGGGCTTTCGTTGGGCTGGGAACCTGGGAGATTCCTGCAAGGTTGCAGTTCGCGGCCGGAGAAGCACTCTCCGGCCAACATGCCCAACTGCAGCAACAGCTCCCAAACCGAAGGAGCCAGGACACAAAGACCTAGCTGGCCTGAAGGGCCCCCAGGGGGCCCCCACGCAGCCCCTCTCAATTTGGGTCTGGGGGCTTTCTTTAGCCTGAGAACCTGGGAGATACCAGCAAGGTTGCAGTTCGCGGCCCGAGAAGCACTCTCCGGCCAACATGCCCAACTGCAGCAACAGCTCCCAAAGCGAAGGAGCCAGGACCCAAAGACCTAGCTGGCCTGAAGGGCCCCCAGGGGGCCACCAAGCAGCCCCTCTCCATTTGGGTCTGGGGGCTTTCATTGAGCGTGTATACCTGAGATATACCTGCAAGTTACAGTTCGCGGCCCGAGACGCACTCTCCGGCCAACATGCACAACTGCAGCAACAGCTCCCAAAGCGAAGGAGCCAGGACCCAAAGACCTAGCTGGCCTGAAGGGCCCCCAGGGGGCCCCCAAGCAGCCCCTCTCCATTTGGGTCTGGGGGTTTTCGTTGGGCCGGGAACCTGGGAGATTCCTGCAAAGTTGCAGTTCGCGGCCCGAGAAGCACTCTCCGGCCAACATGCCCAACTGCAGCAACAGCTCCCAAAGCGAAGGAGCCAGGACTCAAAGACCTAGCTGGCCTGAAGGGCCCCCAGGGGGCCCCCAAGCAGCCGCTCTCCATTTGGGTCTGGGGGCTTTCGTTGGGCCGGGAACCTGGGAGATTCCTGCAAGGTTGCAGTTCGCGGCCCGAGAAGCACTCTCCGGCCAACATGCCCAACTGCAGCAACAGCTCCCAAAGCGAAGGAGCCAGGACCCAAAGACCTAGCTGGCCTGAAGGGCCCCCAGGGGGCCCCAAGCAGCCCCTCTCCATTTGGGTCTGGGGGCTTTCGTTGAGCGTGTATACCTGAGATGTACATGCAAGTTACAGTTCGCGGCCCGAGAAGCACTCTCCGGCCAACATGCACAACTGCAGCAACAGCTCCCAAAGCGAAGGAGCCAGGACCCAAAGACCTAGCTGGCCTGAAGGGCCCCCAGGGGGCCCCCAAGCAGCCCCTCTCCATTTGGGTCTGGGGGTTTTCGTTGGGCCGGGAACCTGGGAGATTCCTGCAAGGTTGCAGTTCGCGGCCCGAGAAGCACTCTCCGGCCAACATGCCCAACTGCAGCAACAGCTCCCAAAGCGAAGGAGCCAGGACCCAAAGACCTAGCTGGCCTGAAGGGCCCCCAGGGGGCCCCCAAGCAGCCCCTCTCCATTTGGGTCTGGGGGCTTTCGTTGGGCCGGGAACCTGGGAGATTCCTGCAAGGTTGCAGTTCGCGGCCCGAGAAGCACTCTCCGCCCAACATGCACAATATCCAGCAACAGCTCCCAAAGCGAAGGAGCCAGGACCCAAAGACCTAGCTGGCCTGAAGGGCCCCCAGGGGGGCCCCAAGCAGCCCCTCTCAATTTGGGTCTGGGGGCTTTCGTTGGGCCGGGAACCTGGGAGAATCCTGCAAGGTTGCAGTTCGCGGCCCGAGAAGCACTCTCCGGCCAACATGCCCAACTGCAGCAACAGCTCCCAAAGCGAAGGAGCCAGGACCCAAAGACCTAGCTAGCCTGAAGGGCCCCCAGGGGGCCCCCAAGCAGCCCCTCTCAATTTGGGTCTGGGGGCTTTCGTTGGGCATGTATACCTGGGAGGTACCTGCAAGGTTACAGTTCGCGGCCCGAGAAGCACTCTCCGGCCAACATGCCCAACTGCAGCAACAGCTCCCAAACCGAAGGAGCCAGGACCCAAAGACCTAGCTGGCCTGAAGGGCCCCCAGGGGGGCCCCAAGCAGCCCCTCTCCATTTGGGTCTGGGGGCTTTCGTTGGGCGGGGAACCTGGGAGATTCATGCAAGGTTGCAGTTCGCGTCCCGAGAAGCACTCTCCGGCCAACATGCCCAACTGCAGCAACAGCTCCCAAAGCGAAGGAGCCAGGACCCAAAGACCTAGCTGGCCTGAAGGGCCCCCAGGGGGCCCCCAAGCAGCCCCTCTCAATTTGGGTCTGGGGGCTTTCTTTAGGCTGAGAACCTGGGAGATACCAGCAAGGTTGCAGTTCGCGGCCCGAGAAGCACTCTCCGGCCAACATGCCCAACTGCAGCAACAGCTCCCAAAGCGAAGGAGCCAGGACCCAAAGACCTAGCTGGCCTGAAGGGCCCCCAGAAGGCCACCAAGCAGCCCCTCTCCATTTGGGTCTGGGGGCTTTCGTTGAGCATGTATACCTGAGATGTACCTGCAAGTTACAGTTCGCGGCCTGAGAAGCACTCTCCGGCCAACATGCCCAACTGCAGCAACAGCTCCCAAAGCGAAGGAGCCAGGACTCAAAGACCTAGCTGGCCTGAAGGGCCCCCAGGGGGCCCCCAAGCAGCCCCTCTCCATTTGGGTCTGGGGGCTTTCGTTGGGCCGGGAACCTGGGAGGTACCTGCAAGGTTGCAGTTCGCGGCCCGAGAAGCACTCTCCGGCCAACATGCCCAACTGCAGCAACAGCTCCCAAAGCGAAGGAGCCAGGACCCAAAGACCTAGCTGGCCTGAAGGGCCCCCAGGGGGCCCCAAGCAGCCCCTCTCCATTTGGGTCTGGGGGCTTTCGTTGAGCGTGTATACCTGAGATGTACATGCAAGTTACAGTTCGCGGCCCGGGAAGCACTCTCCGGCCAACATGCACAACTGCAGCAACAGCTCCCAAAGCGAAGGAGCCAGGACCCAAAGACCTAGCTGGCCTGAAGGGCCCCCAGGGGGCCCCCAAGCAGCCCCTCTCCATTTGGGTCTGGGGGTTTTCGTTGGGCCGGGAACCTGGGAGATTCCTGCAAGGTTGCAGTTCGCGGCCCGAGAAGCACTCTCCGGCCAACATGCCCAACTGCAGCAACAGCTCCCAAAGCGAAGGAGCCAGGACCCAAAGACCTAGCTGGCCTGAAGGGCCCCCAGGGGGCCCCCAAGCAGCCCCTCTCAATTTGGGTCTGGGGGCTTTCGTTGGGCCGGGAACCTGGGAGATTCCTGCAAGGTTGCAGTTCGCGGCCCGAGAAGCACTCTCTGGCCAACATGCCCAACTGCAGCAACAGCTCCCAAAGCGAAGGAGCCAGGACCCAAAGACCTAGCTGGCCTGAAGGGCCCCCAGGGGGCCCCCAAGCAGCCCCTCTCCATTTGGGTCTGGGGGCTTTCGTTGGGACGGGAACCTGGGAGATTCCTGCAAGGTTGCAGTTCGCGGCCCGAGAAGCACTCTCCGGCCAACATGCCCAACTGCAGCAACAGCTCCCAAACCGAAGGAGCCAGGACCCAAAGACCTAGCTGGCCCGATGGGCCCCCAGGGGGCCCCAAGCAGCCCCTCTCCATTTGGGTCTGGGGGCTTTCGTTGGGCTGAGAACCTGGGAGAATCCTGCAAGGTTGCAGTTCGCGGCCCGAGAAGCACTCTCCGGCCAACATGCACAACTGCAGCAACAGCTCCCAAACCGAAGGAGCCAGGACCCAAAGACCTAGCTGGCCTGAAGGGCCCCCATGGGGCCCCCAAGCAGCCCCTCTCCATTTGGGTCTGGGGGCTTTCGTTGGGCATGGAACCTGGGAGATTCCTGCAAGGTTGCAGTTCGCGGCCCGAGAAGCACTCTCCGCCCAACATGCCCAACTGCAGCAACAGCTCCCAAAGCGAAGGAGCCAGGACCCAAAGACCTAGCTGGCCTGAAGGGCCCCCAGGGGGGCCCCAAGCAGCCCCTCTCAATTTGAGTCTGGGGGCTTTCGTTGGGCCGGGAACCTGGGAGATACCAGCAAGGTTGCAGTTCGCGGCCCGAGAAGCACTCTCCGGCCAACATGCCCAACTGCAGCAACAGCTCCCAAAGCGAAGGAGCCAGGACCCAAAGACCTAGCTGGCCTGAAGGGCCCCCAGGGGGCCACCAAGCAGCCCCTCTCCATTTGGGTCTGGGGGCTTTCGTTGAGCATGTATACCTGAGATGTACCTGCAAGTTACAGTTCGCGGCCTGAGAAGCACTCTCCGGCCAACATGCCCAACTGCAGCAACAGCTCCCAAAGCGAAGGAGCCAGGACCCAAAGACCTAGCTGGCCTGAAGGGCCCCCAGGGGGCCCCCAAGCAGCCCCTCTCCATTTGGGTCTGGGGGTTTTCGTTGGGCCGGGAACCTGGGAGGCACCTGCAAGGTTGCAGTTCGCGGCCCGAGAAGCACTCTCCGGCCAACATGCCCAACTGCAGCAACAGCTCCCAAAGCGAAGGAGCCAGGACCCAAAGACCTAGCTGGCCTGAAGGGCCCCCAGGGGGCCCCCAAGCAGCCCCTCTCCATTTGGGTCTGGGGGCTTTCGTTGGGCATGTATACCTGGGAGGTACCTGCAAGGTTACTGTTCACGGCCCGAGAAGCACTCTCCGGCCAACATGCCCAACTGCAGCAACAGCTCCCAAACCGAAGGAGCCAGGACACAAAGACCTAGCTGGCCTGAAGGGCCCCCAGGGGGGCCCCAAGCAGCCCCTCTCAATTTGGGTCTGCGGGCTTTCGTTGGGCGGGGAACCTGGGAGATTCATGCAAGGTTGCAGTTCGCGGCCCGAGAAGCACTCTCCGGCCAACATGCCCAACTGCAGCAACAGCTCCCAAAGCGAAGGAGCCAGGACCCAAAGACCTAGCTGGCCTGAAGGGCCCCCAGGGGGCCCCCAAGCAGCCCCTCTCAATTTGAGTCTGGGGGCTTTCGTTGGGCCGGGAACCTGGGAGATACCAGCAAGGTTGCAGTTCGCGGCCCGAGAAGCACTCTCCGGCCAACATGCCCAACTGCAGCAACAGCTCCCAAAGCGAAGGAGCCAGGACCCAAAGACCTAGCTGGCCTGAAGGGCCCCCAGGGGGCCACCAAGCAGCCCCTCTCCATTTGGGTCTGGGGGCTTTCGTTGAGCATGTATACCTGAGATGTACCTGCAAGTTACAGTTCGCGGCCTGAGAAGCACTCTCCGGCCAACATGCCCAACTGCAGCAACAGCTCCCAAAGCGAAGGAGCCAGGACCCAAAGACCTAGCTGGCCTGAAGGGCCCCCAGGGGGCCCCCAAGCAGCCCCTCTCCATTTGGGTCTGGGGGTTTTCGTTGGGCCGGGAACCTGGGAGGCACCTGCAAGGTTGCAGTTCGCGGCCCGAGAAGCACTCTCCGGCCAACATGCCCAACTGCAGCAACAGCTCCCAAAGCGAAGGAGCCAGGACCCAAAGACCTAGCTGGCCTGAAGGGCCCCCAGGGGGCCCCCAAGCAGCCCCTCTCCATTTGGGTCTGGGGGCTTTCGTTGGGCATGTATACCTGGGAGGTACCTGCAAGGTTACTGTTCACGGCCCGAGAAGCACTCTCCGGCCAACATGCCCAACTGCAGCAACAGCTCCCAAACCGAAGGAGCCAGGACACAAAGACCTAGCTGGCCTGAAGGGCCCCCAGGGGGGCCCCAAGCAGCCCCTCTCAATTTGGGTCTGCGGGCTTTCGTTGGGCGGGGAACCTGGGAGATTCATGCAAGGTTGCAGTTCGCGGCCCGAGAAGCACTCTCCGGCCAACATGCCCAACTGCAGCAACAGCTCCCAAAGCGAAGGAGCCAGGACCCAAAGACCTAGCTGGCCTGAAGGGCCCCCAGGGGGCCCCCAAGCAGCCCCTCTCAATTTGGGTCTGGGGGCTTTCGTTGGGCCGGGAACCTGGGAGATTCATGCAAGGTTGCAGTTCGCGGCCCGAGAAGCACTCTCCGGCCAACATGCCCAACTGCAGCAACAGCTCCCAAAGCGAAGGAGCCAGGACCCAAAGACCTAGCTGGCCTGAAGGGCCCCCAGAAGGCCACCAAGCAGCCCCTCTCCATTTGGGTCTGGGGGCTTTCGTTGAGCGTGTATACCTGAGATGTACCTGCAAGTTACAGTTCGCGGCCCGAGAAGCACTCTCCGGCCAACATGCACAACTGCAGCAACAGCTCCCAAAGCGAAGGAGCCAGGACCCAAAGACCTAGCTGGCCTGAAGGGCCCCCAGGGGGCCCCCAAGCAGCCCCTCTCCATTTGGGTCTGGGGGTTTTCGTTGGGCCGGGAACCTGGGAGATACCAGCAAGGTTGCAGTTCGCGGCCCGAGAAGCACTCTCCGGCCAACATGCCCAACTGCAGCAACAGCTCCCAAAGCGAAGGAGCAAGGACCCAAAGACCTAGCTGGCCTGAAGGGCCCCCAGGGGGGCCCCAAGCAGCCCCTCTCCATTTGGGTCTGGGGGCTTTCGTTGGGCCGGGAACCTGGGAGATTCCTGCAAGGTTGCAGTTCGCGGCCCGAGAAGCACTCTCCGGCCAACATGCCCAACTGCAGCAACAGCTCCCAAAGCGAAGGAGCCAGGACCCAAA
Source organism: Gallinula chloropus (assembly GCF_964237585.1). Classification (NCBI taxonomy): domain Eukaryota; kingdom Metazoa; phylum Chordata; class Aves; order Gruiformes; family Rallidae; genus Gallinula; species Gallinula chloropus. The sequence continues at coordinate 410,997 of NW_028168242.1, read as the reverse complement.
GACCTAGCTGGCCTGAAGGGCCCCCAGGGGGCCCCCAAGCAGCCCCTCTCCATTTGGGTCTGGGGGCTTTCGTTGGGCCGGGAACCTGGGAGAATCCTGCAAGGTTGCAGTTCGCGGCCCGAGAAGCACTCTCCGGCCAACATGCCCAACTGCAGCAACAGCTCCCAAAGCGAAGGAGCCAGGACCCAAAGACCTAGCTGGCCTGAAGGGCCCCCAGGGGGCCCCCAAGCAGCCCCTCTCCATTTGGGTCTGGGGGCTTTCGTTGGGCATGGATACCTGAGAGGTACCTGCAAGGTTGCAGTTCGCGGCCCGAGAAGCACTCTCCGGCCAACATGCTCAACTGCAGCAACAGCTCCCAAACCGAAGGAGCCAGGACCCAAAGACCTAGCTGGCCTGAAGGGCCCCCAGGGGGCCCCCAAGCAGCCCCTCTCAATTTGGGTCTGGGGGCTTTCGTTGGGCCGGGAACCTGGGAGATTCCTGCAAGGTTGCAGTTCGCGGCCCGAGAAGCACTCTCCGGCCAACATGCCCAACTGCAGCAACAGCTCCCAAACCGAAGGAGCCAGGACCCAAAGACCTAGCTGGCCTGAAGGGCCCCCAGGGGGCCCCCAAGCAGCCCCTCTCAATTTGGGTCTGGGGGCTTTCGTTGGGCATGGAACCTGGGAGATTCCTGCAAGGTTGCAGTTCGCGGCCCGAGAAGCACTCTCCGGCCAACATGCCCAACTGCAGCAACAGCTCCCAAAGCGAAGGAGCCAGGACCCAAAGACCTAGCTGGCCTGAAGGGCCCCCAGGGGGCCCCCAAGCAGCCCCTCTCCATTTGGGTCTGGGGGCTTTCGTTGGGCTGGGAACCTGGGAGATTCCTGCAAGGTTGCAGTTCGCGGCCGGAGAAGCACTCTCCGGCCAACATGCCCAACTGCAGCAACAGCTCCCAAACCGAAGGAGCCAGGACCCAAAGACCTAGCTGGCCTGAAGGGCCCCCAGGGGGCCCCCAAGCAGCCCCTCTCAATTTGGGTCTGGGGGCTTTCTTTAGGCTGAGACCTGGGAGATACCAGCAAGGTTGCAGTTCGCGGCCCGAGAAGCACTCTCCGGCCAACATGCCCAACTGCAGCAACAGCTCCCAAACCGAAGGAGCCAGGACCCAAAGACCTAGCTGGCCTGAAGGGCCCCCAGAAGGCCACCAAGCAGCCCCTCTCCATTTGGGTCTGGGGGCTTTCGTTGAGCATGTATACCTGAGATGTACCTGCAAGTTACAGTTCGCGGCCTGAGAAGCACTCTCCGGCCAACATGCCCAACTGCAGCAACAGCTCCCAAAGCGAAGGAGCCAGGACACAAAGACCTAGCTGGCCTGAAGGGCCCCCAGGGGGCCCCCAAGCAGCCCCTCTCCATTTGGGTCTGGGGGCTTTCGTTGGGCATGTATACCTGGGAGGTACCTGCAAGGTTACTGTTCGCGGCCCGAGAAGCACTCTCCGGCCAACATGCCCAACTGCAGCAACAGCTCCCAAAGCGAAGGAGCCAGGACCCAAAGACCTAGCTGGCCTGAAGGGCCCCCAGGGGGACCCCAAGCAGCCCCTCTCAATTTGGGTCTGGGGGCTTTCGTTGGGCATGGAACCTGGGAGATTCCTGCAAGGTTGCAGTTTGCGGCCCGAGAAGCACTCTCCGCCCAACATGCCCAATATCCAGCAACAGCTCCCAAACCGAAGGAGCCAGGACCCAAAGACCTAGCTGGCCTGAAGGGCCCCCAGGGGGCCCCCAAACAGCCCCTCTCAATTTGGGTCTGGGGGCTTTCGTTGGGCCGGGAACCTGGGAGAATCCTGCAAGGTTGCAGTTCGCGGCCCGAGAAGCACTCTCCGGCCAACATGCCCAACTGCAGCAACAGCTCCCAAACCGAAGGAGCCAGGACCCAAAGACCTAGCTGGCCTGAAGGGCCCCCAGGGGGCCACCAAGCAGCCCCTCTCCATTTGGGTCTGGGAGCTTTCGTTGGGCTGGGAACCTGGGAGATTCCTGCAAGGTTGCAGTTCGCGGCCCGAGAAGCACTCTCCGGCCAACATGCCCAACTGCAGCAACAGCTCCCAAAGCGAAGGAGCCAGGACCCAAAGACCTAGCTGGCCTGAAGGGCCCCCAGGGGGCCCCCAAGCAGCCCCTCTCAATTTGGGTCTGGGGGCTTTCTTTAGGCTGAGAACCTGGGAGATACCAGCAAGGTTGCAGTTCGCGGCCCGAGAAGCACTCTCCGGCCAACATGCCCAACTGCAGCAACAGCTCCCAAAGCGAAGGAGCCAGGACCCAAAGACCTAGCTGGCCTGAAGGGCCCCCAGAAGGCCACCAAGCAGCCCCTCTCCATTTGGGTCTGGGGGCTTTCGTTGAGCGTGTATACCTGAGATGTACCTGCAAGTTACAGTTCGCGGCCCGAGAAGCACTCTCCGGCCAACATGTACAACTGCACCAACAGCTCCCAAAGCGAAGGAGCCAGGACCCAAAGACCTAGCTGGCCTGAAGGGCCCCCAGGGGGCCCCCAAGCAGCCCCTCTCCATTTGGGTCTGGGGGTTTTCGTTGGGCCGGGAACCTGGGAGGCACCTGCAAGTTTGCAGTTCGCGGCCCGAGAAGCACTCTCCGGCCAACATGCCCAACTGCAGCAACAGCTCCCAAAGCGAAGGAGCCAGGACACAAAGACCTAGCTGGCCTGAAGGGCCCCCAGGGGGCCCCCAAGCAGCCCCTCTCAATTTGGGTCTGGGGTCTTTCCTTGGGCATGTATACCTGAGAGGTACCTGCAAGGTTGCAGTTCGCGGCCCGAGAAGCACTCTCCGGCCAACATGCCAAATATCCAGCAACAGCTCCCAAAGCGAAGGAGCCAGGACTCAAAGACCTAGCTGGCCTGAAGGGCCCCCAGAAGGCCACCAAGCAGCCCCTCTCCATTTGGGTCTGGGGGCTTTCGTTGGGCATGTATACCTGAGAGGTACCTGCAAGTTACAGTTCGCGGCCCGAGAAGCACTCTCCGGCCAACATGCCCAACTGCAGCAACAGCTCCCAAACCGAAGGAGCCAGGACCCAAAGACCTAGCTGGCCTGAAGGGCCCCCAGGGGGCCCCCAAGCAGCCCCTCTCCATTTGGGTCTGGGGGTTTTCGTTGGGCCGGGAACCTGGGAGGTACCTGCAAGGTTGCAGTTCGCGGCCCGAGAAGCACTCTCCGGCCAACATGCCCAACTGCAGCAACAGCTCCCAAAGCGAAGGAGCCAGGACCCAAAGACCTAGCTGGCCTGAAGGGCCCCCAGGGGGCCCCCAAGCAGCCCCTCTCAATTTGGGTCTGGGGGCTTTCGTTGGGCCGGGAACCTGGGAGAATCCTGCAAGGTTGCAGTTCGCGGCCCGAGAAGCACTCTCCGGCCAACATGCCCAACTGCAGCAACAGCTCCCAAAGCGAAGGAGCCAGGACCCAAAGACCTAGCTGGCCTGAAGGGCCCCCAGGGGGCCCCCAAGCAGCCCCTCTCAATTTGGGTCTGGGGGCTTTCGTTGGGCCGGGAACCTGGGAGATTCCTGCAAGGTTGCAGTTCGCGGCCCGAGAAGCACTCTCCGGCCAACATGCCCAACTGCAGCAACAGCTCCCAAACCGAAGGAGCCAGGACCCAAAGACCTAGCTGGCCTGAAGGGCCCCCAGGGGGCCCCCAAGCAGCCCCTCTCCATTTGGGTCTGGGGGCTTTCGTTGGGCATGGAACCTGGGAGATTCCTGCAAGGTTGCAGTTCGCGGCCCGAGAAGCACTCTCCGGCCAACATGCCCAACTGCAGCAACAGCTCCCAAAGCGAAGGAGCCAGGACCCAAAGACCTAGCTGGCCTGAAGGGCCCCCATGGGGCCCCCAAGGAGCTCCTCTCCATTTGGGTCTGGGGGCTTTTGTTGGTCCGGCAACCTGGGAGATTCCTGCAAGGTTGCAGTTCGCGGCCCGAGAAGCACTCTCCGGCCAACATGCCCAACTGCAGCAACAGCTCCCAAAGCGAAGGAGCCAGGACCCAAAGACCTAGCTGGCCTGAAGGGCCCCCAGGGGGCCCCCAAGCAGCCCCTCTCCATTTGGGTCTGGGGGCTTTCGTTGGGCGGGGAACCTGGGAGATTCATGCAAGGTTACAGTTCGCGGCCCGAGAATCACTCTCCGGCCAACATGCCCAACTGCAGCAACAGCTCCCAAACCGAAGGAGCCAGGACACAAAGACCTAGCTGGCCTGAAGGGCCCCCAGGGGGCCCCCAAGCAGCCCCTCTCCATTTGGGTCTGGGGGCTTTCGTTGGGCCGGGAACCTGGGAGATTCCTGCAAGGTTGCAGTTCGCGGCCTGAGAAGCACTCTCCGGCCAACATGCCCAACTGCAGCAACAGCTCCCAAAGCGAAGGAGCCAGGACCCAAAGACCTAGCTGGCCTGAAGGGCCCCCAGGGGGCCCCCAAGCAGCCCCTCTCAATTTGGGTCTGGCGGCTTTCTTTAGGCTGAGAACCTGGGAGATACCAGCAAGGTTGCAGTTCGCGGCCCGAGAAGCACTCTCCGGCCAACATGCCAAATATCCAGCAACAGCTCCCAAAGCGAAGGAGCCAGGACCCAAAGACCTAGCTGGCCTGAAGGGCCCCCAGAAGGCCACCAAGCAGCCCCTCTCCATTTGGGTCTGGGGGCTTTCGTTGGTCATGTATACCTGAGAGGTACCTGCAAGTTACAGTTCGCGGCCCGAGAAGCACTCTCCGGCCAACATGCCCAACTGCAGCAACAGCTCCCAAAGCGAAGGAGCCAGGACCCAAAGACCTAGCTGGCCTGAAGGGCCCCCAGGGGGCCCCCAAGCAGCACCTCTCCATTTGGGTCTGGGGGCTTTCGTTGGGCCGGGAACCTGGGAGAATCCTGCAAGGTTGCAGTTCGCGGCCCGAGAAGCACTCTCCGGCCAACATGCCCAACTGCAGCAACAGCTCCCAAACCGAAGGAGCCAGGACCCAAAGACCTAGCTGGCCTGAAGGGCCCCCAGGGGGCCCCCAAGCAGCCCCTCTCCATTTGGGTCTGGGGGCTTTCTTTGGGCCGGGAACCTGGGAGATTCCTGCAAGGTTGCAGTTCGCGGCCCGAGAAGCACTCTCCGGCCAACATGCCAAACTGCAGCAACAGCTCCCAAACCGAAGGAGCCAGGACACAAAGACCTAGCTGGCCTGAAGGGCCCCCAGGGGGACCCCAAGCAGCCCCTCTCAATTTGGGTCTGGGGGCTTTCGTTGGGCCGGGAACCTGGGAGAATCCTGCAAGGTTGCAGTTCGCGGCCCGAGAAGCACTCTCCGGCCAACATGCCCAACTGCAGCAACAGCTCCCAAACCGAAGGAGCCAGGACCCAAAGACCTAGCTGGCCTGAAGGGCCCCCAGGGGGGCCCCAAGCAGCCCCTCTCAATTTGGGTCTGGGGGCTTTCGTTGGGCCGGGAACCTGGGAGATTCCTGCAAGGTTGCAGTTTGCGGCCCGAGAAGCACACTCCGGACAACATGCCCAACTGCAGCAACAGCTCCCAAAGCGAAGGAGCCAGGACCCAAAGACCTAGCTGGCCTGAAGGGCCCCCATGGGGTCCACAAGGAGCTCCTCTCCATTTGGGTCTGGGGGCTTTAGTTGGGCCGGGAACCTGGGAGGTACCTGCAAGGTTGCAGTTCGCGGCCCGAGAAGCACTCTCAGGCCAACATGCCCAACTGCAGCAACAGCTCCCAAAGCGAAGGAGCCAGGACCCAAAGACCTAGCTGGCCTGAAGGGCCCCCAGGGGGCCCCAAAGCAGCCCCTCTCCATTTGGGTCTGGGGGCTTCTGTTGGGCCGGGAACCTGGGAGATTCCTGCAAGGTTGCAGTTCGCGGCCCGAGAAGCACTCTCCGGCCAACATGCCCAACTGCAGCAACAGCTCCCAAAGCGAAGGAGCCAGGACACAAAGACCTAGGTGGCCTGAAGGGCCCCCAGGGGGCCCCCAAGTAGCCCCTCTCAATTTGGGTCTGGGGGCTTTCGTTGGGCATGTATACCTGAGAGGTACCTGCAAGGTTGCAGTTCGCGGCCCGAGAAGCACTCTCCGGCCAACATGCCCAACTGCAGCAACAGCTCCCAAAGCGAAGGAACCAGGACCCAAAGACCTAGCTGGCCTGAAGTGCCCCCAGGGGGTCCCCAAGCAGCCCCTCTCCATTTGGGTCTGGGGGCTTTCGTTGGGCGGGGTACCTGGGAGATTCCTGCAAGGTTGCAGTTCGCGGCCCGAGAAGCACTCTCAGGCCAACATGCACAACTGCAGCAACAGCTCCCAAAGCGAAGGAGCCAGGACCCAAAGACCTAGCTGGCCTGAAGGGCCCCCAGGGGGGCCCCAAGCAGCCCCTCTCCATTTGGGTCTGGGGGTTTTCGTTGGGCCGGGAACCTGGGAGGTACCTGCAAGGTTGCAGTTCGCGGCCCGAGAAGCACTCTCCGGCCAACATGCCCAACTGCAGCAACAGCTCCCAAAGCGAAGGAGCCAGGACCCAAAGACCTAGCTGGCCTGAAGGGCCCCCAGGGGGCCCCCAAGCAGCCCCTCTCCATTTGGGTCTGGGGGCTATCGTTGGGCCGGGAACCTGGGAGATTCCTGCAAGGTTGCAGTTCGCGGCCCGAGAAGCACTCTCCGGCCAACATGCCCAACTGCAGCAACAGCTCCCAAACCGAAGGAGCCAGGACCCAAAGACCTAGCTGGCCTGAAGGGCCCCCAGGGGGCCCCCAAGCAGCCCCTCTCCATTTGGGTCTGGGGGCTTTCGTTGGGCATGGATACCTGAGAGGTACCTGCAAGGTTGCAGTTCGCGGCCCGAGAAGCACTCTCCGGCCAACATGCCCAACTGCAGCAACAGCTCCCAAAGCGAAGGAGCCAGGACCCAAAGACCTAGCTGGCCTGAAGGGCCCCCAGGGGTCCCCCAAGCAGCCCCTCTCCATTTGGGTCTGGGGTCTTTCGTTGGGCATGGATACCTGAGAGGTACCTGCAAGGTTACAGTTCGCGGCCCGAGAAGCACTCTCCGGCCAACATGCTCAACTGCAGCAACAGCTCCCAAACCGAAGGAGCCAGGACCCAAAGACCTAGGTGGCCTGAAGGGCCCCCAGGGGGCCCCCAAGCAGCCCCTCTCCATTTGGGTCTGGGGGCTTTCGTTGGGCCGGGAACCTGGGAGATTCCTGCAAGGTTGCAGTTCGCGGCCCGAGAAGCACTCTCCGGCCAACATGCCCAACTGCAGCAACAGCTCCCAAACCGAAGGAGCCAGGACCCAAAGACCTAGCTGGCCTGAAGGGCCCCCAGGGGGCCCCCAAGCAGCCCCTCTCAATTTGGGTCTGGGGGCTTTCGTTGGGCCGGGAACCTGGGAGATTCCTGCAAGGTTGCAGTTCGCAGCCCGAGAAGCACTCTCCGGCCAACATGCCCAACTGCAGCAACAGCTCCCAAAGCGAAGGAGCCAGGACCCAAAGACCTAGCTGGCCTGAAGGGCCCCCAGGGGGGCCCCCAAGCAGCCCCTCTCCATTTGGGTCTGGGGGCTTTCGTTGGGCCGGGAACCTGGGAGGTACCTGCAAGGTTGCAGTTCGCGGCCCGAGAAGCACTCTCCGGCCAACATGCCCAACTGCAGCAACAGCTCCCAAAGCGAAGGAGCCAGGACCCAAAGACCTAGCTGGCCTGAAGGGCCCCCAGGGGGGCCCCAAGCAGCCCCTCTCCATTTGAATCTGGGGGCTTTCGTTGGGCCGGGAACCTGGGAGATTCATGCAAGGTTGCAGTTCGCGGCCCGAGAAGCACTCTCCGGCCAACATGCCCAACTGCAGCAACAGCTCCCAAAGCGAAGGAGCCAGGACCCAAAGACCTAGCTGGCCTGAAGGGCCCCCAGGGCACCCCAATCAGCCCCTCTCAATTTGGGTCTGGGGGCTTTCGTTGGGCCGGGAACCTGGGAGATTCCTGCAAGGTTGCAGTTCGCGGCCGGAGAAGCACTCTCCGGCCAACATGCCCAACTGCAGCAACAGCTCCCAAACCGAAGGAGCCAGGACCCAAAGACCTAGCTGGCCTGAAGGGCCCCCAGGGGGCCCCAAAGCAGCCCCTCTCCATTTGGGTCTGGGGGCTTTCTTTAGGCTGTGAACCTGGGAGATAACAGCAAGGTTGCAGTTCGCAGCCCGAGAAGCACTCTCCGGCCAACATGCCCAATATCCAGCAACAGCTCCCAAAGCGAAGGAGCCAGGACCCAAAGACCTAGCTGGCCTGAAGGGCCCCCAGAAGGCCACCAAGCAGCCCCTCTCCATTTGGGTCTGGGGGCTTTCGTTGGGCATGTATACCTGAGAGGTACCTGCAAGTTACAGTTCGCGGCCCGAGAAGCACTCTCCGGCCAACATGCCCAACTGCAGCAACAGCTCCCAAAGCGAAGGAGCCAGGACCCAAAGACCTAGCTGGCCTGAAGGGCCCCCAGGGGGCCCCCAAGCAGCCCCTCTCCATTTGGGTCTGGGGGTTTTCGTTGGGACGGGAACCTGGGAGGTACCTGCAAGGTTGCAGTTCGCGGCCCGAGAAGCACTCTCCGGCCAACATGCCCAACTGCAGCAACAGCTCCCAAAGCGAAGGAGCCAGGACCCAAAGACCTAGCTGGCCTGAAGGGCCCCCAGGGGGCCCCCAAGCAGCCCCTCTCCATTTGGGTCTGGGGGCTTTCGTTGGGCCGGGAACCTGGGAGAATCCTGCAAGGTTGCAGTTCGCGGCCCGAGAAGCACTCTCCGGCCAACATGCCCAACTGCACCAACAGCTCCCAAACCGAAGGAGCCAGGACCCAAAGATCTAGCTGGCCTGAAGGGCCCCCAGGGGGCCCCCAAGCAGCCCCTCTCAATTTGGGTCTGGGGGCTTTCGTTGGGCATGGAACCTGGGAGATTCCTGCAAGGTTGCAGTTCGCGGCCCGAGAAGCACTCTCCGGCCAACATGCCCAACTGCAGCAACAGCTCCCAAACCGAAGGAGCCAGGACCCAAAGACCTAGCTGGCCTGAAGGGCCCCCAGGGGGCCCCCAAGGATCTCCTCTCCATTTGGGTCTGGGGGCTTTAGTTGGGCCGGGATCCTGGGAGGTACCTGCAAGGTTGCAGTTCGCGGCCCGAGAAGCACTCTCCGGCCAACATGCCCAACTGCAGCAACAGCTCCCAAAGCGAAGGAACCAGGACCCAAAGACCTAGCTGGCCTGAAGTGCCCCCAGGGGGTCCCCAAGCAGCCCCTCTCCATTTGGGTCTGGGGGCTTTCGTTGGGCGGGGTACCTGGGAGATTCCTGCAAGGTTGCAGTTCGCGGCCCGAGAAGCACTCTCAGGCCAACATGCACAACTGCAGCAACAGCTCCCAAAGCGAAGGAGCCAGGACCCAAAGACCTAGCTGGCCTGAAGGGCCCCCAGGGGGGCCCCAAGCAGCCCCTCTCCATTTGGGTCTGGGGGTTTTCGTTGGGCCGGGAACCTGGGAGGTACCTGCAAGGTTGCAGTTCGCGGCCCGAGAAGCACTCTCCGGCCAACATGCCCAACTGCAGCAACAGCTCCCAAAGCGAAGGAGCCAGGACCCAAAGACCTAGCTGGCCTGAAGGGCCCCCAGGGGGCCCCCAAGCAGCCCCTCTCCATTTGGGTCTGGGGGCTATCGTTGGGCCGGGAACCTGGGAGATTCCTGCAAGGTTGCAGTTCGCGGCCCGAGAAGCACTCTCCGGCCAACATGCCCAACTGCAGCAACAGCTCCCAAACCGAAGGAGCCAGGACCCAAAGACCTAGCTGGCCTGAAGGGCCCCCAGGGGGCCCCCAAGCAGCCCCTCTCCATTTGGGTCTGGGGGCTTTCGTTGGGCATGGATACCTGAGAGGTACCTGCAAGGTTGCAGTTCGCGGCCCGAGAAGCACTCTCCGGCCAACATGCCCAACTGCAGCAACAGCTCCCAAAGCGAAGGAGCCAGGACCCAAAGACCTAGCTGGCCTGAAGGGCCCCCAGGGGTCCCCCAAGCAGCCCCTCTCCATTTGGGTCTGGGGTCTTTCGTTGGGCATGGATACCTGAGAGGTACCTGCAAGGTTACAGTTCGCGGCCCGAGAAGCACTCTCCGGCCAACATGCTCAACTGCAGCAACAGCTCCCAAACCGAAGGAGCCAGGACCCAAAGACCTAGGTGGCCTGAAGGGCCCCCAGGGGGCCCCCAAGCAGCCCCTCTCCATTTGGGTCTGGGGGCTTTCGTTGGGCCGGGAACCTGGGAGATTCCTGCAAGGTTGCAGTTCGCGGCCCGAGAAGCACTCTCCGGCCAACATGCCCAACTGCAGCAACAGCTCCCAAACCGAAGGAGCCAGGACCCAAAGACCTAGCTGGCCTGAAGGGCCCCCAGGGGGCCCCCAAGCAGCCCCTCTCAATTTGGGTCTGGGGGCTTTCGTTGGGCCGGGAACCTGGGAGATTCCTGCAAGGTTGCAGTTCGCAGCCCGAGAAGCACTCTCCGGCCAACATGCCCAACTGCAGCAACAGCTCCCAAAGCGAAGGAGCCAGGACCCAAAGACCTAGCTGGCCTGAAGGGCCCCCAGGGGGGCCCCCAAGCAGCCCCTCTCCATTTGGGTCTGGGGGCTTTCGTTGGGCCGGGAACCTGGGAGGTACCTGCAAGGTTGCAGTTCGCGGCCCGAGAAGCACTCTCCGGCCAACATGCCCAACTGCAGCAACAGCTCCCAAAGCGAAGGAGCCAGGACCCAAAGACCTAGCTGGCCTGAAGGGCCCCCAGGGGGGCCCCAAGCAGCCCCTCTCCATTTGAATCTGGGGGCTTTCGTTGGGCCGGGAACCTGGGAGATTCATGCAAGGTTGCAGTTCGCGGCCCGAGAAGCACTCTCCGGCCAACATGCCCAACTGCAGCAACAGCTCCCAAAGCGAAGGAGCCAGGACCCAAAGACCTAGCTGGCCTGAAGGGCCCCCAGGGCACCCCAATCAGCCCCTCTCAATTTGGGTCTGGGGGCTTTCGTTGGGCCGGGAACCTGGGAGATTCCTGCAAGGTTGCAGTTCGCGGCCGGAGAAGCACTCTCCGGCCAACATGCCCAACTGCAGCAACAGCTCCCAAACCGAAGGAGCCAGGACCCAAAGACCTAGCTGGCCTGAAGGGCCCCCAGGGGGCCCCAAAGCAGCCCCTCTCCATTTGGGTCTGGGGGCTTTCTTTAGGCTGTGAACCTGGGAGATAACAGCAAGGTTGCAGTTCGCAGCCCGAGAAGCACTCTCCGGCCAACATGCCCAATATCCAGCAACAGCTCCCAAAGCGAAGGAGCCAGGACCCAAAGACCTAGCTGGCCTGAAGGGCCCCCAGAAGGCCACCAAGCAGCCCCTCTCCATTTGGGTCTGGGGGCTTTCGTTGGGCATGTATACCTGAGAGGTACCTGCAAGTTACAGTTCGCGGCCCGAGAAGCACTCTCCGGCCAACATGCCCAACTGCAGCAACAGCTCCCAAAGCGAAGGAGCCAGGACCCAAAGACCTAGCTGGCCTGAAGGGCCCCCAGGGGGCCCCCAAGCAGCCCCTCTCCATTTGGGTCTGGGGGTTTTCGTTGGGACGGGAACCTGGGAGGTACCTGCAAGGTTGCAGTTCGCGGCCCGAGAAGCACTCTCCGGCCAACATGCCCAACTGCAGCAACAGCTCCCAAAGCGAAGGAGCCAGGACCCAAAGACCTAGCTGGCCTGAAGGGCCCCCAGGGGGCCCCCAAGCAGCCCCTCTCCATTTGGGTCTGGGGGCTTTCGTTGGGCCGGGAACCTGGGAGAATCCTGCAAGGTTGCAGTTCGCGGCCCGAGAAGCACTCTCCGGCCAACATGCCCAACTGCACCAACAGCTCCCAAACCGAAGGAGCCAGGACCCAAAGATCTAGCTGGCCTGAAGGGCCCCCAGGGGGCCCCCAAGCAGCCCCTCTCAATTTGGGTCTGGGGGCTTTCGTTGGGCATGGAACCTGGGAGATTCCTGCAAGGTTGCAGTTCGCGGCCCGAGAAGCACTCTCCGGCCAACATGCCCAACTGCAGCAACAGCTCCCAAACCGAAGGAGCCAGGACCCAAAGACCTAGCTGGCCTGAAGGGCCCCCAGGGGGCCCCCAAGGATCTCCTCTCCATTTGGGTCTGGGGGCTTTAGTTGGGCCGGGATCCTGGGAGGTACCTGCAAGGTTGCAGTTCGCGGCCCGAGAAGCACTCTCCGGCCAACATGCCCAACTGCAGCAACAGCTCCCAAAGCGAAGGAGCCAGGACCCAAAGACCTAGCTGGCCTGAAGGGCCCCCAGGGGGCCCCCAAGCAGCCCCTCTCCATTTGGGTCTGGGGGCTCTTGTTGGGCCGGGAACCTGGGAGATTCCTGCAAGGTTGCAGTTCGAGGCCCGAGAAGCACTCTCCGGCCAACATGCCCAACTGCAGCAACAGCTCCCAAACCGAATGAGCCAGGACACAAAGACCTAGCTGGCCTGAAGGGCCCCCAGGGGGCCCCCAAGCAGCCCCTCTCAATTTGGGTCTGGGGGCTTTCGTTGGGCATGTATACCTGAGAGGTACCTGCAAGGTTACAGTTCGCGGCCCGAGAAGCACTCTCCAGCCAACATGCCCAATATCCAGCAACAGCTCCCAAAGCGAAGGAGCCAGGACCCAAAGACCTAGCTGGCCTGAAGGGCCCCCAGAAGGCCACCAAGCAGCCCCTCTCCATTTGGGTCTGGGGGCTTTCGTTGGGCATGTATACCTGAGAGGTACCTCCAAGTTACAGTTCGCGGCCCGAGAAGCACTCTCCGGCCAACATGCCCAACTGCAGCAACAGCTCCCAAACCGAAGGAGCCAGGACCCAAAGACCTAGCTGGCCTGAAGGGCCCCCAGGGGGCCCCCAAGCAGCCCCTCTCAATTTGGGTCTGGGGGCTTTCGTTGGGCCGGGAACCTGGGAGAATCCTGCAAGGTTGCAGTTCGCGGCCCGAGAAGCACTCTCCGGCCAACATGCCCAACTGCAGCAACAGCTCCCAAACCGAAGGAGCCAGGACCCAAAGACCTAGCTGGCCTGAAGGGCCCCCAGGGGGCCCCCAAGCAGCCCCTCTCCATTTGGGTCTGGGGGCTTTCGTTGGGCCGGGAACCTGGGAGATTCCTGCAAGGTTGCAGTTCGCGGCCCGAGAAGCACTCTCCGGCCAACATGCCAAACTGCAGCAACAGCTCCCAAACCGAAGGAGCCAGGACACAAAGACCTAGCTGGCCTGAAGGGCCCCCAGGGGGCCCCCAAGCAGCCCCTCTCAATTTGGGTCTGGGGGCTTTCGTTGGGCCGGGAACCTGGGAGAATCCTGCAAGGTTGCAGTTCGCGGCCCGAGAAGCACTCTCCGGCCAACATGCCCAACTGCAGCAACAGCTCCCAAACCGAAGGAGCCAGGACCCAAAGACCTAGGTGGCCTGAAGGGCCCCCAGGGGGCCCCCAAGCAGCCCCTCTCCATTTGGGTCTGGGGGCTTTCGTTGGGCCGGGAACCTGGGAGATTCCTGCAAGGTTGCAGTTTGCGGCCCGAGAAGCACACTCCGGCCAACATGCCCAACTGCAGCAACAGCTCCCAAAGCGAAGGAGCCAGGACCCAAAGACCTAGCTGGCCTGAAGGGCCCCCATGGGGCCCCCAAGGAGCTCCTCTCCATTTGGGTCTGGGGGCTTTAGTTGGGCCGGGAACCTGGGAGGTACCTGCAAGGTTGCAGTTCGCGGCCCGAGAAGCACTCTCCGGCCAACATGCCCAACTGCAGCAACAGCTCCCAAAGCGAAGGAGCCAGGACCCAAAGACCTAGCTGGCCTGAAGGGCCCCCAGGGGTCCCCAAAGCAGCCCCTCTCCATTTGGGTCTGGGGGCTTCTGTTGGGCCGGGAACCTGGGAGATTCCTGCAAGGTTGCAGTTCGCGGCCCGAGAAGCACTCTCCGGCCAACATGCCCAACTGCAGCAACAGCTCCCAAACCGAATGAGCCAGGACACAAAGACCTAGCTGGCCTGAAGGGCCCCCAGGGGGCCCCCAAGTAGCCCCTCTCAATTTGGGTCTGGGGGCTTTCGTTGGGCATGTATACCTGAGAGGTACCTGCAAGGTTACAGTTCGCGGCCCGAGAAGCACTCTCCGGCCAACATGCCCAACTGCAGCAACAGCTCCCAAAGCGAAGGAGCCAGGACCCAAAGACCTAGCTGGCCTGAAGTGCCCCCAGGGGGTCCCCAAGCAGCCCCTCTCCATTTGGGTCTGGGGGCTTTCGTTGGGCGGGGTACCTGGGAGATTCCTGCAAGGTTGCAGTTCGCGGCCCGAGAAGCACTCTCAGGCCAACATGCACAACTGCAGCAACAGCTCCCAAAGCGAAGGAGCCAGGACCCAAAGACCTAGCTGGCCTGAAGGGCCCCCAGGGGGCCCCCAAGCAGCCCCTCTCCATTTGGGTCTGGGGGTTTTCGTTGGGCCGGGAACCTGGGAGGTACCTGCAAGGTTGCAGTTCACGGCCCGAGAAGCACTCTCCGGCCAACATGCCCAACTGCAGCAACAGCTCCCAAACCGAAGGAGCCAGGACCCAAAGACCTAGCTGGCCTGAAGGGCCCCCAGGGGGCCCCCAAGCAGCCCCTCTCCATTTGGGTCTGGGGGCTATCGTTGGGCCGGGAACCTGGGAGATTCCTGCAAGGTTGCAGTTCGCGGCCCGAGAAGCACTCTCCGGCCAACATGCCCAACTGCAGCAACAGCTCCCAAACCGAAGGAGCCAGGACCCAAAGACCTAGCTGGCCTGAAGGGCCCCCAGGGGGCCCCCAAGCAGCCCATCTCCATTTGGGTCTGGGGGCTTTCGTTGGGCATGGATACCTGAGAGGTACCTGCAAGGTTGCAGTTCGCGGCCCGAGAAGCACTCTCCGGCCAACATGCCCAACTGCAGCAACAGCTCCCAAAGCGAAGGAGCCAGGACCCAAAGACCTAGCTGGCCTGAAGGGCCCCCAGGGGGCCCCCAAGCAGCCCCTCTCCATTTGGGTCTGGGGGCTTTCGTTGGGCCGGGAACCTGGGAGAATCCTGCAAGGTTGCAGTTCGCGGCCCGAGAAGCACTCCCCGGCCAACATGCCCAACTGCAGCAACAGCTCCCAAAGCGAAGGAGCCAGGACCCAAAGACCTAGCTGGCCTGAAGGGCCCCCAAGGGGTCCCCCAAGCAGCCCCTCTCCATTTGGGTCTGGGGGCTTTCGTTGGGCATGGAACCTGGGAGCTACCTGCAAGGTTGCAGTTCGCGGCCCGAGAAGCACTCTCCGGCCAACATGCCCAACTGCAGCAACAGCTCCCAAAGCGAAGGAGCCAGGACCCAAAGACCTAGCTGGCCTGAAGGGCCCCCAGGGGGCCCCCAAGCAGCCCCTCTCAATTTGGGTCTGGGGGCTTTCGTTGGGCATGGATACCTGAGAGGTACCTGCAAGGTTACAGTTCGCGGCCCGAGAAGCACTCTCCGGCCAACATGCCCAACTGCAGCAACAGCTCCCAAACCGAAGGAGCCAGGACCCAAAGACCTAGCTGGCCTGAAGGGCCCCCAGGGGGCCCCCAAGCAGCCCCTTTCAATTTGGGTCTGGGGGCTTTTGTTGGGCCGGGAACCTGGGAGATTCCTGCAAGGTTGCAGTTCGCCGCCCGAGAAGCACTCTCCGGCCAACATGCCCAACTGCAGCAACAGCTCCCAAACCGAAGGAGCCAGGACCCAAAGACCTAGCTGGCCTGAAGGGCCCCCAGGGGGGCCCCAAGCAGCCCCTCTCCATTTGGGTCTGGGGGCTTTCGTTGGGCCGGGAACCTGGGAGAATCCTGCAAGGTTGCAGTTCGCGGCCCGAGAAGCACTCTCCGGCCAACATGCCCAACTGCAGCAACAGCTCCCAAACCGAAGGAGCCAGGACCCAAAGACCTAGCTGGCCTGAAGGGCCCCCAGGGGGCCCCCAAGCAGCCCCTCTCAATTTGGGTCTGGGGGCTTTCGTTCGGCCGGGAACCAGGGAGAATCCTGCAAGGTTACAGTTCGCGGCCCGAGAAGCACTCTCCGGCCAACATGCCCAACTGCAGCAACAGCTCCCAAAGCGAAGGAGCCAGGACCCAAAGACCTAGCTGGCCTGAAGGGCCCCCAGGGGGCCCCCAAGCAGCCCCTCTCCATTTGGGTCTGGGGGCTTTTGTTGGGCCGGGAACCTGGGAGATTCCTGCAAGGTTGCAGTTTGCGGCCCGAGAAGCACACTCCGGCCAACATGCCCAACTGCAGCAACAGCTCCCAAAGCGAAGGAGCCAGGACCCAAAGACCTAGCTGGCCTGAAGGGCCCCCATGGGGCCCCCAAGGAGCTCCTCTCCATTTGGGTCTGGGGGCTTTAGTTGGGCCGGGAACCTGGGAGGTACCTGCAAGGTTGCAGTTCGCGGCCCGAGAAGCACTCTCCGGCCAACATGCCCAACTGCAGCAACAGCTCCCAAAGCGAAGGAGCCAGGACCCAAAGACCTAGCTGGCCTGAAGGGCCCCCAGGGGTCCCCAAAGCAGCCCCTCTCCATTTGGGTCTGGGGGCTTCTGTTGGGCCGGGAACCTGGGAGATTCCTGCAAGGTTGCAGTTCGCGGCCCGAGAAGCACTCTCCGGCCAACATGCCCAACTGCAGCAACAGCTCCCAAACCGAATGAGCCAGGACACAAAGACCTAGCTGGCCTGAAGGGCCCCCAGGGGGCCCCCAAGTAGCCCCTCTCAATTTGGGTCTGGGGGCTTTCGTTGGGCATGTATACCTGAGAGGTACCTGCAAGGTTACAGTTCGCGGCCCGAGAAGCACTCTCCGGCCAACATGCCCAACTGCAGCAACAGCTCCCAAAGCGAAGGAGCCAGGACCCAAAGACCTAGCTGGCCTGAAGTGCCCCCAGGGGGTCCCCAAGCAGCCCCTCTCCATTTGGGTCTGGGGGCTTTCGTTGGGCGGGGTACCTGGGAGATTCCTGCAAGGTTGCAGTTCGCGGCCCGAGAAGCAATCTCAGGCCAACATGCACAACTGCAGCAACAGCTCCCAAAGCGAAGGAGCCAGGACCCAAAGACCTAGCTGGCCTGAAGGGCCCCCAGGGGGCCCCCAAGCAGCCCCTCTCCATTTGGGTCTGGGGGTTTTCGTTGGGCCGGGAACCTGGGAGGTACCTGCAAGGTTGCAGTTCGCGGCCCGAGAAGCACTCTCCGGCCAACATGCCCAACTGCAGCAACAGCTCCCAAACCGAAGGAGCCAGGACCCAAAGACCTAGCTGGCCTGAAGGGCCCCCAGGGGGCCCCCAAGCAGCCCCTCTCCATTTGGGTCTGGGGGCTATCGTTGGGCCGGGAACCTGGGAGATTCCTGCAAGGTTGCAGTTCGCGGCCCGAGAAGCACTCTCCGGCCAACATGCCCAACTGCAGCAACAGCTCCCAAACCGAAGGAGCCAGGACCCAAAGACCTAGCTGGCCTGAAGGGCCCCCAGGGGGCCCCCAAGCAGCCCATCTCCATTTGGGTCTGGGGGCTTTCGTTGGGCATGGATACCTGAGAGGTACCTGCAAGGTTGCAGTTCGCGGCCCGAGAAGCACTCTCCGGCCAACATGCCCAACTGCAGCAACAGCTCCCAAAGCGAAGGAGCCAGGACCCAAAGACCTAGCTGGCCTGAAGGGCCCCCAGGGGGCCCCCAAGCAGCCCCTCTCCATTTGGGTCTGGGGGCTTTCGTTGGGCCGGGAACCTAGGAGAATCCTGCAAGGTTGCAGTTCGCGGCCCGAGAAGCACTCCCCGGCCAACATGCCCAACTGCAGCAACAGCTCCCAAAGCGAAGGAGCCAGGACCCAAAGACCTAGCTGGCCTGAAGGGCCCCCAAGGGGTCCCCCAAGCAGCCCCTCTCCATTTGGGTCTGGGGGCTTTCGTTGGGCATGGAACCTGGGAGCTACCTGCAAGGTTGCAGTTCGCGGCCCGAGAAGCACTCTCCGGCCAACATGCCCAACTGCAGCAACAGCTCCCAAAGCGAAGGAGCCAGGACCCAAAGACCTAGCTGGCCTGAAGGGCCCCCAGGGGGCCCCCAAGCAGCCCCTCTCAATTTGGGTCTGGGGGCTTTCGTTGGGCATGGATACCTGAGAGGTACCTGCAAGGTTACAGTTCGCGGCCCGAGAAGCACTCTCCGGCCAACATGCCCAACTGCAGCAACAGCTCCCAAACCGAAGGAGCCAGGACCCAAAGACCTAGCTGGCCTGAAGGGCCCCCAGGGGGCCCCCAAGCAGCCCCTTTCAATTTGGGTCTGGGGGCTTTTGTTGGGCCGGGAACCTGGGAGATTCCTGCAAGGTTGCAGTTCGCCGCCCGAGAAGCACTCTCCGGCCAACATGCCCAACTGCAGCAACAGCTCCCAAACCGAAGGAGCCAGGACCCAAAGACCTAGCTGGCCTGAAGGGCCCCCAGGGGGGCCCCAAGCAGCCCCTCTCCATTTGGGTCTGGGGGCTTTCGTTGGGCCGGGAACCTGGGAGAATCCTGCAAGGTTGCAGTTCGCGGCCCGAGAAGCACTCTCCGGCCAACATGCCCAACTGCAGCAACAGCTCCCAAACCGAAGGAGCCAGGACCCAAAGACCTAGCTGGCCTGAAGGGCCCCCAGGGGGCCCCCAAGCAGCCCCTCTCAATTTGGGTCTGGGGGCTTTCGTTGGGCCGGGAACCAGGGAGAATCCTGCAAGGTTACAGTTCGCGGCCCGAGAAGCACTCTCCGGCCAACATGCCCAACTGCAGCAACAGCTCCCAAAGCGAAGGAGCCAGGACCCAAAGACCTAGCTGGCCTGAAGGGCCCCCAGGGGGCCCCCAAGCAGCCCCTCTCCATTTGGGTCTGGGGGCTTTTGTTGGGCCGGGAACCTGGGAGATTCCTGCAAGGTTGCAGTTCGCGGCCCGAGAAGCACTCTCCGGCCAACATGCCCAACTGCAGCAACAGCTCCCAAACCGAAGGAGCCAGGACCCAAAGACCTAGCTGGCCTGAAGGGCCCCCAGGGGGCCCCCAAGCAGCCCCTCTCCATTTGGGTCTGGGGGCTTTCGTTGGGCCGGGAACCTGGGAGATTCCTGCAAGGTTGCAGTTCGCGGCCCGAGAAGCACTCTCCGGCCAACATGCCCAACTGCAGCAACAGCTCCCAAAGCGAAGGAGCCAGGACCCAAAGACCTAGCTGGCCTGAAGGGCCCCCAGAAGGCCACCAAGCAGCCCCTCTCCATTTGGGTCTGGGGGCTTTCGTTGGGCATGTATACCTGAGAGGTACCTGCAAGTTACAGTTCGCGGCCCGAGAAGCACTCTCCGGCCAACATGCTCAACTGCAGCAACAGCTCCCAAACCGAAGGAGCCAGGACCCAAAGACTTAGCTGGCCTGAAGGGCCCCCAGGGGGGCCCCAAGCAGCCCCTCTCAATTTGGGTCTGGGTCTTTCGTTGGGCCGGGAACCTGGGAGGTACCTGCAAGGTTGCAGTTCGCGGCCCGAGAAGCACTCTCCGGCCAACATGCCCAACTGCAGCAACAGCTCCCAAAGCGAAGGAGCCAGGACCCAAAGACCTAGCTGGCCTGAAGGGCCCCAAGGGGTCCCCCAAGCAGCCCCTCTCCATTTGGGTCTGGGGGCTTTCGTTGGGCCGGGAACCTGGGAGCTACCTGCAAGGTTGCAGTTCGCGGCCCGAGAAGCACTCTCCGGCCAACATGCCCAACTGCAGCAACAGCTCCCAAAGCGAAGGAGCCAGGACCCAAAGACCTAGCTGGCCTGAAGGGCCCCCAGGGGACCCCCAAGCAGCCCCTCTCAATTTGGGTCTGGGGGCTTTCGTTGGGCCAGGAACCTGGGAGATTCCTGCAAGGTTGCAGTTCGCGGCCCGAGAAGCACTCTCCGGCCAACATGCCCAACTGCAGCAACAGCTCCCAAACCGAAGGAGCCAGGACCCAAAGACCTAGCTGGCCTGAAGGGCCCCCAGGGGGCCCCCAAGCAGCCCCTCTCCATTTGGGTCTGGGGGCTTTCGTTGGGCATGGAACCTGGGAGAGTCCTGCAAGGTTGCAGTTCGCGGCCCGAGAAGCACTCTCCGGCCAACATGCCCAACTGCAGCAACAGCTCCCAAAGCGAAGGAGCCAGGACCCAAAGACCTAGCTGGCCTGAAGGGCCCCCATGGGGCCCCCAAGCAGCCCCTCTCCATTTGGGTCTGGGGGCTTTCGTTGGGCCGGGAACCTGGGAGAATCCTGCAAGGTTGCAGTTCGCGGCCCGAGAAGCACTCTCCGGCCAACATGCCCAACTGCAGCAACAGCTCCCAAAGCGAAGGAGCCAGGACCCAAAGACCTAGCTGGCCTGAAGGGCCCCCAGGGGGCCCCCAAGCAGCCCCTCTCAATTTGGGTCTGGGGGCTTTCGTTGGGCCGGGAACCAGGGAGAATCCTGCAAGGTTGCAGTTCGCGGCCCGAGAAGCACTCTCCGGCCAACATGCCCAACTGCAGCAACAGCTCCCAAAGCGAAGGAGCCAGGACCCAAAGACCTAGCTGGCCTGAAGGGCCCCCAGGGGCCCCCAAGCAGCCCCTCTCCATTTGGGTCTGGGGGCTTTCGTTGGGCCGGGAACCTGGGAGATTCCTGCAAGGTTGCAGTTCGCGGCCCGAGAAGCACTCTCCGGCCAACATGCCCAACTGCAGCAACAGCTCCCAAACCGAAGGAGCCAGGACCCAAAGACCTAGCTGGCCTGAAGTGCCCCCAGGGGGCCCCCAAGCAGCCCCTCTCCATTTGGGTCTGGGGGCTTTCGTTGGGCCGGGAACCTGGGAGATTCCTGCAAGGTTGCAGTTCGCGGCCCGAGAAGCACTCTCCGGCCAACATGCCCAACTGCAGCAACAGCTCCCAAACCGAAGGAGCCAGGACCCAAAGACCTAGCTGGCCTGAAGGGCCCCCAGGGGGCCCCCAAGCAGCCCCTCTCAATTTGGGTCTGGGGGCTTTCGTTGGGCCGGGAACCTGGGAGATTCCTGCAAGGTTGCAGTTCGCGGCCCGAGAAGCACTCTCCGGCCAACATGCCCAACTGCAGCAACAGCTCCCAAAGCGAAGGAGCCAGGACCCAAAGACCTAGCTGGCCTGAAGGGCCCCCAGGGGGCCCCAAGCAGCCCCTCTCAATTTGGGTCTGGGGGCTTTCGTTGGGCATGGAACCTGGGAGAATCCTGCAAGGTTGCAGTTCGCGGCCCGAGAAGCACTCTCCGGCCAACATGCCCAACTGCAGCAACAGCTCCCAAAGCGAAGGAGCCAGGACCCAAAGACCTAGCTGGCCTGAAGGGCCCCCAGGGGGCCCCCAAGCAGCCCCTCTCCATTTGGGTCTGGGGGCTTTCGTTGGGCCGGGAACCTGGGAGAATCCTGCAAGGTTGCAGTTCGCGGCCCGAGAAGCACTCTCCGGCCAACATGCCCAACTGCAGCAACAGCTCCCAAAGCGAAGGAGCCAGGACCCAAAGACCTAGCTGGCCTGAAGGGCCCCCAGGGGGCCACCAAGCAGCCCCTCTCAATTTGGGTCTGGGGGCTTTCGTTGGGCATGGATACCTGAAAGGTACCTGCAAGGTTGCAGTTCGCGGCCCGAGAAGCACTCTCCGGCCAACATGCTCAACTGCAGCAACAGCTCCCAAACCGAAGGAGCCAGGACCCAAAGACCTAGCTGGCCTGAAGGGCCCCCATGGGGCCCCCAAGCAGCCCCTCTCCATTTGGGTCTGGGGGCTTTCTTTAGGCTGTGAACCTGGGAGATAACAGCAAGGTTGCAGTTCGCAGCCCGAGAAGCACTCTCCGGCCAACATGCCCAATATCCAGCAACAGCTCCCAAAGCGAAGGAGCCAGGACCCAAAGACCTAGCTGGCCTGAAGGGCCCCCAGGGGGCCCCCAAGCAGCCCCTCTCAATTTGGGTCTGGGGGCTTTCGTTGGGCCGGGAACCTGGGATGTACCTGCCAGGTTGCAGTTCGCGGCCCGAGAAGCACTCTCCGGCTAGCATGCCCAACTGCAGCAACAGCTCCCAAAGCGAAGGAGCCAGGACCCAAAGACCTAGCTGGCCTGAAGTGCCCCCAGGGGGCCCCCAAGCAGCCCATCTCCATTTGGGTCTGGGGGCTTTCGTTGGGCATGGAACCTGGGAGATTCCTGCAAGGTTGCAGTTCGCGGCCCGAGAAGCACTCTCCGGCCAACATGCCCAACTGCAGCAACAGCTCCCAAACCGAAGGAGCCAGGACACAAAGACCTAGCTGGCCTGAAGGGCCCCCAGGGGGGCCCCAAGCAGCCCCTCTCCATTTGGGTCTGGGGGCTTTCGTTGGGCTGGGAACCTAGGAGAATCCTGCAAGGTTGCAGTTCGCGGCCCGAGAAGCACTCTCCGGCCAACATGCTCAACTGCAGCAACAGCTCCCAAACCGAAGGAGCCAGGACCCAAAGACCTAGCTGGCCTGAAGGGCCCCAAGGGGTCCCCCAAGCAGCCCCTCTCCATTTGGGTCTGGGGGCTTTCGTTGGGCCGGGAACCTGGGAGCTACCTGCAAGGTTGCAGTTCGCGGCCCGAGAAGCACTCTCCGGCCAACATGCCCAACTGCAGCAACAGCTCCCAAAGCGAAGGAGCCAGGACCCAAAGACCTAGCTGGCCTGAAGGGCCCCCAGGGGGCCACCAAGCAGCCCCTCTCAATTTGGGTCTGGGGGCTTTCGTTGGGCATGGATACTTGAGAAGTACCTGCAAGGTTGCAGTTCGCGGCCCGAGAAGCACTCTCCGGCCAACATGCCCAACTGCAGCAACAGCTCCCAAACCGAAGGAGCCAGGACCCAAAGACCTAGCTGGCCTGAAGGGCCCCCAGGGGGCCCCCAAGCAGCCCCTCTCCATTTGGGTCTGGGGGCTTTCGTTGGGCATGGAACCTGGGAGATTCCTGCAAGGTTGCAGTTCGCGGCCCGAGAAGCACTCTCCGGCCAACATGCCCAACTGCAGCAACAGCTCCCAAACCGAAGGAGCCAGGACCCAAAGACCTAGCTGGCCTGAAGGGCCCCCAGGGGGGCCCCAAGCAGCCCCTCTCCATTTGGGTCTGGGGGCTTTCGTTGGGCCGGGAACCTGGGAGAATCCTGCAAGGTTGCAGATCGCGGCCCGAGAAGCACTCTCCGGCCAACATGCCCAACTGCAGCAACAGCTCCCAAACCGAAGGAGCCAGGACCCAAAGACCTAGCTGGCCTGAAGGGCCCCCAGGGGTCCCCCAAGCAGCCCCTCTCAATTTGGGTCTGGGGGCTTTCGTTGGGCCGGGAACCAGGGAGAATCCTGCAAGGTTACAGTTCGCGGCCCGAGAAGCACTCTCCGGCCAACATGCCCAACTGCAGCAACAGCTCCCAAAGCGAAGGAGCCAGGACCCAAAGACCTAGCTGGCCTGAAGGGCCCCCAGGAGGCCACCAAGCAGACCCTCTCAATTTGGGTCTGGGGGCTTTCGTTGGGCCAGGAACCTGGGAGATTCCTGCAAGGTTGCAGTTCGCGGCCCGAGAAGCACTCTCCGGCCAACATGCCCAACTGCAGCAACAGCTCCCAAAGCGAAGGAGCCAGGACCCAAAGACCTAGCTGGCCTGAAGGGCCCCCAGGGGGCCCCCAAGCAGCCCCTCTCCATTTGGGTCTGGGGGCTTTCGTTGGGCATGGAATCTGGGAGATTCCTGCAAGGTTGCAGTTCGCGGCCCGAGAAGCACTCTCCGGCCAACATGCCCAACTGCAGCAACAGCTCCCAAACCGAAGGAGCCAGGACCCAAAGACCTAGCTGGCCTGAAGGGCCCCCAGGGGGGCCCCAAGCAGCCCCTCTCCATTTGGGTCTGGGGGCTTTCGTTGGGCCGGGAACCTGGGAGAATCCTGCAAGGTTGCAGATCGCGGCCCGAGAAGCACTCTCCGGCCAACATGCCCAACTGCAGCAACAGCTCCCAAAGCGAAGGAGCCAGGACCCAAAGACCTAGCTGGCCTGAAGGGCCCCCAGGGGGCCCCCAAGCAGCCCCTCTCAATTTGGGTCTGGGGGCTTTCGTTGGGCCGGGAACCAGGGAGAATCCTGCAAGGTTACAGTTCGCGGCCCGAGAAGCACTCTCCGGCCAACATGCCCAACTGCAGCAACAGCTCCCAAAGCGAAGGAGCCAGGACCCAAAGACCTAGCTGGCCTGAAGGGCCCCCAGGGGGCCCCCAAGCAGCCCCTCTCCATTTGGGTCTGGGGGCTTTTGTTGGGCCGGGAACCTGGGAGAATCCTGCAAGGTTGCAGTTCGCGGCCCGAGAAGCACTCTCCGGCCAACATGCCCAACTGCAGCAACAGCTCCCAAAGCGAAGGAGCCAGGACCCAAAGACCTAGCTGGCCTGAAGGGCCCCCAGGGGGCCCCCAAGCAGCCCCTCTCAATTTGGGTCTGGGGGCTTTCGTTGGGCCAGGAACCTGGGAGATTCCTGCAAGGTTGCAGTTCGCGGCCCGAGAAGCACTCTCCGGCCAACATGCTCAACTGCAGCAACAGCTCCCAAACCGAAGGAGCCAGGACCCAAAGACCTAGCTGGCCTGAAGGGCCCCCAGGGGGCCCCCAAGCAGCCCCTCTCAATTTGGGTCTGGGGGCTTTCGTTGGGCCGGGAACCTGGGAGATTCCTGCAAGGTTGCAGTTCGCGGCCCGAGAAGCACTCTCCGGCCAACATGCCCAACTGCAGCAACAGCTCCCAAACCAAAGGAGCCAGGACCCAAAGTCCTAGCTGGCCTGAAGGGCCCCAAGGGGTCCCCCAAGCAGCCCCTCTCCATTTGGGTCTGGGGTCTTTCGTTGGGCCGGGAACCTGGGAGAATCCTGCAAGGTTGCAGTTCGCGGCCCGAGAAGCACTCTCCGGCCAACATGCTCAACTGCAGCAACAGCTCCCAAACCGAAGGAGCCAGGACCCAAAGACCTAGCTGGCCTGAAGGGCCCCAAGGGGTCCCCCAAGCAGCCCCTCTCCATTTGGGTCTGGGGGCTTTCGTTGGGCCGGGAACCTGGGAGCTACCTGCAAGGTTACAGTTCGCGGCCCGAGAAGCACTCTCCGGCCAACATGCCCAACTGCAGCAACAGCTCCCAAACCGAAGGAGCCAGGACCCAAAGACCTAGCTGGCCTGAAGGGCCCCCAGGGGGGCCCCAAGCAGCCCCTCTCCATTTGGGTCTGGGGGCTTTCGTTGGGCCGGGAACCTGGGAGAATCCTGCAAGGTTGCAGTTCGCGGCCGGAGAAGCACTCTCCGGCCAACATGCCCAACTGCAGCAACAGCTCCCAAACCGAAGGAGCCAGGACCCAAAGACCTAGCTGGCCTGAAGCGCCCCCAGGGGGCCCCCAAGCAGCCCCTCTCCATTTGGGTCTGGGGGCTTTCGTTGGGCATGGATACCTGAGAGGTACCTGCAAGGTTACAGTTCGCGGCCCGAGAAGCACTCTCCGGCCAACATGCCCAACTGCAGCAACAGCTCCCAAAGCGAAGGAGCCAGGACCCAAAGACCTAGCTGGCCTGAAGGGCCCCCAGGGGGCCCCCAAGCA
The DNA here is from genome assembly GCF_964237585.1 of Gallinula chloropus. Taxonomy (NCBI): domain Eukaryota; kingdom Metazoa; phylum Chordata; class Aves; order Gruiformes; family Rallidae; genus Gallinula; species Gallinula chloropus. Next base: position 385,663 of record NW_028168242.1, on the reverse strand, counting down.
GCCCCTCTCCATTTGGGTCTGGGGGCTTTCGTTGGGCATGGAACCTGGGAGATTCCTGCAAGGTTGTAGTTCGCGGCCCGAGAAGCACTCTCCGGCCAACATGCCCAACTGCAGCAACAGCTCCCAAACCGAAGGAGCCAGGACCCAAAGACCTAGCTGGCCTGAAGGGCCCCCAGGGGGGCCCCAAGCAGCCCCTCTCCATTTGGGTCTGGGGGCTTTCGTTGGGCCGGGAACCTGGGAGAATCCTGCAAGGTTGCAGTTCGCGGCCGGAGAAGCACTCTCCGGCCAACATGCCCAACTGCAGCAACAGCTCCCAAAGCGAAGGAGCCAGGACCCAAAGACCTAGCTGGCCTGAAGGGCCCCCAGGGGGCCCCCAAGCAGCCCCTCTCAATTTGGGTCTGGGGGCTTTCGTTGGGCCGGGAACCAGGGAGAATCCTGCAAGGTTGCAGTTCGCGGCCCGAGAAGCACTCTCCGGCCAACATGCCCAACTGCAGCAACAGCTCCCAAACCGAAGGAGCCAGGACCCAAAGACCTAGCTGGCCTGAAGGGCCCCCAGGGGGCCCCCAAGCAGCCCCTCTCCATTTGGGTCTGGGGGCTTTTGTTGGGCCAGGAACCTGGGAGATTCCTGCAAGGTTGCAGTTCGTGGCCCGAGAAGCACTCTCCGGCCAACATGCCCAACGTCCAGCAACAGCTCCCAAACCGAAGGAGCCAGGACCCAAAGACCTAGCTGGCCTGAAGTGCCCCCAGGGGGCCCCCAAGCAGCCCCTCTCAATTTGCGTCTGGGGGCTTTCGTTGGGCCGGGAACCTGGGAGATTCCTGCAAGGTTGCAGTTCGCGGCCCGAGAAGCACTCTCCGGCCAACATGCCCAACTGCAGCAACAGCTCCCAAAGCGAAGGAGCCAGGACCCAAAGACCTAGCTGGCCTGAAGGGCCCCCAGGGGGCCCCAAGCAGCCCCTCTCAATTTGGGTCTGGGGGCTTTCGTTGGGCCGGGAACCTGGGAGATTCCTGCAAGGTTGCAGTTCGCGGCCCGAGAAGCACTCTCCGGCCAACATGCCCAACTGCAGCAACAGCTCCCAAAGCGAAGGAGCCAGGACCCAAAGACCTAGCTGGCCTGAAGGGCCCCCAGGGGGCCACCAAGCAGCCCCTCTCCATTTGGGTCTGGGGGCTTTCGTTGGGCATGGATACCTGAGAGGTACCTGCAAGGTTACAGTTCGCGGCCCGAGAAGCACTCTCCGGCCAACATGCTCAACTGCAGCAACAGCTCCCAAACCGAAGGAGCCAGGACCCAAAGACCTAGCTGGCCTGAAGGGCCCCCAGGGGGCCCCCAAGCAGCCCCTCTCAATTTGGGTCTGGGGGCTTTCGTTGGGCCGGGAACCTGGGAGATTCCTGCAAGGTTGCAGTTCGCGGCCCGAGAAGCACTCTCCGGCCAACATGCCGAACTGCAGCAACAGCTCCCAAAGCGAAGGAGCCAGGACCCAAAGACCTAGCTGGCCTGAAGGGCCCCAAGGGGTCCCCCAAGCAGCCCCTCTCCATTTGGGTCTGGGGTCTTTCGTTGGGCCCGTAACCTGGGAGAATCCTGCAAGGTTGCAGTTCGCGGCCCGAGAAGCACTCTCCGGCCAACATGCCCAACTGCAGCAACAGCTCCCAAAGCGAAGGAGCCAGGACCCAAAGACCTAGCTGGCCTGAAGGGCCCCCAGGGGGCCCCCAAGCAGCCCCTCTCAATTTGGGTCTGGGGGCTTTCGTTGGGCCGGGAACCTGGGAGATTCCTGCAAGGTTGCAGTTCGCGGCCCGAGAAGCACTCTCCGGCCAACATGCCCAACTGCAGCAACAGCTCCCAAAGCGAAGGAGCCAGGACCCAAAGACCTAGCTGGCCTGAAGGGCCCCAAGGGGGCCCCCAAGCAGCCCCTCTCCATTTGGGTCTGGGGGCTTTCGTTGGGCCGGGAACCTGGGAGAATCCTGCAAGGTTGCAGTTCGCGGCCCGAGAAGCACTCTCCGGCCAACATGCCCAACTGCAGCAACAGCTCCCAAAGCGAAGGAGCCAGGACCCAAAGACCTAGCTGGCCTGAAGGGCCCCCAGGGGGCCACCAAGTAGCCCCTCTCAATTTGGGTCTGGGGGCTTTCGTTGGGCATGGATACCTGAGAGGTACCTGCAAGGTTACAGTTCGCGGCCCGAGAAGCACTCTCCGGCCAACATGCTCAACTGCAGCAACAGCTCCCAAACCGAAGGAGCCAGGACCCAAAGACCTAGCTGGCCTGAAGGGCCCCCAGGGGGCCCCCAAGCAGCCCCTCTCAATTTGGGTCTGGGGGCTTTCGTTGGGCCGGGAACCTGGGAGATTCCTGCAAGGTTGCAGTTCGCGGCCCGAGAAGCACTCTCCGGCCAACATGCCCAACTGCAGCAACAGCTCCCAAAGCGAAGGAGCCAGGACCCAAAGACCTAGCTGGCCTGAAGGGCCCCCAGGGGGCCCCCAAGCAGCCCCTCTCAATTTGGGTCTGGGGGCTTTCGTTGGGCATGGAACCTGGGAGATTCCTGCAAGGTTGCAGTTCGCGGCCCGAGAAGCACTCTCCGGCCAACATGCCCAACTGCAGCAACAGCTCCCAAAGCGAAGGAGCCAGGACCCAAAGACCTAGCTGGCCTGAAGGGCCCCCAGGGGGGCCCCAAGCAGCCCCTCTCCATTTGGGTCTGGGGGCTTTCGTTGGGCTGGGAACCTGGGAGATTCCTGCAAGGTTGCAGTTCGCGGCCGGAGAAGTACTCTCCGGCCAACATGCCCAACTGCAGCAACAGCTCCCAAACCGAAGGAGCCAGGACCCAAAGACCTAGCTGGCCTGAAGGGCCCCCAGGGGGCCCCCAAACAGCCCCTCTCCATTTGGGTCTGGCGGCTTTCGTTGGGCCGGGGACCTGGGAGGTACCTGCAAGGTTGCAGTTCGCGGCCCGAGAAGCACTCTCCGGCCAACATGCTCAACTGCAGCAACAGCTCCCAAAGCGAAGGAGCCAGGACCCAAAGACCTAGCTGGCCTGAAGGGCCCCCAGAAGGCCACCAAGCAGCCCCTCTCCATTTGGGTCTGGGGGCTTTCGTTGAGCATGTATACCTGAGATGTACCTGCAAGTTACAGTTCGCGGCCTGAGAAGCACTCTCCGGCCAACATGCCCAACTGCAGCAACAGCTCCCAAACCGAAGGAGCCAGGACCCAAAGACCTAGCTGGCCTGAAGGGCCCCCAGGGGGCCCCCAAGCAGCCCCTCTCCATTTGGGTCTGGGGGTTTTCGTTGGGCCGGGAACCTGGGAGGCACCTGCAAGGTTGCAGTTCGCGGCCCAAGAAGCACTCTCCGGCCAACATGCCCAACTGCAGCAACAGCTCCCAAAGCGAAGGAGCCAGGACCCAAAGACCTAGCTGGCCTGAAGGGCCCCCAGGGGGGCCCCAAGCAGCCCCTCTCCATTTGGGTCTGGGGGCTTTCGTTGGGCCGGGAACCTGGGAGAATCCTGCAAGGTTGCAGTTCGCGGCCCGAGAAGCACTCTCCGGCCAACATGCCAAACTGCAGCAACAGCTCCCAAAGCGAAGGAGCCAGGACACAAAGACCTAGCTGGCCTGAAGGGCCCCCAGGGGGCCCCCAAGCAGCCCCTCTCAATTTGGGTCTGGGGGCTTTCGTTGGGCATGTATACCTGGGAGGTACCTGCAAGGTTACTGTTCGCGGCCCGAGAAGCACTCTCCGGCCAACATGCCCAACTGCAGCAACAGCTCCCAAACCGAAGGAGCCAGGACACAAAGACCTAGCTGGCCTGAAGGGCCCCCAGGGGGGCCCCAAGCAGCCCCTCTCAATTTGGGTCTGGGGGCTTTCGTTGGGCCGGGAACCTGGGAGATTCATGCAAGGTTGCAGTTCGCGGCCCGAGAAGCACTCTCCGGCCAACATGCCCAAATGCAGCAACAGCTCCCAAACCGAAGGAGCCAGGACCCAAAGACCTAGCTGGCCTGAAGGGCCCCCAGGGGGCCCCCAAGCAGCCCCTCTCCATTTGGGTCTGGGGGCTTTCGTTGAGCGTGTATACCTGAGATGTACCTGCAAGTTACAGTGCGCGGCCCGAGAAGCACTCTCCGGCCAACATGCCCAACTGCAGCAACAGCTCCCAAAGCGAAGGAGCCAGGACCCAAAGACCTAGCTGGCCTGAAGGGCCCCCAGGGGACCCCCAAGCAGCCCCTCTCCATTTGGGTCTGGGGGTTTTCGTTGGGCCGGGAACCTGGGAGGCACCTGCAAGGTTGCAGTTCGCGGCCCGAGAAGCACTCTCCGGCCAAAATGCCCAACTGCAGCAACAGCTCCCAAACCGAAGGAGCCAGGACCCAAAGACCTAGCTGGCCTGAAGGGCCCCCTGGGGGGCCCCAAGCAGCCCCTCTCCATTTGGGTCTGGGGGCTTTTGTTGGGCCGGGAACCTGGGAGAATCCTGCAAGGTTGCAGTTCGCGGCCCGAGAAGCACTCTCCGGCCAACATGCCCAACTGCAGCAACAGCTCCCAAAGCGAAGGAGCCAGGACCCAAAGACCTAGCTGGCCTGAAGGGCCCCCAGGGGGCCCCCAAGCAGCCCCTCTCAATTTGGGTCTGGGGGCTTTCGTTGGGCCTGGAACCTGGGAGAATCCTGCAAGTTTGCAGTTCGCGGCCCGAGAAGCACTCTCCGGCCAACATGCCCAACTGCAGCAACAGCTCCCAAAGCGAAGGAGCCAGGACCCAAAGACCTAGCTGGCCTGAAGGGCCCCCAGGGGGCCCCCAAGCAGCCCCTCTCCATTTGGGTCTGGGGGCTTTCGTTGGGCATGGAACCTGGGAGATTCCTGCAAGGTTGCAGTTCGCGGCCCGAGAAGCACTCTCCGGCCAACATGCCCAACTGCAGCAACAGCTCCCAAACCGAAGGAGCCAGGACCCAAAGACCTAGCTGGCCTGAAGGGCCCCCAGGGGGCCCCCAAGTAGCCCCTCTCAATTTGGGTCTGGGGGCTTTCGTTGGGCATGTATACCTGAGAGGTACCTGCAAGTTACAGTTCGCGGCCCGAGAAGCACTCTCCGGCCAACATGCACAACTGCAGCAACAGCTCCCAAACCGAAGGAGCCAGGACCCAAAGACCTAGCTGGCCTGAAGGGCCCCCAGGGGGCCCCCAAGCAGCCCCTCTCAATTTGGGTCTGGGGGCTTTCGTTGGGCATGGAACCTGGGAGATTCCTGCAAGGTTGCAGTTCGCGGCCCGAGAAGCACTCTCCGGCCAACATGCCCAACTGCAGCAACAGCTCCCAAACCCAAGGAGCCAGGACCCAAAGTCCTAGCTGGCCTGAAGGGCCCCCAGGGGGGCCCCAGCAGCCCCTCTCAATTTGGGTCTGGGGGCTTTCGTTGGGCCGGGAACCTGGGAGAATCCTGCAAGGTTGCAGTTCGCGGCCCGAGAAGCACTCTCCGGCCAACATGCCCAACTGCAGCAACAGCTCCCAAACCGAAGGAGCCAGGACCCAAAGACCTAGCTGGCCTGAAGGGCCCCCAGGGGGCCCCCAAGCAGCCCCTCTCCATTTGGGTCTGGGGGCTTTCTTTGGGCCGGGAACCTGGGAGAATCCTGCAAGGTTGCAGTTCGCGGCCCGAGAAGCACTCTCCGGCCAACATGCCCAACTGCAGCAACAGCTCCCAAAGCGAAGGAGCCAGGACCCAAAGACCTAGCTGGCCTGAAGGGCCCCCAGGGGGGCCCCAAGCAGCCCCTCTCAATTTGGGTCTGGGGGCTTTCGTTGGGCGGGGAACCTGGGAGATTCATGCAAGGTTGCAGTTCGCGGCCCGAGAAGCACTCTCCGGCCAACATGCCCAACTGCAGCAACAGCTCCCAAAGCGAAGGAGCCAGGACCCAAAGACCTAGCTGGCCTGAAGGGCCCCCAGGGGGCCCCCAAGCAGCCCCTCTCAATTTGGGTCTGGGGGCTTTCGTTGGGCATGTATACCTGGGAGGTACCTGCAAGGTTACTGTTCGCGGCCCGAGAAGCACTCTCCGGCCAACATGCCCAACTGCAGCAACAGCTCCCAAACCGAAGGAGCCAGGACACAAAGACCTAGCTGGCCTGAAGGGCCCCCAGGGGGGCCCCAAGCAGCCCCTCTCAATTTGGGTCTGGGGGCTTTCGTTGGGCCGGGAACCTGGGAGATTCATGCAAGGTTGCAGTTCGCGGCCCGAGAAGCACTCTCCGGCCAACATGCCCAACTGCAGCAACAGCTCCCAAAGCGAAGGAGCCAGGACCCAAAGACCTAGCTGGCCTGAAGGGCCCCCAGGGGGCCCCCAAGCAGCCCCTCTCCATTTGGGTCTGGGGGCTTTCGTTGGGCTGGGAACCTGGGAGATTCCTGCAAGGTTGCAGTTCGCGGCCGGAGAAGCACTCTCCGGCCAACATGCCCAACTGCAGCAACAGCTCCCAAAGCGAAGGAGCCAGGACCCAAAGACCTAGCTGGCCTGAAGGGCCCCCAGGGGGCCCCCAAGCAGCCCCTCTCCATTTGGGTCTGGGGGCTTTCGTTGAGCGTGTATACCTGAGATGTACCTGCAAGTTACAGTTCGCGGCCCGAGAAGCACTCTCCGGCCAACATGCCCAACTGCAGCAACAGCTCCCAAAGCGAAGGAGCCAGGACCCAAAGACCTAGCTGGCCTGAAGGGCCCCCAGGGGACCCCCAAGCAGCCCCTCTCCATTTGGGTCTGGGGGTTTTCGTTGGGCCGGGAACCTGGGAGGCACCTGCAAGGTTGCAGTTCGCGGCCCGAGAAGCACTCTCCGGCCAAAATGCCCAACTGCAGCAACAGCTCCCAAAGCGAAGGAGCCAGGACCCAAAGACCTAGCTGGCCTGAAGGGCCCCCTGGGGGGCCCCAAGCAACCCCTCTCCATTTGGGTCTGGGGGCTTTTGTTGGGCCGGGAACCTGGGAGAATCCTGCAAGGTTGCAGTTCGCGGCCCGAGAAGCACTCTCCGGCCAACATGCCCAACTGCAGCAACAGCTCCCAAAGCGAAGGAGCCAGGACCCAAAGACCTAGCTGGCCTGAAGGGCCCCCAGGGGGCCCCCAAGCAGCCCCTCTCAATTTGGGTCTGGGGGCTTTCGTTGGGCCGGGAACCTGGGAGAATCCTGCAAGTTTGCAGTTCGCGGCCCGAGAAGCACTCTCCGGCCAACATGCCCAACTGCAGCAACAGCTCCCAAAGCGAAGGAGCCAGGACCCAAAGACCTAGCTGGCCTGAAGGGCCCCCAGGGGGCCCCCAAGCAGCCCCTCTCCATTTGGGTCTGGGGGCTTTCGTTGGGCATGGAACCTGGGAGATTCCTGCAAGGTTGCAGTTCGCGGCCCGAGAAGCACTCTCCGGCCAACATGCCCAACTGCAGCAACAGCTCCCAAAGCGAAGGAGCCAGGACCCAAAGACCTAGCTGGCCTGAAGGGCCCCCAGGGGGCCCCCAAGTAGCCCCTCTCAATTTGGGTCTGGGGGCTTTCGTTGGGCATGTATACCTGAGAGGTACCTGCAAGTTACAGTTCGCGGCCCGAGAAGCACTCTCCGGCCAACATGCACAACTGCAGCAACAGCTCCCAAACCGAAGGAGCCAGGACCCAAAGACCTAGCTGGCCTGAAGGGCCCGCAGGGGGCCCCCAAGCAGCCCCTCTCAATTTGGGTCTGGGGGCTTTCGTTGGGCATGGAACCTGGGAGATTCCTGCAAGGTTGCAGTTCGCGGCCCGAGAAGCACTCTCCGGCCAACATGCCCAACTGCAGCAACAGCTCCCAAACCCAAGGAGCCAGGACCCAAAGACCTAGCTGGCCTGAAGGGCCCCCAGGGGGGCCCCAGCAGCCCCTCTCAATTTGGGTCTGGGGGCTTTCGTTGGGCCGGGAACCTGGGAGAATCCTGCAAGGTTGCAGTTCGCGGCCCGAGAAGCACTCTCCGGCCAACATGCCCAACTGCAGCAACAGCTCCCAAACCGAAGGAGCCAGGACCCAAAGACCTAGCTGGCCTGAAGGGCCCCCAGGGGGCCCCCAAGCAGCCCCTCTCCATTTGGGTCTGGGGGCTTTCGTTGGGCCGGGAACCTGGGAGAATCCTGCAAGGTTGCAGTTCGCGGCCCGAGAAGCACTCTCCGGCCAACATGCCCAACTGCAGCAACAGCTCCCAAAGCGAAGGAGCCAGGACCCAAAGACCTAGCTGGCCTGAAGGGCCCCCAGGGGGGCCCCAAGCAGCCCCTCTCAATTTGGGTCTGGGGGCTTTCGTTGGGCGGGGAACCTGGGAGATTCATGCAAGGTTGCAGTTCGCGGCCGGAGAAGCACTCTCCGGCCAACATGCCCAACTGCAGCAACAGCTCCCAAAGCGAAGGAGCCAGGACCCAAAGACCTAGCTGGCCTGAAGGGCCCCCAGGGGGCCCCCAAGCAGCCCCTCTCAATTTGGGTCTGGGGGCTTTCTTTAGGCTGAGAACCTGGGAGATACCAGCAAGGTTGCAGTTCGCGGCCCGAGAAGCACTCTCCGGCCAACATGCCCAACTGCAGCAACAGCTCCCAAAGCGAAGGAGCCAGGACCCAAAGACCTAACTGGCCTGAAGGGCCCCCAGAAGGCCACCAAGCAGCCCCTCTCCATTTGGGTCTGGGGGCTTTCGTTGAGCATGTATACCTGAGATGTACCTGCAAGTTACAGTTCGCGGCCTGAGAAGCACTCTCCGGCCAACATGCCCAACTGCAGCAACAGCTCCCAAACCGAAGGAGCCAGGACCCAAAGACCTAGCTGGCCTGAAGGGCCCCCTGGGGGCACCCAAGCAGCCCCTCTCCATTTGGGTCTGGGGGCTTTCGTTGGGCTGGGAACCTGGGAGATTCCTGCAAGGTTGCAGTTCGCGGCCGGAGAAGCACTCTCCGGCCAACATGCCCAACTGCAGCAACAGCTCCCAAACCGAAGGAGCCAGGACCCAAAGACCTAGCTGGCCTGAAGGGCCCCCAGGGGGCCCCCAAGCAGCCCCTCTCCATTTGGGTCTGGGGGCTTTCGTTGAGCGTGTATACCTGAGATGTACCTGCAAGTTACAGTGCGCGGCCCGAGAAGCACTCTCCGGCCAACATGCCCAACTGCAGCAACAGCTCCCAAAGCGAAGGAGCCAGGACCCAAAGACCTAGCTGGCCTGAAGGGCCCCCAGGGGACCCCCAAGCAGCCCCTCTCCATTTGGGTCTGGGGGTTTTCGTTGGGCCGGGAACCTGGGAGGCACCTGCAAGGTTGCAGTTCGCGGCCCGAGAAGCACTCTCCGGCCAAAATGCCCAACTGCAGCAACAGCTCCCAAAGCGAAGGAGCCAGGACCCAAAGACCTAGCTGGCCTGAAGGGCCCCCTGGGGGGCCCCAAGCAGCCCCTCTCCATTTGGGTCTGGGGGCTTTTGTTGGGCCGGGAACCTGGGAGAATCCTGCAAGGTTGCAGTTCGCGGCCCGAGAAGCACTCTCCGGCCAACATGCCCAACTGCAGCAACAGCTCCCAAAGCGAAGGAGCCAGGACCCAAAGACCTAGCTGGCCTGAAGGGCCCCCAGGGGGCCCCCAAGCAGCCCCTCTCAATTTGGGTCTGGGGGCTTTCGTTGGGCCGGGAACCTGGGAGAATCCTGCAAGTTTGCAGTTCGCGGCCCGAGAAGCACTCTCCGGCCAACATGCCCAACTGCAGCAACAGCTCCCAAAGCGAAGGAGCCAGGACCCAAAGACCTAGCTGGCCTGAAGGGCCCCCAGGGGGCCCCCAAGCAGCCCCTCTCCATTTGGGTCTGGGGGCTTTCGTTGGGCATGTATACCTGAGAGGTACCTGCAAGTTACAGTTCGCGGCCCGAGAAGCACTCTCCGGCCAACATGCACAACTGCAGCAACAGCTCCCAAACCGAAGGAGCCAGGACCCAAAGACCTAGCTGGCCTGAAGGGCCCCCAGGGGGCCCCCAAGCAGCCCCTCTCAATTTGGGTCTGGGGGCTTTCGTTGGGCATGGAACCTGGGAGATTCCTGCAAGGTTGCAGTTCGCGGCCCGAGAAGCACTCTCCGGCCAACATGCCCAACTGCAGCAACAGCTCCCAAACCCAAGGAGCCAGGACCCAAAGACCTAGCTGGCCTGAAGGGCCCCCAGGGGGGCCCCAGCAGCCCCTCTCAATTTGGGTCTGGGGGCTTTCGTTGGGCCGGGAACCTGGGAGAATCCTGCAAGGTTGCAGTTGGCGGCCCGAGAAGCACTCTCCGGCCAACATGCCCAACTGCAGCAACAGCTCCCAAACCGAAGGAGCCAGGACCCAAAGACCTAGCTGGCCTGAAGGGCCCCCAGGGGGCCCCCAAGCAGCCCCTCTCAATTTGGGTCTGGGGGCTTTCGTTGGGCCGGGAACCTGGGAGAATCCTGCAAGGTTGCAGTTCGCGGCCCGAGAAGCACTCTCCGGCCAACATGCCCAACTGCAGCAACAGCTCCCAAACCGAAGGAGCCAGGACCCAAAGACCTAGCTGGCCTGAAGGGCCCCCAGGGGGGCCCCAAGCAGCCCCTCTCAATTTGGGTCTGGGGGCTTTCGTTGGGCGGGGAACCTGGGAGATTCATGCAAGGTTGCAGTTCGCGGCCGGAGAAGCACTCTCCGGCCAACATGCCCAACTGCAGCAACAGCTCCCAAACCGAAGGAGCCAGGACCCAAAGACCTAGCTGGCCTGAAGGGCCCCCAGGGGGCCCCCAAGCAGCCCCTCTCAATTTGGGTCTGGGGGCTTTCTTTAGGCTGAGAACCTGGGAGATACCAGCAAGGTTGCAGTTCGCGGCCCGAGAAGCACTCTCCGGCCAACATGCCCAACTGCAGCAACAGCTCCCAAAGCGAAGGAGCCAGGACCCAAAGACCTAGCTGGCCTGAAGGGCCCCCAGAAGGCCACCAAGCAGCCCCTCTCCATTTGGGTCTGGGGGCTTTCGTTGAGCATGTATACCTGAGATGTACCTGCAAGTTACAGTTCGCGGCCTGAGAAGCACTCTCCGGCCAACATGCCCAACTGCAGCAACAGCTCCCAAACCGAAGGAGCCAGGACCCAAAGACCTAGCTGGCCTGAAGGGCCCCCAGGGGGCCCCCAAGCAGCCCCTCTCAATTTGGGTCTGGGGGCTTTCGTTGGGCCAGGAACCTGGGAGATTCCTGCAAGGTTGCAGTTCGCGGCCCGAGAAGCACTCTCCGGCCAACATGCCCAACTGCAGCAACAGCTCCCAAACCGAAGGAGCCAGGACCCAAAGACCTAGCTGGCCTGAAGGGCCCCCAGGGGGCCCCCAAGCAGCCCCTCTCAATTTGGGTCTGGGGGCTTTCGTTGGGCCGGGAACCTGGGAGATTCCTGCAAGGTTGCAGTTCGCGGCCCGAGAAGCACTCTCCGGCCAACATGCCCAACTGCAGCAACAGCTCCCAAACCGAAGGAGCCAGGACCCAAAGACCTAGCTGGCCTGAAGGGCCCCCAGGGGGCCCCAAGCAGCCCCTCTCCATTTGGGTCTGGGGGCTTTCGTTGGGCCGGGAACCTGGGAGAATCCTGCAAGGTTGCAGTTCTCGGCCCGAGAAGCACTCTCCGGCCAACATGCCCAACTGCAGCAACAGCTCCCAAACCGAAGGAGCCAGGACCCAAAGACCTAGCTGGCCTGAAGGGCCCCCAGGGGGCCCCCAAGCAGCCCCTCTCCATTTGGGTCTGGAGGCTTTTGTTGGGCCGGGAACCTGGGAGATTAATGCAAGGTTGCAGTTCGCGGCCCGAGAAGCACTCTCCGGCCAACATGCCCAACTGCAGCAACAGCTCCCAAACCGAAGGAGCCAGGACCCAAAGACCTAGCTGGCCTGAAGGGCCCCCAGGGGGCCCCCAAGCAGCCCCTCTCAATTTGGGTCTGGGGGCTTTCGTTGGGCCGGGAACCTGGGAGATTCCTGCAAGGTTGCAGTTCGCGGCCCGAGAAGCACTCTCCGGCCAACATGCCCAACTGCAGCAACAGCTCCCAAAGCGAAGGAGCCAGGACCCAAAGACCTAGCTGGCCTGAAGGGCCCCCAGGGGGCCCCCAAGCAGCCCCTCTCCATTTGGGTCTGGGGGCTTTCGTTGGGCCGGGAACCTGGGAGATTCCTGCAAGGTTGCAGTTCGCGGCCCGAGAAGCACTCTCCGGCCAACATGCCCAACTGCAGCAACAGCTCCCAAAGCGAAGGAGCCAGGACCCAAAGACCTAGCTGGCCTGAAGGGCCCCCAGGGGGCCACCAAGCAGCCCCTCTCCATTTGGGTCTGGGGGCTTTCGTTGGGCATGGATACCTGAGAGGTACCTGCAAGGTTACAGTTCGCGGCCCGAGAAGCACTCTCCGGCCAACATGCTCAACTGCAGCAACAGCTCCCAAAGCGAAGGAGCCAGGACCCAAAGACCTAGCTGGCCTGAAGGGCCCCCAGGGGGCCCCCAAGCAGCCCCTCTCCATTTGGGTCTGGGGGCTTTTGTTGGGCCGGGAACCTGGGAGAATCCTGCAAGGTTGCAGTTCGCGGCCCGAGAAGCACTCTCCGGCCAACATGCCCAACTGCAGCAACAGCTCCCAAAGCGAAGGAGCCAGGACCCAAAGACCTAGCTGGCCTGAAGGGCCCCCAGGGGGCCCCCAAGCAGCCCCTCTCCATTTGGGTCTGGGGGCTTTCGTTGGGCATGGAACCTGGGAGATTCCTGCAAGGTTGCAGTTCGCGGCCCGAGAAGCACTCTCCGGCCAACATGCCCAACTGCAGCAACAGCTCCCAAAGCGAAGGAGCCAGGACCCAAAGACCTAGCTGGCCTGAAGGGCCCCCAGAAGGCCACCAAGCAGCCCCTCTCCATTTGGGTCTGGGGGCTTTCGTTGGGCATGTATACCTGAGAGGTACCTGCAAGTTACAGTTCGCGGCCCGAGAAGCACTCTCCGGCCAACATGCCCAACTGCAGCAACAGCTCCCAAACCGAAGGAGCCAGGACCCAAAGACCTAGCTGGCCTGAAGGGCCCCCAGGGGTCCCCAAGCAGCCCCTCTCAATTTGGGTCTGGGTCTTTCGTTGGGCCGGGAACCTGGGAGGTACCTGCAAGTTTGCAGTTCGCGGCCCGAGAAGCACTCTCCAGCCAACATGCCCAACTGCAGCAACAGCTCCCAAAGCGAAGGAGCCAGGACACAAAGACCTAGCTGGCCTGAAGGGCCCCCAGGGGGCCCCCAAGCAGCCCCTCTCCATTTGGGTCTGGGGGCTTTCGTTGGGCATGGAACCTGGGAGATTCCTGCAAGGTTGCAGTTCGCGGCCCGAGAAGCACTCTCCGGCCAACATGCACAACTGCAGCAACAGCTCCCAAACCGAAGGAGCCAGGACCCAAAGACCTAGCTGGCCTGAAGGGCCCCCAGGGCGGCCCCAAGCAGCCCCTCTCCATTTGGGTCTGGGGGCTTTCGTTGGGCCGGGAACCTGGGAGCTACCTGCAAGGTTGCAGTTCGCGGCCCGAGAAGCACTCTCCGGCCAACATGCCCAACTGCAGCAACAGCTCCCAAAGCGAAGGAGCCAGGACCCAAAGACCTAACTGGCCTGAAGGGCCCCCAGGGCCCACCAAGCAGCCCCTCTCCATTTGGGTCTGGGGGCTTTCGTTGGGCATGGATACCTGAGAGGTACCTGCAAGGTTACAGTTCGCGGCCCGAGAAGCACTCTCCGGCCAACATGCCCAACTGCAGCAACAGCTCCCAAAGCGAAGGAGCCAGGACCCAAAGACCTAGCTGGCCTGAAGGGCCCCCAGGGGGCCCCCAAGCAGCCCCTCTCCATTTGGGTCTGGGGGCTTTCGTTGGGCCGGGAACCTGGGAGATTCCTGCAAGGTTGCAGTTCGCGGCCCGAGAAGCACTCTCCGGCCAACATGCCCAACTGCAGCAACAGCTCCCAAACCGAAGGAGCCAGGACCCAAAGACCTAGCTGGCCTGAAGGGCCCCCAGGGGGGCCCCAAGCAGCCCCTCTCAATTTGGGTCTGGGGGCTTTCGTTGGGCTGGTAACCTGGGAGAATCCTGCAAGGTTGCAGTTCGCGGCCCGAGAAGCACTCTCCGGCCAACATGCCCAACTGCAGCAACAGCTCCCAAAGCGAAGGAGCCAGGACCCAAAGACCTAGCTGGCCTGAAGGGCCCCCAGGGGGCCCCCAAGCAGCCCCTCTCCATTTGGGTCTGGGGGCTTTCGTTGGGCCGGGAACCTGGGAGAATCCTGCAAGGTTGCAGTTCGCGGCCCGAGAAGCACTCTCCGGCCAACATGCCCAACTGCAGCAACAGCTCCCAAAGCGAAGGAGCCAGGACCCAAAGACCTAGCTGGCCTGAAGGGCCCCCAGGGGGCCACCAAGCAGCCCCTCTCAATTTGGGTCTGGGGGCTTTCGTTGGGCATGGATACCTGAAAGGTACCTGCAAGGTTGCAGTTCGCGGCCCGAGAAGCACTCTCCGGCCAACATGCCCAACTGCAGCAACAGCTCCCAAAGCGAAGGAGCCAGGACCCAAAGACCTAGCTGGCCTGAAGGGCCCCCAGGGGGGCCCCAAGCAGCCCCTCTCAATTTGGGTCTGGGTCTTTCGTTGGGCCGGGAACCTGGGAGAATCCTGCAAGGTTGCAGTTCGCGGCCCGAGAAGCACTCTCCGGCCAACATGCCCAACTGCAGCAACAGCTCCCAAACCGAAGGAGCCAGGACCCAAAGACCTAGCTGGCCTGAAGGGCCCCCAGGGGGCCCCCAAGCAGCCCCTCTCAATTTGGGTCTGGGGGCTTTCGTTGGGCCGGGAACCAGGGAGAATCCTGCAAGGTTGCAGTTCGCGGCCCGAGAAGCACTCTCCGGCCAACATGCCCAACTGCAGCAACAGCTCCCAAAGCGAAGGAGCCAGGACCAAAAGACCTAGCTGGCCTGAAGGGCCCCAAGGGGGCCCCCAAGCAGCCCCTCTCCATTTGGGTCTGGGGGCTTTTGTTGGGCCGGGAACCTGGGAGAATCCTGCAAGGTTGCAGTTCGCGGCCCGAGAAGCACTCTCCGGCCAACATGCCCAACTGCAGCAACAGCTCCCAAAGCGAAGGAGCCAGGACCCAAAGACCTAGCTGGCCTGAAGGGGCCCCAGGGGGCCCCCAAGCAGCCCCTCTCCATTTGGGTCTGGGGGCTTTTGTTGGGCCGGGAACCTGGGAGATTCCTGCAAGGTTGCAGTTCGCGGCCCGAGAAGCACTCTCCGGCCAACATGCCCAACTGCAGCAACAGCTCCCAAAGCGAAGGAGCCAGGACCCAAAGACCTAGCTGGCCTGAAGGGCCCCCAGGGGGCCCCCAAGCAGCCCCTCTCCATTTGGGTCTGGGGGCTTTCGTTGGGCATGGAACCTGGGAGATTCCTGCAAGGTTGCAGTTCGCGGCCCGAGAAGCACTCTCCGGCCAACATGCCCAACTGCAGCAACAGCTCCCAAAGCGAAGGAGCCAGGACCCAAAGACCTAGCTGGCCTGAAGTGCCCCCAGGGGGCCCCCAAGCAGCCCATCTCCATTTGGGTCTGGGGGCTTTCGTTGGGCATGGAACCTGGGAGATTCCTGCAAGGTTGCAGTTCGCGGCCCGAGAAGCACTCTCCGGCCAACATGCCCAACTGCAGCAACAGCTCCCAAACTGAAGGAGCCAGGACCCAAAGACCTAGCTGGCCTGAAGGGCCCCCAGGGGGGCCCCAAGCAGCCCCTCTCCATTTGGGTCTGGGGGCTTTCGTTGGGCCGGGAACCTAGGAGAATCCTGCAAGGTTGCAGTTCGCGGCCCGAGAAGCACTCTCCGGCCAACATGCTCAACTGCAGCAACAGCTCCCAAACCGAAGGAGCCAGGACCCAAAGACCTAGCTGGCCTGAAGGGCCCCCAGGGGGCCACCAAGCAGCCCCTCTCCATTTGGGTCTGGGGGCTTTCGTTGGGCATGGATACTTGAGAGGTACCTGCAAGGTTACAGTTCGCGGCCCGAGAAGCACTCTCCGGCCAACATGCCCAACTGCAGCAACAGCTCCCAAACCGAAGGAGCCAGGACCCAAAGACCTAGCTGGCCTGAAGGGCCCCCAGGAGGCCACCAAGCAGACCCTCTCAATTTGGGTCTGGGGGCTTTCGTTGGGCCAGGAACCTGGGAGATTCCTGCAAGGTTGCAGTTCGCGGCCCGAGAAGCACTCTCCGGCCAACATGCCCAACTGCAGCAACAGCTCCCAAAGCGAAGGAGACAGGACCCAAAGACCTAGCTGGCCTGAAGGGCCCCCAGGGGGCCCCCAAGCAGCCCCTCTCAATTTGGGTCTGGGGGCTTTCGTTGGGCCGGGAACCAGGGAGAATCCTGCAAGGTTGCAGTTCGCGGCCCGAGAAGCACTCTCCGGCCAACATGCCCAACTGCAGCAACAGCTCCCAAAGCGAAGGAGCCAGGACCCAAAGACCTAGCTGGCCTGAAGGGCCCCCAGGGGGGCCCCAAGCAGCCCCTCTCCATTTGGGTCTGGGGGCTTTCGTTGGGCCGGGAACCTGGGAGAATCCTGCAAGGTTGCAGTTCGCGGCCCGAGAAGCACTCTCCGGCCAACATGCCCAACTGCAGCAACAGCTCCCAAAGCGAAGGAGCCAGGACCCAAAGACCTAGCTGGCCTGAAGGGCCCCCAGGGGGCCCCCAAGCAGCCCCTCTCCATTTGGGTCTGGGGGCTTTCGTTGGGCCGGGAACCTAGGAGAATCCTGCAAGGTTGCAGTTCGCGGCCCGAGAAGCACTCTCCGGCCCACATGCTCAACTGCAGCAACAGCTCCCAAACCGAAGGAGCCAGGACCCAAAGACCTAGCTGGCCTGAAGGGCCCCAAGGGGTCCCCCAAGCAGCCCCTCTCCATTTGGGTCTGGGGGCTTTCGTTGGGCCGGGAACCTGGGAGCTACCTGCAAGGTTGCAGTTCGCGGCCCGAGAAGCACTCTCCGGCCAACATGCCCAACTGCAGCAACAGCTCCCAAACCGAAGGAGCCAGGACCCAAAGACCTAGCTGGCCTGAAGGGCCCCCAGGGGGCCCCCAAGCAGCCCCTCTCAATTTGGGTCTGGGGGCTTTCGTTGGGCCAGGAACCTGGGAGATTCCTGCAAGGTTGCAGTTCGCGGCCCGAGAAGCACTCTCCGGCCAACATGCCCAACTGCAGCAACAGCTCCCAAACCGAAGGAGCCAGGACCCAAAGACCTAGCTGGCCTGAAGGGCCCCCAGGGGGCCCCCAAGCAGCCCCTCTCAATTTGGGTCTGGGGGCTTTCGTTGGGCCGGGAACCAGGGAGAATCCTGCAAGGTTGCAGTTCGCGGCCCGAGAAGCACTCTCCGGCCAACATGCCCAACTGCAGCAACAGCTCCCAAAGCGAAGGAGCCAGGACCCAAAGACCTAGCTGGCCTGAAGGGCCCCCAGGGGGCCCCCAAGCAGCCCCTCTCCATTTGGGTCTGGGGGCTTTTGTTGGGCCGGGAACCTGGGAGATTCCTGCAAGGTTGCAGTTCGCGGCCCGAGAAGCACTCTCCGGCCAACATGCCCAACTGCAGCAACAGCTCCCAAAGCGAAGGAGCCAGGACCCAAAGACCTAGCTGGCCTGAAGGGCCCCCAGGGGGCCCCCAAGCAGCCCCTCTCCATTTGGGTCTGGGGGCTTTCGTTGGGCCGGGAACCTGGGAGATTCATGCAAGGTTGCAGTTCGCGGCCCGAGAAGCACTCTCCGGCCAACATGCCCAACTGCAGCAACAGCTCCCAAAGCGAAGGAGCCAGGACCCAAAGACCTAGCTGGCCTGAAGGGCCCCCAGGGGGCCCCCAAGCAGCCCCTCTCCATTTGGGTCTGGGGGCTTTCGTTGGGCCGGGAACCTGGGAGATTCCTGCAAGGTTGCAGTTCGCGGCCCGAGAAGCACTCTCCGGCCAACATGCCCAACTGCAGCAACAGCTCCCAAACCGAAGGAGCCAGGACCCAAAGACCTAGCTGGCCTGAAGGGCCCCCAGGGGGGCCCCAAGCAGCCCCTCTCAATTTGGGTCTGGGGGCTTTCGTTGGGCTGGGAACCTGGGAGAATCCTGCAAGGTTGCAGTTCGCGGCCCGAGAAGCACTCTCCGGCCAACATGCCCAACTGCAGCAACAGCTCCCAAAGCGAAGGAGCCAGGACCCAAAGACCTAGCTGGCCTGAAGGGCCCCCAGGGGGCCCCCAAGCAGCCCCTCTCCATTTGGGTCTGGGGGCTTTCGTTGGGCCGGGAACCTGGGAGAATCCTGCAAGGTTGCAGTTCGCGGCCCGAGAAGCACTCTCCGGCCAACATGCCCAACTGCAGCAACAGCTCCCAAAGCGAAGGAGCCAGGACCCAAAGACCTAGCTGGCCTGAAGGGCCCCCAGGGGGCCACCAAGCAGCCCCTCTCAATTTGGGTCTGGGGGCTTTCGTTGGGCATGGATACCTGAAAGGTACCTGCAAGGTTGCAGTTCGCGGCCCGAGAAGCACTCTCCGGCCAACATGCTCAACTGCAGCAACAGCTCCCAAACCGAAGGAGCCAGGACCCAAAGACCTAGCTGGCCTGAAGGGCCCCCAGGGGGCCCCCAAGCAGCCCCTCTCCATTTGGGTCTGGGGGCTTTCTTTAGGCTGTGAACCTGGGAGATTCCTGCAAGGTTGCAGTTCGCAGCCCGAGAAGCACTCTCCGGCCAACATGCCCAATATCCAGCAACAGCTCCCAAACCGAAGGAGCCAGGACCCAAAGACCTAGCTGGCCTGAAGGGCCCCCAGGGGGGCCCCAAGCAGCCCCTCTCCATTTTGGTCTGGGTCTTTCGTTGGGCCGGGAACCTGGGAGAATCCTGCAAGGTTGCAGTTCGCGGCCCGAGAAGCACTCTCCGGCCAACATGCCCAACTGCAGCAACAGCTCCCAAACCGAAGGAGCCAGGACCCAAAGACCTAGCTGGCCTGAAGGGCCCCCAGGGGGGCCCCAAGCAGCCCCTCTCAATTTGGGTCTGGGGGCTTTCGTTGGGCCGGGAACCTGGGATATACCTGCCAGGTTGCAGTTCGCGGCCCGAGAAGCACTCTCCAGCCAGCATGCCCAACTGCAGCAACAGCTCCCAAAGCGAAGGAGCCAGGACCCAAAGACCTAGCTGGCCTGAAGTGCCCCCAGGGGGCCCCCAAGCAGCCCATCTCCATTTGGGTCTGGGGGCTTTCGTTGGGCCGGGAACCTGGGAGATTCCTGCAAGGTTGCAGTTCGCGGCCCGAGAAGCACTCTCCGGCCAACATGCCCAACTGCAGCAACAGCTCCCAAAGCGAAGGAGCCAGGACCCAAAGACCTAGCTGGCCTGAAGGGCCCCCAGGGGGGCCCCAAGCAGCCCCTCTCCATTTGGGTCTGGGGGCTTTCGTTGGGCCGGGAACCTAGGAGAATCCTGCAAGGTTGCAGTTCGCGGCCCGAGAAGCACTCTCCGCCCAACATGCTCAACTGCAGCAACAGCTCCCAAACCGAAGGAGCCAGGACCCAAAGACCTAGCTGGCCTGAAGGGCCCCAAGGGGTCCCCCAAGCAGCCCCTCTCCATTTGGGTCTGGGGGCTTTCGTTGGGCCGGGAACCTGGGAGCTACCTGCAAGGTTGCAGTTCGCGGCCCGAGAAGCACTCTCCGGCCAACATGCCCAACTGCAGCAACAGCTCCCAAAGCGAAGGAGCCAGGACCCAAAGACCTAGCTGGCCTGAAGGACCCCCAGGGGGCCACCAAGCAGCCCCTCTCAATTTGGGTCTGGGGGCTTTCGTTGGGCATGGATACTTGAGAGGTACCTGCAAGGTTACAGTTCGCGGCCCGAGAAGCACTCTCCGGCCAACATGCCCAACTGCAGCAACAGCTCCCAAACCGAAGGAGCCAGGACCCAAAGACCTAGCTGGCCTGAAGGGCCCCCAGGAGGCCACAAAGCAGACCCTCTCAATTTGGGTCTGGGGGCTTTCGTTGGGCCAGGAACCAGGGAGAATCCTGCAAGGTTGCAGTTCGCGGCCCGAGAAGCACTCTCCGGCCAACATGCCCAACTGCAGCAACAGCTCCCAAAGCGAAGGAGCCAGGACCCAAAGACCTAGCTGGCCTGAAGGGCCCCCAGGGGGCCCCCAAGCAGCCCCTCTCCATTTGGGTCTGGGGGCTTTCGTTGGGCCGGGAACCTGGGAGATTCCTGCAAGGTTGCAGTTCGCGGCCCGAGAAGCACTCTCCGGCCAACATGCCCAACTGCAGCAACAGCTCCCAAAGCGAAGGAGCCAGGACCCAAAGACCTAGCTGGCCTGAAGGGCCCCCAGGGGGCCACCAAGCAGCCCCTCTCCATTTGGGTCTGGGGGCTTTCGTTGGGCATGTATACCTGAGAGGTACCTGCAAGGTTACAGTTCGCGGCCCGAGAAGCACTCTCCGGCCAACATGCTCAACTGCAGCAACAGCTCCCAAAGCGAAGGAGCCAGGACCCAAAGACCTAGCTGGCCTGAAGGGCCCCCAGGGGGCCCCCAAGCAGCCCCTCTCCATTTGGGTCTGGGGGCTTTTGTTGGGCCGGGAACCTGGGAGAATCCTGCAAGGTTGCAGTTCGCGGCCCGAGAAGCACTCTCCGGCCAACATGCCCAACTGCAGCAACAGCTCCCAAACCGAAGGAGCCAGGACCCAAAGACCTAGCTGGCCTGAAGGGCCCCCAGGGGGCCCCCAAGCAGCCCCTCTCCATTTGGGTCTGGGGGCTTTCGTTGGGCATGGAACCTGGGACATTCCTGCAAGGTTGCAGTTCGCGGCCCGAGAAGCACTCTCCGGCCAACATGCCCAACTGCAGCAACAGCTCCCAAACCGAAGGAGCCAGGACCCAAAGACCTAGCTGGCCTGAAGGGCCCCCAGGGGGCCCCCAAGCAGCCCCTCTCCATTTGGGTCTGGGGGCTTTCGTTGGGCATGTATACCTGAGAGGTACCTGCAAGTTACAGTTCGCGGCCCGAGAAGCACTCTCCGGCCAACATGCCCAACTGCAGCAACAGCTCCCAAACCGAAGGAGCCAGGACCCAAAGACCTAGCTGGCCTGAAGGGGCCCCAGGGCCCACCAAGCAGCCCCTCTCAATTTGGGTCTGGGGGCTTTCGTTGGGCCGGGAACCTGGGAGGTACCTGCAAGGTTGCAGTTCGCGGCCCGAGAAGCACTCTCCGGCCAACATGCCCAACTGCAGCAACAGCTCCCAAAGCGAAGGAGCCAGGACCCAAAGACCTAGCTGGCCTGAAGGGCCCCCAGGGGGCCCCCAAGCAGCCCCTCTCAATTTGGGTCTGGGGGCTTTCGTTGGGCATGGAACCTGGGAGATTCCTGCAAGGTTGCAGTTCGCGGCCCGAGAAGCACTCTCCGGCCAACATGCCCAACTGCAGCAACAGCTCCCAAACCGAAGGAGCCAGGACCCAAAGACCTAGCTGGCCTGAAGGGCCCCCAGGGGGGCCCCAAGCAGCCCCTCTCCATTTGGGTCTGGGGGCTTTCGTTGGGCCGGGAACCTGGGAGAATCCTGCAAGGTTGCAGTTCGCGGCCCGAGAAGCACTCTCCGGCCAACATGCCCAACTGCAGCAACAGCTCCCAAACCGAAGGAGCCAGGACCCAAAGACCTAGCTGGCCTGAAGGGCCCCCAGGGGGCCCCCAAGCAGCCCCTCTCAATTTGGGTCTGGGGGCTTTCGTTGGGCCGGGAACCTGGGAGAATCCTGCAAGGTTGCAGTTCGCGGCCCGAGAAGCACTCTCCGGCCAACATGCCCAACTGCAGCAACAGCTCCCAAAGCGAAGGAGCCAGGACCCAAAGACCTAGCTGGCCTGAAGGGCCCCCAGGGGGCCCCCAAGCAGCCCCTCTCCATTTGGGTCTGGGGGCTTTCGTTGGGCCGGGAACCTGGGAGATTCCTGCAAGGTTGCAGTTCGCGGCCCGAGAAGCACTCTCCGGCCAACATGCCCAACTGCAGCAACAGCTCCCAAAGCGAAGGAGCCAGGACCCAAAGACCTAGCTGGCCTGAAGGGCCCCCAGGGGGCCCCCAAGCAGCCCCTCTCCATTTGGGTCTGGGGGCTTTCGTTGGGCCGGGAACCTGGGAGATTCCTGCAAGGTTGCAGTTCGCGGCCCGAGAAGCACTCTCCGGCCAACATGCCCAACTGCAGCAACAGCTCCCAAAGCGAAGGAGCCAGGACCCAAAGACCTAGCTGGCCTGAAGGGCCCCCAGGGGGCCCCCAAGCAGCCCCTCTCCATTTGGGTCTGGGGGCTTTCGTTGGGCCGGGAACCTGGGAGATTCCTGCAAGGTTGCAGTTCGCGGCCCGAGAAGCACTCTCCGGCCAACATGCCCAACTGCAGCAACAGCTCCCAAAGCGAAGGAGCCAGGACCCAAAGACCTAGCTGGCCTGAAGGGCCCCCAGGGGGGCCCCAAGCAGCCCCTCTCAATTTGGGTCTGGGGGCTTTCGTTGGGCTGGGAACCTGGGAGAATCCTGCAAGGTTGCAGTTCGCGGCCCGAGAAGCACTCTCCGGCCAACATGCCCAACTGCAGCAACAGCTCCCAAAGCGAAGGAGCCAGGACCCAAAGACCTAGCTGGCCTGAAGGGCCCCCAGGGGGCCCCCAAGCAGCCCCTCTCCATTTGGGTCTGGGGGCTTTCGTTGGGCCGGGAACCTGGGAGAATCCTGCAAGGTTGCAGTTCGCGGCCCGAGAAGCACTCTCCGGCCAACATGCCCAACTGCAGCAACAGCTCCCAAACCGAAGGAGCCAGGACCCAAAGACCTAGCTGGCCTGAAGGGCCCCCAGGGGGCCACCAAGCAGCCCCTCTCCATTTGGGTCTGGGGGCTTTCGTTGGGCATGGATACCTGAAAGGTACCTGCAAGGTTGCAGTTCGCGGCCCGAGAAGCACTCTCCGGCCCACATGCTCAACTGCAGCAACAGCTCCCAAACCGAAGGAGCCAGGACCCAAAGACCTAGCTGGCCTGAAGGGCCCCCAGGGGGCCCCCAAGCAGCCCCTCTCCATTTGGGTCTGGAGGGCTTTCTTTAGGCTGTGAACCTGGGAGATAACAGCAAGGTTGCAGTTCGCAGCCCGAGAAGCACTCTCCGGCCAACATGCCCAATATCCAGCAACAGCTCCCAAAGCGAAGGAGCCAGGACACAAAGACCTAGCTGGCCTGAAGGGCCCCCAGAAGGCCACCAAGCAGCCCCTCTCCATTTGGGTCTGGGGGCTTTCGTTGGGCA
The DNA here is from genome assembly GCF_964237585.1 of Gallinula chloropus. Taxonomy (NCBI): domain Eukaryota; kingdom Metazoa; phylum Chordata; class Aves; order Gruiformes; family Rallidae; genus Gallinula; species Gallinula chloropus. The sequence goes on along the minus strand of NW_028168242.1, from coordinate 362,630 downwards.
TGTATACCTGAGAGGTACCTGCAAGTTACAGTTCGCGGCCCGAGAAGCACTCTCCGGCCAACATGCCCAACTGCAGCAACAGCTCCCAAACCGAAGGAGCCAGGACCCAAAGACCTAGCTGGCCTGAAGGGCCCCCAGGGGGGCCCCAAGCAGCCCCTCTCCATTTGGGTCTGGGGGCTTTCGTTGGGCCGGGAACCTAGGAGAATCCTGCAAGGTTGCAGTTCGCGGCCCGAGAAGCACTCTCCGGCCAACATGCTCAACTGCAGCAACAGCTCCCAAACCGAAGGAGCCAGGACCCAAAGACCTAGCTGGCCTGAAGGGCCCCAAGGGGTCCCCCAAGCAGCCCCTCTCCATTTGGGTCTGGGGGCTTTCGTTGGGCCGGGAACCTGGGAGCTACCTGCAAGGTTGCAGTTCGCGGCCCGAGAAGCACTCTCCGGCCAACATGCCCAACTGCAGCAACAGCTCCCAAAGCGAAGGAGCCAGGACCCAAAGACCTAGCTGGCCTGAAGGGCCCCCAGGGGGCCACCAAGCAGCCCCTCTCCATTTGGGTCTGGGGGCTTTCGTTGGGCATGGATACTTGAGAGGTACCTGCAAGTTTACAGATCGCGGCCCGAGAAGCACTCTCCGGCCAACATGCCCAACTGCAGCAACAGCTCCCAAACCGAAGGAGCCAGGACCCAAAGACCTAGCTGGCCTGAAGGGCCCCCAGGAGGCCACCAAGCAGACCCTCTCAATTTGGGTCTGGGGGCTTTCGTTTGGCCAGGAACCTGGGAGATTCCTGCAAGGTTGCAGTTCGCGGCCCGAGAAGCACTCTCCGGCCAACATGCCCAACTGCAGCAACAGCTCCCAAAGCGAAGGAGCCAGGACCCAAAGACCTAGCTGGCCTGAAGGGCCCCCAGGGGGCCCCCAAGCAGCCCCTCTCCATTTGGGTCTGGGGGCTTTCGTTGGGCATGGAACCTGGGAGATTCCTGCAAGGTTGCAGTTCGCGGCCCGAGAAGCACTCTCCGGCCAACATGCCCAACTGCAGCAACAGCTCCCAAACCGAAGGAGCCAGGACCCAAAGACCTAGCTGGCCTGAAGGGCCCCCAGGGGGGCCCCAAGCAGCCCCTCTCCATTTGGGTCTGGGGGCTTTCGTTGGGCCGGGAACCTGGGAGAATCCTGCAAGGTTGCAGTTCGCGGCCCGAGAAGCACTCTCCGGCCAACATGCCCAACTGCAGCAACAGCTCCCAAACCGAAGGAGCCAGGACCCAAAGACCTAGCTGGCCTGAAGGGCCCCCAGGGGGCCCCCAAGCAGCCCCTCTCAATTTGGGTCTGGGGGCTTTCGTTGGGCCGGGAACCAGGGAGAATCCTGCAAGGTTGCAGTTCGCGGCCCGAGAAGCACTCTCCGGCCAACATGCCCAACTGCAGCAACAGCTCCCAAAGCGAAGGAGCCAGGACCCAAAGACCTAGCTGGCCTGAAGGGCCCCCAGGGGGCCCCCAAGCAGCCCCTCTCCATTTGGGTCTGGGGGCTTTTGTTGGGCCGGGAACCTGGGAGAATCCTGCAAGGTTGCAGATCGCGGCCCGAGAAGCACTCTCCGGCCAACATGCCCAACTGCAGCAACAGCTCCCAAAGCGAAGGAGCCAGGACCCAAAGACCTAGCTGGCCTGAAGGGGCCCCAGGGGGCCCCCAAGCAGCCCCTCTCCATTTGGGTCTGGGGGCTTTCGTTGGGCCGGGAACCTGGGAGATTCCTGCAAGGTTGCAGTTCGCGGCCCGAGAAGCACTCTCCGGCCAACATGCCCAACTGCAGCAACAGCTCCCAAAGCGAAGGAGCCAGGACCCAAAGACCTAGCTGGCCTGAAGGGCCCCCAGGGGGCCCCCAAGCAGCACATCTCCATTTGGGTCTGGGGGCTTTCGTTGGGCATGGAACCTGGGAGATTCCTGCAAGGTTGCAGTTCGCGGCCCGAGAAGCACTCTCCGGCCAACATGCCCAACTGCAGCAACAGCTCCCAAAGCGAAGGAGCCAGGACCCAAAGACCTAGCTGGCCTGAAGGGCCCCCAGGGGGGCCCCAAGCAGCCCCTCTCAATTTGGGTCTGGGGGCTTTCGTTGGGCCGGGAACCTGGGAGAATCCTGCAAGGTTGCAGTTCGCGGCCGGAGAAGCACTCTCCGGCCAACATGCCCATCTGCAGCAACAGCTCCCAAAGCGAAGGAGCCAGGACCCAAAGACCTAGCTGGCCTGAAGGGCCCCCAGGGGGCCCCCAAGCAGCCCCTCTCCATTTGGGTCTGGGGGCTTTCTTTGGGCCGGGAACCTAGGAGAATCCTGCAAGGTTGCAGTTCGCGGCCCGAGAAGCACTCTCCGGCCCACATGCTCAACTGCAGCAACAGCTCCCAAACCGAAGGAGCCAGGACCCAAAGACCTAGCTGGCCTGAAGTGCCCCCAGGGGGCCCCCAAGCAGCCCCTCTCCATTTGGGTCTGGGGGCTTTCGTTGGGCCGGGAACCAGGGAGCTACCTGCAAGGTTGCAGTTCGCGGCCCGAGAAGCACTCTCCGGCCAACATGCCCAACTGCAGCAACAGCTCCCAAAGCGAAGGAGCCAGGACCCAAAGACCTAGCTGGCCTGAAGGGCCCCCAGGGGGCCACCAAGCAGCCCCTCTCCATTTGGGTCTGGGGGCTTTCGTTGGGCATGGATACCTGAGAGTTACCTGCAAGGTTACAGTTCGCGGCCCGAGAAGCACTCTCCGGCCAACATGCCCAACTGCAGCAACAGCTCCCAAACCGAAGGAGCCAGGACCCAAAGACCTAGCTGGCCTGAAGGGCCCCCAGGGGACCCCAAGCAGCCCCTCTCAATTTGGGTCTGGGGGCTTTCGTTGGGCCAGGAACCTGGGAGATTCCTGCAAGGTTGCAGTTCGCGGCCCGAGAAGCACTCTCCGGCCAAGATGCTCAACTGCAGCAACAGCTCCCAAACCGAAGGAGCCAGGACCCAAAGACCTAGCTGGCCTGAAGGGCCCCCAGGGGGCCCCCAAGCAGCCCCTCTCAATTTGGGTCTGGGGGCTTTCGTTGGGCCGGGAACCTGGGAGATTCCTGCAAGGTTGCAGTTCGCGGCCCGAGAAGCACTCTCCGGCCAACATGCCCAACTGCAGCAACAGCTCCCAAAGCGAAGGAGCCAGGACCCAAAGACCTAGCTGGCCTGAAGGGCCCCCAGGGGGGCCCCAAGCAGCCCCTCTCAATTTGGGTCTGGGGGCTTTCGTTGGGCCGGGAACCTGGGAGAATCCTGCAAGGTTGCAGTTCGCGGCCCGAGAAGCACTCTCCGGCCAACATGCCCAACTGCAGCAACAGCTCCCAAACCGAAGGAGCCAGGACCCAAAGACCTAGCTGGCCTGAAGGGCCCCCAGGGGGGCCCCAAGCAGCCCCTCTCCATTTGGGTCTGGGGGCTTTCGTTCGGCCGGGAACCTAGGAGAATCCTGCAAGGTTGCAGTTCGCGGCCCGAGAAGCACTCTCCGGCCAACATGCTCAACTGCAGCAACAGCTCCCAAACCGAAGGAGCCAGGACCCAAAGACCTAGCTGGCCTGAAGGGCCCCAAGGGGTCCCCCAAGCAGCCCCTCTCCATTTGGGTCTGGGGGCTTTCGTTGGGCCGGGAACCTGGGAGCTACCTGCAAGGTTGCAGTTCGCGGCCCGAGAAGCACTCTCCGGCCAACATGCCCAACTGCAGCAACAGCTCCCAAAGCGAAGGAGCCAGGACCCAAAGACCTAGCTGGCCTGAAGGGCCCCCAGGGGGCCACCAAGCAGCCCCTCTCCATTTGGGTCTGGGGGCTTTCGTTGGGCATGGATACTTGAGAGGTACCTGCAAGGTTACAGATCGCGGCCCGAGAAGCACTCTCCGGCCAACATGCCCAACTGCAGCAACAGCTCCCAAACCGAAGGAGCCAGGACCCAAAGACCTAGCTGGCCTGAAGGGCCCCCAGGAGGCCACCAAGCAGACCCTCTCAATTTGGGTCTGGGGGCTTTCGTTTGGCCAGGAACCTGGGAGATTCCTGCAAGGTTGCAGTTCGCGGCCCGAGAAGCACTCTCCGGCCAACATGCCCAACTGCAGCAACAGCTCCCAAAGCGAAGGAGCCAGGACCCAAAGACCTAGCTGGCCTGAAGGGCCCCCAGGGGGCCCCCAAGCAGCCCCTCTCCATTTGGGTCTGGGGGCTTTCGTTGGGCATGGAACCTGGGAGATTCCTGCAAGGTTGCAGTTCGCGGCCCGAGAAGCACTCTCCGGCCAACATGCCCAACTGCAGCAACAGCTCCCAAAGCGAAGGAGCCAGGACCCAAAGACCTAGCTGGCCTGAAGGGCCCCCAGGGGGGCCCCAAGCAGCCCCTCTCAATTTGGGTCTGGGGGCTTTCGTTGGGCCGGGAACCTGGGAGAATCCTGCAAGGTTGCAGTTCGCGGCCCGAGAAGCACTCTCCGGCCAACATGCCCAACTGCAGCAACAGCTCCCAAACCGAAGGAGCCAGGACCCAAAGACCTAGCTGGCCTGAAGGGCCCCCAGGGGGCCCCCAAGCAGCCCCTCTCAATTTGGGTCTGGGGGCTTTCGTTGGGCCGGGAACCAGGGAGAATCCTGCAAGGTTGCAGTTCGCGGCCCGAGAAGCACTCTCCGGCCAACATGCCCAACTGCAGCAACAGCTCCCAAAGCGAAGGAGCCAGGACCCAAAGACCTAGCTGGCCTGAAGGGCCCCCAGGGGGCCCCCAAGCAGCCCCTCTCCATTTGGGTCTGGGGGCGTTTGTTGGGCCGGGAACCTGGGAGAATCCTGCAAGGTTGCAGTTCGCGGCCCGAGAAGCACTCTCCGGCCAACATGCCCAACTGCAGCAACAGCTCCCAAAGCGAAGGAGCCAGGACCCAAAGACCTAGCTGGCCTGAAGGGGCCCCAGGGGGCCCCCAAGCAGCCCCTCTCCATTTGGGTCTGGGGGCTTTTGTTGGGCCGGGAACCTGGGAGATTCCTGCAAGGTTGCAGTTCGCGGCCCGAGAAGCACTCTCCGGCCAACATGCCCAACTGCAGCAACAGCTCCCAAAGCGAAGGAGCCAGGACCCAAAGACCTAGCTGGCCTGAAGGGCCCCCAGGGGGCCCCCAAGCAGCCCCTCTCCATTTGGGTCTGGGGGCTTTCGTTGGGCATGGAACCTGGGAGATTCCTGCAAGGTTGCAGTTCGCGGCCCGAGAAGCACTCTCCGGCCAACATGCCCAACTGCAGCAACAGCTCCCAAACCGAAGGAGCCAGGACCCAAAGACCTAGCTGGCCTGAAGGGCCCCCAGGGGGGCCCCAAGCAGCCCCTCTCAATTTGGGTCTGGAGGCTTTCGTTGGGCCGGGAACCTGGGAGAATCCTGCAAGGTTGCAGTTCGCGGCCGGAGAAGCACTCTCCGGCCAACATGCCCAACTGCAGCAACAGCTCCCAAAGCGAAGGAGCCAGGACCCAAAGACCTAGCTGGCCTGAAGGGCCCCCAGGGGGCCCCCAAGCAGCCCCTCTCCATTTGGGTCTGGGGGCTTTCTTTGGGCCGGGAACCTAGGAGAATCCTGCAAGGTTGCAGTTCGCGGCCCGAGAAGCACTCTCCGGCCCACATGCTCAACTGCAGCAACAGCTCCCAAAGCGAAGGAGCCAGGACCCAAAGACCTAGCTGGCCTGAAGGGCCCCCAGGGGGCCACCAAGCAGCCCCTCTCCATTTGGGTCTGGGGGCTTTCGTTGGGCCGGGAAAGAGGGAGCTACCTGCAAGGTTGCAGTTCGCGGCCCGAGAAGCACTCTCCGGCCAACATGCCCAACTGCAGCAACAGCTCCCAAAGCGAAGGAGCCAGGACCCAAAGACCTAGCTGGCCTGAAGGGCCCCCAGGGGGCCACCAAGCAGCCCCTCTCAATTTGGGTCTGGGGGCTTTCGTTGGGCATGCATACCAGAAAGGTACCTGCAAGGTTGCAGTTCGCGGCCCGAGAAGCACTCTCCGGCCAACATGCTCAACTGCAGCAACAGCTCCCAAACCGAAGGAGCCAGGACCCAAAGACCTAGCTGGCCTGAAGGGCCCCCAGGGGGCCCCCAAGCAGCCCCTCTCCATTTGGGTCTGGGGGCTTTCTTTAGGCTGTGAACCTGGGAGATAACAGCAAGGTTGCAGTTCGCAGCCCGAGAAGCACTCTCCGGCCAACATGCCCAATATCCAGCAACAGCTCCCAAAGCGAAGGAGCCAGGACACAAAGACCTAGCTGGCCTGAAGGGCCCCCAGAAGGCCCCCAAGCAGCCCCTCTCCATTTGGGTCTGGGGGCTTTCGTTGGGCATGTATACCTGAGAGGTACCTGCAAGTTACAGTTCGCGGCCCGAAAAGCACTCTCCGGCCAACATGCCCAACTGCAGCAACAGCTCCCAAACCGAAGGAGCCAGGACCCAAAGACCTAGCTGGCCTGAAGGGCCCCCAGGGGGGCCCCAAGCAGCCCCTCTCAATTTGGGTCTGGGTCTTTCGTTGGGCCGGGAACCTGGGAGAATCCTGCAAGGTTGCAGTTCGCGGCCCGAGAAGCACTCTCCGGCCAACATGCCCAACTGCAGCAACAGCTCCCAAACCGAAGGAGCCAGGACCCAAAGACCTAGCTGGCCTGAAGGGCCCCCAGGGGGGCCTCAAGCAGCCCCTCTCAATTTGGGTCTGGGGGCTTTCGTTGGGCCGGGAACCTGGGATGTACCTGCCAGGTTGCAGTTCGCGGCCCGAGAAGCACTCTCCGGCCAGCATGCCCAACTGCAGCAACAGCTCCCAAAGCGAAGGAGCCAGGACCCAAAGACCTAGCTGGCCTGAAGTGCCCCCAGGGGGCCCCCAAGCAGCCCATCTCCATTTGGGTCTGGGGGCTTTCGTTGGGCATGGAACCTGGGAGATTCCTGCAAGGTTGCAGTTCGCGGCCCGAGAAGCACTCTCCGGCCAACATGCCCAACTGCAGCAACAGCTCCCAAACCGAAGGAGCCAGGACCCAAAGACCTAGCTGGCCTGAAGGGCCCCCAGGGGGGCCCCAAGCAGCCCCTCTCCATTTGGGTCTGGGGGCTTTCGTTGGGCCGGGAACCTAGGAGAATCCTGCAAGGTTGCAGTTCGCGGCCCGAGAAGCACTCTCCGGCCAACATGCTCAACTGCAGCAACAGCTCCCAAACCGAAGGAGCCAGGACCCAAAGACCTAGCTGGCCTGAAGGGCCCCAAGGGGTCCCCCAATCAGCCCCTCTCCATTTGGGTCTGGGGGCTTTCGTTGGGCCGGGAACCTGGGAGCTACCTGCAAGGTTGCAGTTCGCGGCCCGAGAAGCACTCTCCGGCCAACATGCCCAACTGCAGCAACAGCTCCCAAAGCGAAGGAGCCAGGACCCAAAGACCTAGCTGGCCTGAAGGGCCCCCAGGAGGCCACCAAGCAGACCCTCTCAATTTGGGTCTGGGGGCTTTCGTTGGGCCAGGAACCTGGGAGATTCCTGCAAGGTTGCAGTTCGCGGCCCGAGAAGCACTCTCCGGCCAACATGCCCAACTGCAGCAACAGCTCCCAAAGCGAAGGAGCCAGGACCCAAAGACCTAGCTGGCCTGAAGGGCCCCCAGGGGGCCCCCAAGCAGCCCCTCTCCATTTGGGTCTGGGGGCTTTCGTTGGGCCGGGAACCTGGGAGATTCCTGCAAGGTTGCAGTTCGCGGCCCGAGAAGCACTCTCCGGCCAACATGCCCAACTGCAGCAACAGCTCCCAAACCGAAGGAGCCAGGACCCAAAGACCTAGCTGGCCTGAAGGGCCCCCAGGGGGGCCCCAAGCAGCCCCTCTCAATTTGGGTCTGGGGGCTTTCGTTGGGCCGGGAACCTGGGAGAATCCTGCAAGGTTGCAGTTCGCGGCCCGAGAAGCACTCTCCGGCCAACATGCCCAACTGCAGCAACAGCTCCCAAACCGAAGGAGCCAGGACCCAAAGACCTAGCTGGCCTGAAGGGCCCCCAGGGGGCCCCCAAGCAGCCCCTCTCAATTTGGGTCTGGGGGCTTTCGTTGGGCCGGGAACCAGGGAGAATCCTGCAAGGTTGCAGTTCGCGGCCCGAGAAGCACTCTCCGGCCAACATGCCCAACTGCAGCAACAGCTCCCAAAGCGAAGGAGCCAGGACCCAAAGACCTAGCTGGCCTGAAGGGCCCCCAGGGGGCCCCCAAGCAGCCCCTCTCCATTTGGGTCTGGGGGCTTTTGTTGGGCCGGGAACCTGGGAGAATCCTGCAAGGTTGCAGTTCGCGGCCCGAGAAGCACTCTCCGGCCAACATGCCCAACTGCAGCAACAGCTCCCAAAGCGAAGGAGCCAGGACCCAAAGACCTAGCTGGCCTGAAGGGGCCCCAGGGGGCCCCCAAGCAGCCCCTCTCCATTTGGGTCTGGGGGCTTTCGTTGGGCCGGGAACCTGGGAGATTCCTGCAAGGTTGCAGTTCGCGGCCCGAGAAGCACTCTCCGGCCAACATGCCCAACTGCAGCAACAGCTCCCAAAGCGAAGGAGCCAGGACCCAAAGACCTAGCTGGCCTGAAGGGCCCCCAGGGGGCCCCCAAGCAGCACATCTCCATTTGGGTCTGGGGGCTTTCGTTGGGCATGGAACCTGGGAGAATCCTGCAAGGTTGCAGTTCGCGGCCCGAGAAGCACTCTCCGGCCAACATGCCCAACTGCAGCAACAGCTCCCAAACCGAAGGAGCCAGGACACAAAGACCTAGCTGGCCTGAAGGGCCCCCAGGGGGGCCCCAAGCAGCCCCTCTCAATTTGGGTCTGGGGGCTTTCGTTGGGCCGGGAACCTGGGAGAATCCTGCAAGGTTGCAGTTCGCGGCCGGAGAAGCACTCTCCGGCCAACATGCCCAACTGCAGCAACAGCTCCCAAAGCGAAGGAGCCAGGACCCAAAGACCTAGCTGGCCTGAAGGGCCCCCAGGGGGCCCCCAAGCAGCCCCTCTCCATTTGGGTCTGGGGGCTTTCTTTGGGCCGGGAACCTAGGAGAATCCTGCAAGGTTGCAGTTCGCGGCCCGAGAAGCACTCTCCGGCCCACATGCTCAACTGCAGCAACAGCTCCCAAACCGAAGGAGCCAGGACCCAAAGACCTAGCTGGCCTGAAGGGCCCACAGGGGGCCCCCAAGCAGCCCCTCTCCATTTGGGTCTGGGGGCTTTCGTTGGGCCGGGAACCTGGGAGGTACCTGCAAGGTTGCAGTTCGCGGCCCGAGAAGCACTCTCCGGCCAACATGCCCAACTGCAGCAACAGCTCCCAAAGCGAAGGAGCCAGGACCCAAAGACCTAGCTGGCCTGAAGGGCCCCCAGGGGGCCACCAAGCAGCCCCTCTCCATTTGGGTCTGGGGGCTTTCGTTGGGCATGGATACCTGAGAGTTACCTGCAAGGTTACAGTTCGCGGCCCGAGAAGCACTCTCCGGCCAACATGCCCAACTGCAGCAACAGCTCCCAAACCGAAGGAGCCAGGACCCAAAGACCTAGCTGGCCTGAAGGGCCCCCAGGGGGCCCCCAAGCAGCCCCTCTCAATTTGGGTCTGGGGGCTTTCGTTGGGCCAGGAACCTGGGAGATTCCTGCAAGGTTGCAGTTCGCGGCCCGAGAAGCACTCTCCGGCCAAGATGCTCAACTGCAGCAACAGCTCCCAAACCGAAGGAGCCAGGACCCAAAGACCTAGCTGGCCTGAAGGGCCCCCAGGGGGCCCCCAAGCAGCCCCTCTCAATTTGGGTCTGGGGGCTTTCGTTGGGCCGGGAACCTGGGAGATTCCTGCAAGGTTGCAGTTCGCGGCCCGAGAAGCACTCTCCGGCCAACATGCCCAACTGCAGCAACAGCTCCCAAAGCGAAGGAGCCAGGACCCAAAGACCTAGCTGGCCTGAAGGGCCCCCAGGGGGGCCCCAAGCAGCCCCTCTCAATTTGGGTCTGGGGGCTTTCGTTGGGCCGGGAACCTGGGAGAATCCTGCAAGGTTGCAGTTCGCGGCCCGAGAAGCACTCTCCGGCCAACATGCCCAACTGCAGCAACAGCTCCCAAACCGAAGGAGCCAGGACCCAAAGACCTAGCTGGCCTGAAGGGCCCCCAGGGGGCCCCCAAGCAGCCCCTCTCAATTTGGGTCTGGGGGCTTTCGTTGGGCCGGGAACCTGGGAGATTCCTGCAAGGTTGCAGTTCGCGGCCCGAGAAGCACTCTCCGGCCAACATGCCCAACTGCAGCAACAGCTCCCAAACCGAAGGAGCCAGGACCCAAAGACCTAGCTGGCCTGAAGGGCCCCCAGGGGGCCCCCAAGCAGCACATCTCCATTTGGGTCTGGGGGCTTTCGTTGGGCATGGAACCTGGGAGATTCCTGCAAGGTTGCAGTTCGCGGCCCGAGAAGCACTCTCCGGCCAACATGCCCAACTGCAGCAACAGCTCCCAAAGCGAAGGAGCCAGGACCCAAAGACCTAGCTGGCCTGAAGGGCCCCCAGGGGGGCCCCAAGCAGCCCCTCTCAATTTGGGTCTGGGGGCTTTCGTTGGGCCGGGAACCTGGGAGAATCCTGCAAGGTTGCAGTTCGCGGCCGGAGAAGCACTCTCCGGCCAACATGCCCAACTGCAGCAACAGCTCCCAAAGCGAAGGAGCCAGGACCCAAAGACCTAGCTGGCCTGAAGGGCCCCCAGGGGGCCCCCAAGCAGCCCCTCTCCATTTGGGTCTGGGGGCTTTCGTTGGGCCGGGAACCTAGGAGAATCCTGCAAGGTTGCAGTTCGCGGCCCGAGAAGCACTCTCCGGCCCACATGCTCAACTGCAGCAACAGCTCCCAAACCGAAGGAGCCAGGACCCAAAGACCTAGCTGGCCTGAAGGGCCCCAAGGGGTCCCCCAAGCAGCCCCTCTCCATTTGGGTCTGGGGGCTTTCGTTGGGCCGGGAACCTGGGAGCTACCTGCAAGGTTGCAGTTCGCGGCCCGAGAAGCACTCTCCGGCCAACATGCCCAACTGCAGCAACAGCTCCCAAAGCGAAGGAGCCAGGACCCAAAGACCTAGCTGGCCTGAAGTGCCCCCAGGGGGCCACCAAGCAGCCCCTCTCAATTTGGGTCTGGGGGCTTTCGTTGGGCATGTATACCTGAGAGGTACCTGCAAGTTACAGTTCGCGGCCCGAGAAGCACTCTCCGGCCAACATGCCCAACTGCAGCAACAGCTCCCAAACCGAAGGAGCCAGGACCCAAAGACCTAGCTGGCCTGAAGGGCCCCCAGGGGGGCCCCAAGCAGCCCCTCTCCATTTGGGTCTGGGTCTTTCGTTGGGCCGGGAACCTGGGAGAATCCTGCAAGGTTGCAGTTCGCGGCCCGAGAAGCACTCTCCGGCCAACATGCCCAACTGCAGCAACAGCTCCCAAACCGAAGGAGCCAGGACCCAAAGACCTAGCTGGCCTGAAGGGCCCCCAGGGGGGCCCCAAGCAGCCCCTCTCAATTTGGGTCTGGGGGCTTTCGTTGGGCCGGGAACCTGGGAGAATCCTGCAAGGTTGCAGTTCGCGGCCCGAGAAGCACTCTCCGGCCAACATGCCCAACTGCAGCAACAGCTCCCAAACCGAAGGAGCCAGGACCCAAAGACCTAGCTGGCCTGAAGGGCCCCCAGGGGGCCCCCAAGCAGCCCCTCTCAATTTGGGTCTGGGGGCTTTCGTTGGGCCGGGAACCAGGGAGAATCCTGCAAGGTTGCAGTTCGCGGCCCGAGAAGCACTCTCCGGCCAACATGCCCAACTGCAGCAACAGCTCCCAAAGCGAAGGAGCCAGGACCCAAAGACCTAGCTGGCCTGAAGGGCCCCCAGGGGGCCCCCAAGCAGCCCCTCTCCATTTGGGTCTGGGGGCTTTTGTTGGGCCGGGAACCTGGGAGAATCCTGCAAGGTTGCAGTTCGCGGCCCGAGAAGCACTCTCCGGCCAACATGCCCAACTGCAGCAACAGCTCCCAAAGCGAAGGAGCCAGGACCCAAAGACCTAGCTGGCCTGAAGGGGCCCCAGGGGGCCCCCAAGCAGCCCCTCTCCATTTGGGTCTGGGGGCTTTCGTTGGGCCGGGAACCTGGGAGATTCCTGCAAGGTTGCAGATCGCGGCCCGAGAAGCACTCTCCGGCCAACATGCCCAACTGCAGCAACAGCTCCCAAAGCGAAGGAGCCAGGACCCAAAGACCTAGCTGGCCTGAAGGGCCCCCAGGGGGCCCCCAAGCAGCACATCTCCATTTGGGTCTGGGGGCTTTCGTTGGGCATGGAACCTGGGAGATTCCTGCAAGGTTGCAGTTCGCGGCCCGAGAAGCACTCTCCGGCCAACATGCCCAACTGCAGCAACAGCTCCCAAACCGAAGGAGCCAGGACCCAAAGACCTAGCTGGCCTGAAGGGCCCCCAGGGGGGCCCCAAGCAGCCCCTCTCAATTTGGGTCTGGGGGCTTTTGTTGGGCCGGGAACCTGGGAGATTCCTGCAAGGTTGCAGTTCGCGGCCCGAGAAGCACTCTCCGGCCAACATGCCCAACTGCAGCAACAGCTCCCAAAGCGAAGGAGCCAGGACCCAAAGACCTAGCTGGCCTGAAGGGCCCCCAGGGGGCCCCCAAGCAGCACATCTCCATTTGGGTCTGGGGGCTTTCGTTGGGCATGGAACCTGGGAGATTCCTGCAAGGTTGCAGTTCGCGGCCCGAGAAGCACTCTCCGGCGAACATGCCCAACTGCAGCAACAGCTCCCAAACCGAAGGAGCCAGGACCCAAAGACCTAGCTGGCCTGAAGGGCCCCCAGGGGGCCCCCAAGCAGCCCCTCTCCATTTGGGTCTGGGGGCTTTCGTTGGGCCGGGAACCTAGGAGAATCCTGCAAGGTTGCAGTTCGCGGCCCGAGAAGCACTCTCCGGCCCACATGCTCAACTGCAGCAACAGCTCCCAAACCGAAGGAGCCAGGACCCAAAGACCTAGCTGGCCTGAAGGGCCCCAAGGGGTCCCCCAAGCAGCCCCTCTCCATTTGGGTCTGGGGGCTTTCGTTGGGCCGGGAAAGATGGAGCTACCTGCAAGGTTGCAGTTCGCGGCCCGAGAAGCACTCTCCGGCCAACATGCCCAACTGCAGCAACAGCTCCCAAAGCGAAGGAGCCAGGACCCAAAGACCTAGCTGGCCTGAAGGGCCCCCAGGGGGCCACCAAGCAGCCCCTCTCAATTTGGGTCTGGGGGCTTTCGTTGGGCATGGATACCTGAAAGGTACCTGCAAGGTTGCAGTTCGCGGCCCGAGAAGCACTCTCCGGCCAACATGCTCAACTGCAGCAACAGCTCCCAAACCGAAGGAGCCAGGACCCAAAGACCTAGCTGGCCTGAAGGGCCCCCAGGGGGCCCCCAAGCAGCCCCTCTCCATTTGGGTCTGGGGGCTTTCTTTAGGCTGTGAACCTGGGAGATAACAGCAAGGTTGCAGTTCGCAGCCCGAGAAGCACTCTCCGGCCAACATGCCCAATATCCAGCAACAGCTCCCAAAGCGAAGGAGCCAGGACACAAAGACCTAGCTGGCCTGAAGGGCCCCCAGAAGGCCACCAAGCAGCCCCTCTCCATTTGGGTCTGGGGGCTTTCGTTGGGCATGTATACCTGAGAGGTACCTGCAAGTTACAGTTCGCGGCCCGAGAAGCACTCTCCGGCCAACATGCCCAACTGCAGCAACAGCTCCCAAACCGAAGGAGCCAGGACCCAAAGACCTAGCTGGCCTGAAGGGCCCCCAGGGGGGCCCCAAGCAGCCCCTCTCAATTTGGGTCTGGGTCTTTCGTTGGGCCGGGAACCTGGGAGAATCCTGCAAGGTTGCAGTTCGCGGCCCGAGAAGCACTCTCCGGCCAACATGCCCAACTGCAGCAACAGCTCCCAAACCGAAGGAGCCAGGACCCAAAGACCTAGCTGGCCTGAAGGGCCCCCAGGGGGGCCCCAAGCAGCCCCTCTCAATTTGGGTCTGGGGGCTTTCGTTGGGCCGGGAACCTGGGATGTACCTGCCAGGTTGCAGTTCGCGGCCCGAGAAGCACTCTCCGGCCAGCATGCCCAACTGCAGCAACAGCTCCCAAAGCGAAGGAGCCAGGACCCAAAGACCTAGCTGGCCTGAAGGGCCCCCAGGGGGCCCCCAAGCAGCCCCTCTCCATTTGGGTCTGGGGGCTTTCGTTGGGCCGGGAACCTGGGAGCTACCTGCAAGGTTGCAGTTCGCGGCCCGAGAAGCACTCTCCGGCCAACATGCCCAACTGCAGCAACAGCTCCCAAAGCGAAGGAGCCAGGACCCAAAGACCTAGCTGGCCTGAAGGGCCCCCAGGGGGGCCCCAAGCAGCCCCTCTCCATTTGGGTCTGGGGGCTTTCGTTGGGCCGGGAACCTAGGAGAATCCTGCAAGGTTGCAGTTCGCGGCCCGAGAAGCACTCTCCGGCCAACATGCTCAACTGCAGCAACAGCTCCCAAACCGAAGGAGCCAGGACCCAAAGACCTAGCTGGCCTGAAGGGCCCCCAGGGGGCCCCCAAGCAGCCCCTCTCCATTTGGGTCTGGGGGCTTTCGTTGGGCCGGGAACCTGGGAGCTACCTGCAAGGTTGCAGTTCGCGGCCCGAGAAGCACTCTCCGGCCAACATGCCCAACTGCAGCAACAGCTCCCAAAGCGAAGGAGCCAGGACCCAAAGACCTAGCTGGCCTGAAGGGCCCCCAGGGGGCCACCAAACAGCCCCTCTCAATTTGGGTCTGGGGGCTTTCGTTGGGCATGGATACTTGAGAGGTACCTGCAAGGTTACAGTTCGCGGCCCGAGAAGCACTCTCCGGCCAACATGCCCAACTGCAGCAACAGCTCCCAAACCGAAGGAGCCAGGACCCAAAGACCTAGCTGGCCTGAAGGGCCCCCAGGAGGCCACCAAGCAGACCCTCTCAATTTGGGTCTGGGGGCTTTCGTTGGGCCAGGAACCTGGGAGATTCCTGCAAGGTTGCAGTTCGCGGCCCGAGAAGCACTCTCCGGCCAACATGCCCAACTGCAGCAACAGCTCCCAAAGCGAAGGAGCCAGGACCCAAAGACCTAGCTGGCCTGAAGGGCCCCCAGGGGGCCCCCAAGCAGCCCCTCTCCATTTGGGTCTGGGGGCTTTCGTTGGGCATGGAACCTGGGAGATTCCTGCAAGGTTGCAGTTCGCGGCCCGAGAAGCACTCTCCGGCCAACATGCCCAACTGCAGCAACAGCTCCCAAACCGAAGGAGCCAGGACCCAAAGACCTAGCTGGCCTGAAGGGCCCCCAGGGGGGCCCCAAGCAGCCCCTCTCAATTTGGGTCTGGGGGCTTTCGTTGGGCCGGGAACCTGGGAGAATCCTGCAAGGTTGCAGTTCGCGGCCCGAGAAGCACTCTCCGGCCAACATGCCCAACTGCAGCAACAGCTCCCAAACCGAAGGAGCCAGGACCCAAAGACCTAGCTGGCCTGAAGGGCCCCCAGGGGGCCCCCAAGCAGCCCCTCTCAATTTGGGTCTGGGGGCTTTCGTTGGGCCGGGAACCTGGGAGAATCCTGCAAGGTTGCAGTTCGCGGCCCGAGAAGCACTCTCCGGCCAACATGCCCAACTGCAGCAACAGCTCCCAAAGCGAAGGAGCCAGGACCCAAAGACCTAGCTGGCCTGAAGGGCCCCCAGGGGGCCCCCAAGCAGCCCCTCTCCATTTGGGTCTGGGGGCTTTTGTTGGGCCGGGAACCTGGGAGAATCCTGCAAGGTTGCAGTTCGCGGCCCGAGAAGCACTCTCCGGCCAACATGCCCAACTGCAGCAACAGCTCCCAAAGCGAAGGAGCCAGGACCCAAAGACCTAGCTGGCCTGAAGGGGCCCCAGGGGGCCCCCAAGCAGCCCCTCTCCATTTGGGTCTGGGGGCTTTCGTTGGGCCGGGAACCTGGGAGATTCCTGCAAGGTTGCAGATCGCGGCCCGAGAAGCACTCTCCGGCCAACATGCCCAACTGCAGCAACAGCTCCCAAACCGAAGGAGCCAGGACCCAAAGACCTAGCTGGCCTGAAGGGCCCCCAGGGGGCCCCCAAGCAGCACATCTCCATTTGGGTCTGGGGGCTTTCGTTGGGCATGGAACCTGGGAGATTCCTGCAAGGTTGCAGTTCGCGGCCCGAGAAGCACTCTCCGGCCAACATGCCCAACTGCAGCAACAGCTCCCAAACCGAAGGAGCCAGGACCCAAAGACCTAGCTGGCCTGAAGGGCCCCCAGGGGGGCCCCAAGCAGCCCCTCTCAATTTGGGTCTGGGGGCTTTCGTTGGGCCGGGAACCTGGGAGAATCCTGCAAGGTTGCAGTTCGCGGCCGGAGAAGCACTCTCCGGCCAACATGCCCAACTGCAGCAACAGCTCCCAAAGCGAAGGAGCCAGGACCCAAAGACCTAGCTGGCCTGAAGGGCCCCCAGGGGGCCCCCAAGCAGCCCCTCTCCATTTGGGTCTGGGGGCTTTCTTTGGGCCGGGAACCTAGGAGAATCCTGCAAGGTTGCAGTTCGCGGCCCGAGAAGCACTCTCCGGCCCACATGCTCAACTGCAGCAACAGCTCCCAAAGCGAAGGAGCCAGGACCCAAAGACCTAGCTGGCCTGAAGTGCCCCCAGGGGTCCCCCAAGCAGCCCCTCTCCATTTGGGTCTGGGGGCTTTCGTTGGGCCGGGAACCTGGGAGCTACCTGCAAGGTTGCAGTTCGCGGCCCGAGAAGCACTCTCCGGCCAACATGCCCAACTGCAGCAACAGCTCCCAAACCGAAGGAGCCAGGACCCAAAGACCTAGCTGGCCTGAAGGGCCCCCAGGGGGCCACCAAGCAGCCCCTCTCAATTTGGGTCTGGGGGCTTTCGTTGGGCATGGATACCTGAAAGGTACCTGCAAGTTTGCAGTTCGCGGCCCGAGAAGCACTCTCCGGCCAACATGCTCAACTGCAGCAACAGCTCCCAAACCGAAGGAGCCAGGACCCAAAGACCTAGCTGGCCTGAAGGGCCCCCAGGGGGCCCCCAAGCAGCCCCTCTCCATTTGGGTCTGGGGGCTTTCTTTAGGCTGTGAACCTGGGAGATAACAGCAAGGTTGCAGTTCGCAGCCCGAGAAGCACTCTCCGGCCAACATGCCCAATATCCAGCAACAGCTCCCAAAGCGAAGGAGCCAGGACACAAAGACCTAGCTGGCCTGAAGGGCCCCCAGGGGGCCCCCAAGCAGCCCCTCTCCATTTGGGTCTGGGGGCTTTCGTTGGGCCGGGAACCTGGGAGAATCCTGCAAGGTTGCAGTTCGCGGCCCGAGAAGCACTCTCCGGCCAACATGCCCAACTGCAGCAACAGCTCCCAAACCGAAGGAGCCAGGACCCAAAGACCTAGCTGGCCTGAAGGGCCCCCAGGGGGCCCCCAAGCAGCCCCTCTCAATTTGGGTCTGGGGGCTTTCGTTGGGCCGGGAACCAGGGAGAATCCTGCAAGGTTGCAGTTCGCGGCCCGAGAAGCACTCTCCGGCCAACATGCCCAACTGCAGCAACAGCTCCCAAAGCGAAGGAGCCAGGACCCAAAGACCTAGCTGGCCTGAAGGGCCCCCAGGGGGCCCCCAAGCAGCCCCTCTCCATTTGGGTCTGGGGGCTTTTGTTGGGCCGGGAACCTGGGAGAATCCTGCAAGGTTGCAGTTCGCGGCCCGAGAAGCACTCTCCGGCCAACATGCCCAACTGCAGCAACAGCTCCCAAAGCGAAGGAGCCAGGACCCAAAGACCTAGCTGGCCTGAAGGGGCCCCAGGGGGCCCCCAAGCAGCCCCTCTCCATTTGGGTCTGGGGGCTTTCGTTGGGCCGGGAACCTGGGAGATTCCTGCAAGGTTGCAGTTCGCGGCCCGAGAAGCACTCTCCGGCCAACATGCCCAACTGCAGCAACAGCTCCCAAACCGAAGGAGCCAGGACCCAAAGACCTAGCTGGCCTGAAGGGCCCCCAGGGGGCCCCCAAGCAGCACATCTCCATTTGGGTCTGGGGGCTTTCGTTGGGCATGGAACCTGGGAGATTCCTGCAAGGTTGCAGTTCGCGGCCCGAGAAGCACTCTCCGGCCAACATGCCCAACTGCAGCAACAGCTCCCAAAGCGAAGGAGCCAGGACCCAAAGACCTAGCTGGCCTGAAGGGCCCCCAGGGGGGCCCCAAGCAGCCCCTCTCAATTTGGGTCTGGGGGCTTTCGTTGGGCCGGGAACCTGGGAGAATCCTGCAAGGTTGCAGTTCGCGGCCGGAGAAGCACTCTCCGGCCAACATGCCCAACTGCAGCAACAGCTCCCAAACCGAAGGAGCCAGGACACAAAGACCTAGCTGGCCTGAAGGGCCCCCAGGGGGCCCCCAAGCAGCCCCTCTCCATTTGGGTCTGGGGGCTTTCTTTGGGCCGGGAACCTAGGAGAATCCTGCAAGGTTGCAGTTCGCGGCCTGAGAAGCACTCTCCGGCCCACATGCTCAACTGCAGCAACAGCTCCCAAACAGAAGGAGCCAGGACCCAAAGACCTAGCTGGCCTGAAGGGCCCCCAGGGGGCCCCCAAGCAGCACATCTCCATTTGGGTCTGGGGGCTTTCGTTGGGCATGGAACCTGGGAGATTCCTGCAAGGTTGCAGTTCGCGGCCCGAGAAGCACTCTCCGGCCAACATGCCCAACTGCAGCAACAGCTCCCAAAGCGAAGGAGCCAGGACCCAAAGACCTAGCTGGCCTGAAGGGCCCCCAGGGGGGCCCCAAGCAGCCCCTCTCAATTTGGGTCTGGGGGCTTTCGTTGGGCCGGGAACCTGGGAGAATCCTGCAAGGTTGCAGTTCGCGGCCGGAGAAGCACTCTCCGGCCAACATGCCCAACTGCAGCAACAGCTCCCAAAGCGAAGGAGCCAGGACCCAAAGACCTAGCTGGCCTGAAGGGCCCCCAGGGGGCCCCCAAGCAGCCCCTCTCCATTTGGGTCTGGGGGCTTTCTTTGGGCCGGGAACCTAGGAGAATCCTGCAAGGTTGCAGTTCGCGGCCCGAGAAGCACTCTCCGGCCCACATGCTCAACTGCAGCAACAGCTCCCAAACCGAAGGAGCCAGGACCCAAAGACCTAGCTGGCCTGAAGTGCCCCCAGGGGTCCCCCAAGCAGCCCCTCTCCATTTGGGTCTGGGGGCTTTCGTTGGGCCGGGAACCTGGGAGCTACCTGCAAGGTTGCAGTTCGCGGCCCGAGAAGCACTCTCCGGCCAACATGCCCAACTGCAGCAACAGCTCCCAAAGCGAAGGAGCCAGGACCCAAAGACCTAGCTGGCCTGAAGGGCCCCCAGGGGGCCACCAAGCAGCCCCTCTCCATTTGGGTCTGGGGGCTTTCGTTGGGCATGGATACCTGAGAGGTACCTGCAAGGTTACAGTTCGCGGCCCGAGAAGCACTCTCCGGCCAACATGCCCAACTGCAGCAACAGCTCCCAAACCGAAGGAGCCAGGACCCAAAGACCTAGCTGGCCTGAAGGGCCCCCAGGGGGCCCCCAAGCAGCCCCTCTCCATTTGGGTCTGGGGGCTTTCGTTGGGCCAGGAACCTGGGAGATTCCTGCAAGGTTGCAGTTCACGGCCCGAGAAGCACTCTCCGGCCAACATGCTCAACTGCAGCAACAGCTCCCAAACCGAAGGAGCCAGGACCCAAAGACCTAGCTGGCCTGAAGGGCCCCCAGGGGGCCCCCAAGCAGCCCCTCTCAATTTGGGTCTGGGGGCTTTCGTTGGGCCGGGAACCTGGGAGATTCCTGCAAGGTTGCAGTTCGCGGCCCGAGAAGCACTCTCCGGCCAACATGCCCAACTGCAGCAACAGCTCCCAAACCAAAGGAGCCAGGACCCAAAGACCTAGCTGGCCTGAAGGGCCCCAAGGGGTCCCCCAAGCAGCCCCTCTCCATTTGGGTCTGGGGTCTTTCGTTGGGCCGGGAACCTGGGAGAATCCTGCAAGGTTGCAGTTCGCGGCCCGAGAAGCACTCTCCGGCCAACATGCTCAACTGCAGCAACAGCTCCCAAAGCGAAGGAGCCAGGACCCAAAGACCTAGCTGGCCTGAAGGGCCCCAAGGGGTCCCCCAAGCAGCCCCTCTCCATTTAGGTCTGGGGGCTTTCGTTGGGCCGGGAACCTGGGAGCTACCTGCAAGGTTGCAGTTCGCGGCCCGAGAAGCACTCTCCGGCCAACATGCCCAACTGCAGCAACAGCTCCCAAAGCGAAGGAGCCAGGACCCAAAGACCTAGCTGGCCTGAAGGGCCCCCAGGGGGCCACCAAGCAGCCCCTCTCCATTTGGGTCTGGGGGCTTTCGTTGGGCATGGATACCTGAGAGGTACCTGCAAGGTTGCAGTTCGCGGCCCGAGAAGCACTCTCCGGCCAACATGCCCAACTGCAGCAACAGCTCCCAAACCGAAGGAGCCAGGACCCAAAGACCTAGCTGGCCTGAAGGGCCCCCAGGGGGCCCCCAAGCAGCCCCTCTCAATTTGGGTCTGGGGGCTTTCGTTGGGCATGGAACCTGGGAGATTCCTGCAAGGTTGCAGTTCGCGGCCCGAGAAGCACTCTCCGGCCAACATGCCCAACTGCAGCAACAGCTCCCAAACCGAAGGAGCCAGGACCCAAAGACCTAGCTGGCCTGAAGGGCCCCCAGGGGGGCCCCAAGCAGCCCCTCTCCATTTGGGTCTGGGGGCTTTCGTTGGGCCGGGAACCTGGGAGAATCCTGCAAGGTTGCAGTTCGCGGCCGGAGAAGCACTCTCCGGCCAACATGCCCAACTGCAGCAACAGCTCCCAAAGCGAAGGAGCCAGGACCCAAAGACCTAGCTGGCCTGAAGGGCCCCCAGGGGGCCCCCAAGCAGCCCCTCTCAATTTGGGTCTGGGGGCTTTCGTTGGGCCGGGAACCTGGGAGATTCCTGCAAGGTTGCAGTTCGCGGCCCGAGAAGCACTCTCCGGCCAACATGCCCAACTGCAGCAACAGCTCCCAAAGCGAAGGAGCCAGGACCCAAAGACCTAGCTGGCCTGAAGGGCCCCCAGGGGGCCCCAAGCAGCCCCTCTCAATTTGGGTCTGGGGGCTTTCGTTGGGCCGGGAACCTGGGAGATTCCTGCAAGGTTGCAGTTCGCGGCCCGAGAAGCACTCTCCGGCCAACATGCCCAACTGCAGCAACAGCTCCCAAAGCGAAGGAGCCAGGACCCAAAGACCTAGCTGGCCTGAAGGGCCCCCAGGGGGCCACCAAGCAGCCCCTCTCCATTTGGGTCTGGGGGCTTTCGTTGGGCATGGATACCTGAGAGGTACCTGCAAGGTTACAGATCGCGGCCCGAGAAGCACTCTCCGGCCAACATGCTCAACTGCAGCAACAGCTCCCAAAGCGAAGGAGCCAGGACCCAAAGACCTAGCTGGCCTGAAGGGCCCCCAGGGGGCCCCCAAGCAGCCCCTCTCAATTTGGGTCTGGGGGCTTTCGTTGGGCCGGGAACCTGGGAGATTCCTGCAAGGTTGCAGTTCGCGGCCCGAGAAGCACTCTCCGGCCAACATGCCCAACTGCAGCAACAGCTCCCAAAGCGAAGGAGCCAGGACCCAAAGACCTAGCTGGCCTGAAGGGCCCCCAGGGGGCCACCAAGCAGCCCCTCTCCATTTGGGTCTGGGGGCTTTCGTTGGGCATGGATACCTGAGAGGTACCTGCAAGGTTACAGTTCGCGGCCCGACAAGCACTCTCCGGCCAACATGCTCAACTGCAGCAACAGCTCCCAAAGCGAAGGAGCCAGGACCCAAAGACCTAGCTGGCCTGAAGGGCCCCCAGGGGGCCCCCAAGCAGCCCCTCTCAATTTGGGTCTGGGGGCTTTCGTTGGGCATGGATACCTGAGAGGTACCTGCAAGGTTGCAGTTCGCGGCCCGAGAAGCACTCTCCGGCCAACATGCCCAACTGCAGCAACAGCTCCCAAAGCGAAGGAGCCAGGACCCAAAGACCTAGCTGGCCTGAAGGGCCCCCAGGGGGCCCCCAAGCAGCCCCTCTCCATTTGGGTCTGGGGGCTTTCGTTGGGCATGGAACCTGGGAGATTCCTGCAAGGTTGCAGTTCGCGGCCCGAGAAGCACTCTCCGGCCAACATGCCCAACTGCAGCAACAGCTCCCAAAGCGAAGGAGCCAGGACCCAAAGACCTAGCTGGCCTGAAGGGCCCCCAGGGGGCCCCCAAGCAGCCCCTCTCAATTTGGGTCTGGGGGCTTTCGTTGGGCCGGGAACCTGGGAGAATCCTGCAAGGTTGCAGTTCGCGGCCGGAGAAGCACTCTCCGGCCAACATGCCCAACTGCAGCAACAGCTCCCAAAGCGAAGGAGCCAGGACCCAAAGACCTAGCTGGCCTGAAGGGCCCCCAGGGGGCCCCCAAGCAGCCCCTCTCCATTTGGGTCTGGGGGCTTTCGTTGGGCCGGGAACCTAGGAGAATCCTGCAAGGTTGCAGTTCGCGGCCCGAGAAGCACTCTCCGGCCCACATGCTCAACTGCAGCAACAGCTCCCAAACCGAAGGAGCCAGGACCCAAAGACCTAGCTGGCCTGAAGGGCCCCAAGGGGTCCCCCAAGCAGCCCCTCTCCATTTGGGTCTGGGGGCTTTCGTTGGGCCGGGAACCTGGGAGCTACCTGCAAGGTTGCAGTTCGCGGCCCGAGAAGCACTCTCCGGCCAACATGCCCAACTGCAGCAACAGCTCCCAAAGCGAAGGAGCCAGGACCCAAAGACCTAGCTGGCCTGAAGGGCCCCCAGGGGGCCCCCAAGCAGCCCCTCTCCATTTGGGTCTGGGGGCTTTCGTTGGGCATGGATACCTGAGAGGTACCTGCAAGGTTACAGTTCGCGGCCCGAGAAGCACTCTCCGGCCAACATGCCCAACTGCAGCAACAGCTCCCAAACCGAAGGAGCCAGGACCCAAAGACCTAGCTGGCCTGAAGGGCCCCCAGGGGGCCCCCAAGCAGCCCCTCTCAATTTGGGTCTGGGGGCTTTCGTTGGGCCGGGAACCTGGGAGATTCCTGCAAGGTTGCAGTTCGCGGCCCGAGAAGCACTCTCCGGCCAACATGCTCAACTGCAGCAACAGCTCCCAAACCGAAGGAGCCAGGACCCAAAGACCTAGCTGGCCTGAAGGGCCCCCAGGGGGCCCCCAAGCAGCCCCTCTCCATTTGGGTCTGGGGGCTTTCGTTGGGCCGGGAACCTGGGAGATTCCTGCAAGGTTGCAGTTCGCGGCCCGAGAAGCACTCTCCGGCCAACATGCCCAACTGCAGCAACAGCTCCCAAACCAAAGGAGCCAGGACCCAAAGACCTAGCTGGCCTGAAGGGCCCCAAGGGGTCCCCCAAGCAGCCCCTCTCCATTTGGGTCTGGGGTCTTTCGTTGGGCCGGGAACCTGGGAGAATCCTGCAAGGTTGCAGTTCGCGGCCCGAGAAGCACTCTCCGGCCAACATGCCCAACTGCAGCAACAGCTCCCAAAGCGAAGGAGCCAGGACCCAAAGACCTAGCTGGCCTGAAGGGCCCCCAGGGGGCCCCCAAGCAGCCCCTCTCAATTTGGGTCTGGGGGCTTTCGTTGGGCATGGATACCTGAGAGGTACCTGCAAGGTTACAGTTCGCGGCCCGAGAAGCACTCTCCGGCCAACATGCTCAACTGCAGCAACAGCTCCCAAACCGAAGGAGCCAGGACCCAAAGACCTAGCTGGCCTGAAGGGCCCCCAGGGGGCCCCCAAGCAGCCCCTCTCAATTTGGGTCTGGGGGCTTTCGTTAGGCCGGGAACCTGGGAGATTCCTGCAAGGTTGCAGTTCGCGGCCCGAGAAGCACTCTCCGGCCAACATGCCCAACTGCAGCAACAGCTCCCAAAGCGAAGGAGCCAGGACCCAAAGACCTAGCTGGCCTGAAGGGCCCCAAGGGGTCCCCCAAGCAGCCCCTCTCCATTTGGGTCTGGGGGCTTTCGTTGGGCCGGGAACCTGGGAGAATCCTGCAAGGTTGCAGTTCGCGGCCCGAGAAGCACTCTCCGGCCAACATGCCCAACTGCAGCAACAGCTCCCAAAG
Organism: Gallinula chloropus; assembly: GCF_964237585.1. Classification (NCBI taxonomy): domain Eukaryota; kingdom Metazoa; phylum Chordata; class Aves; order Gruiformes; family Rallidae; genus Gallinula; species Gallinula chloropus. Next base: position 338,776 of record NW_028168242.1, on the reverse strand, counting down.
CGAAGGAGCCAGGACCCAAAGACCTAGCTGGCCTGAAGTGCCCCCAGGGGGCCACCAAGCAGCCCCTCTCAATTTGGGTCTGGGGGCTTTCGTTGGGCATGGATACCTGAGAGGTACCTGCAAGGTTACAGTTCGCGGCCCGAGAAGCACTCTCCGGCCAACATGCTCAACTGCAGCAACAGCTCCCAAAGCGAAGGAGCCAGGACCCAAAGACCTAGCTGGCCTGAAGGGCCCCCAGGGGGCCCCCAAGCAGCCCCTCTCAATTTGGGTCTGGGGGCTTTCGTTGGGCCGGGAACCTGGGAGATTCCTGCAAGGTTGCAGTTCGCGGCCCGAGAAGCACTCTCCGGCCAACATGCCCAACTGCAGCAACAGCTCCCAAAGCGAAGGAGCCAGGACCCAAAGACCTAGCTGGCCTGAAGGGCCCCCAGGGGGCCCCCAAGCAGCCCCTCTCCATTTGGGTCTGGGGGCTTTCGTTGAGCGTGTATACCTGAGATGTACCTGCAAGATACAGTTCGCGGCCCGAGAAGCACTCTCCGGCCAACATGCCCAACTGCAGCAACAGCTCCCAAACCGAAGGAGCCAGGACCCAAAGACCTAGCTGGCCTGAAGGGCCCCCAGGGGGGCCCCAAGCAGCCCCTCTCCATTTGGGTCTGGGGGCTTTCGTTGGGCCGGGAACCTGGGAGAATCCTGCAAGGTTGCAGTTCGCGGCCCAAGAAGCACTCTCCGGCCAACATGCCCAACTGCAGCAACAGCTCCCAAACCGAAGGAGCCAGGACCCAAAGACCTAGCTGGCCTGAAGGGCCCCCAGGGGGCCCCCAAGCAGCCCCTCTCAATTTGGGTCTGGGGGCTTTCGTTGGGCCGGGAACCTGGGAGAATCCTGCAAGGTTGCAGTTCACGGCCCGAGAAGCACTCTCCGGCCAACATGCCCAACTGCAGCAACAGCTCCCAAACCGAAGGAGCCAGGACCCAAAGACCTAGCTGGCCTGAAGGGCCCCCAGGGGGCCCCCAAGCAGCCCCTCTCAATTTGGGTCTGGGGGCTTTCGTTGGGCATGTATACCTGGGAGGTACCTGCAAGGTTACATTTCGCGGCCCGAGAAGCACTCTCCGGCCAACATGCCCAACTGCAGCAACAGCTCCCAAACCGAAGGAGCCAGGACACAAAGACCTAGCTGGCCTGAAGGGCCCCCAGGGGGGCCCCAAGCAGCCCCTCTCAATTTGGGTCTGGGGGCTTTCGTTGGGCGGGGAACCTGGGAGATTCATGCAAGGTTGCAGTTCGCGGCCCGAGAAGCACTCTCCGGCCAACATGCCCAACTGCAGCAACAGCTCCCAAAGCGAAGGAGCCAGGACCCAAAGACCTAGCTGGCCTGAAGGGCCCCCAGGGGGCCCCCAAGCAGCCTCTCTCCATTTGGGTCTGGGGGCTTTCGTTGGGCTGGGAACCTGGGAGATTCCTGCAAGGTTGCAGTTTGCGGCCGGAGAAGTACTCTCCAGCCAACATGCCCAACTGCAGCAACAGCTCCCAAAGCGAAGGAGCCAGGACCCAAAGACCTAGCTGGCCTGAAGGGCCCCCAGGGGGCCCCCAAACAGCCCCTCTCCATTTGGGTCTGGCGGCTTTCGTTGGGCTGGGGACCTGGGAGGTACCTGCAAGGTTGCAGTTCGCGGCCCGAGAAGCACTCTCCGGCCAACATGCCCAACTGCAGCAACAGCTCCCAAAGCGAAGGAGCCAGGACCCAAAGACCTAGCTGGCCTGAAGGGCCCCCAGGGGGCCCCCAAGCAGCCCCTCTCCATTTGGGTCTGGGGGCTTTCGTTGAGCATGTATACCTGAGATGTACCTGCAAGTTACAGTTCGCGGCCCGAGAAGCACTCTCCGGCCAACATGCCCAACTGCAGCAACAGCTCCCAAAGCGAAGGAGCCAGGACCCAAAGACCTAGCTGGCCTGAAGGGCCCCCAGGGGGGCCCCAAGCAGCCCCTCTCAATTTGGGTCTGGGGGCTTTCGTTGGGCCGGGAACCTGGGAGAATCCTGCAAGGTTGCAGTTCGCGGCCCGAGAAGCACTCTCCGGCCAACATGCCCAACTGCAGCAACAGCTCCCAAAGCGAAGGAGCCAGGACCCAAAGACCTAGCTGGCCTGAAGGGCCCCCAGGGGGCCCCCAAGCAGCCCCTCTCAATTTGGGTCTGGGGGCTTTCGTTGGGCCGGGAACCTGGGAGAATCCTGCAAGGTTGCAGTTCGCGGCCGGAGAAGCACTCTCCGGCCAACATGCCCAACTGCAGCAACAGCTCCCAAAGCGAAGGAGCCAGGACCCAAAGACCTAGCTGGCCTGAAGGGCCCCCAGGGGGCCCCCAAGCAGCCCCTCTCCATTTGGGTCTGGGGGCTTTCGTTGGGCCGGGAACCTAGGAGAATCCTGCAAGGTTGCAGTTCGCGGCCCGAGAAGCACTCTCCGGCCCACATGCTCAACTGCAGCAACAGCTCCCAAACCGAAGGAGCCAGGACCCAAAGACCTAGCTGGCCTGAAGGGCCCCAAGGGGTCCCCCAAGCAGCCCCTCTCCATTTGGGTCTGGGGGCTTTCGTTGGGCCGGGAACCTGGGAGCTACCTGCAAGGTTGCAGTTCGCGGCCCGAGAAGCACTCTCCGGCCAACATGCCCAACTGCAGCAACAGCTCCCAAACCGAAGGAGCCAGGACCCAAAGACCTAGCTGGCCTGAAGGGCCCCCAGGGGGCCCCCAAGCAGCCCCTCTCCATTTGGGTCTGGGGGCTTTCGTTGGGCATGGATACCTGAGAGGTACCTGCAAGGTTACAGTTCGCGGCCCGAGAAGCACTCTCCGGCCAACATGCCCAACTGCAGCAACAGCTCCCAAACCGAAGGAGCCAGGACCCAAAGACCTAGCTGGCCTGAAGGGCCCCCAGGGGGCCCCCAAGCAGCCCCTCTCAATTTGGGTCTGGGGGCTTTCGTTGGGCCGGGAACCTGGGAGATTCCTGCAAGGTTGCAGTTCGCGGCCCGAGAAGCACTCTCCGGCCAACATGCTCAACTGCAGCAACAGCTCCCAAACCGAAGGAGCCAGGACCCAAAGACCTAGCTGGCCTGAAGGGCCCCCAGGGGGCCCCCAAGCAGCCCCTCTCCATTTGGGTCTGGGGGCTTTCGTTGGGCCGGGAACCTGGGAGATTCCTGCAAGGTTGCAGTTCGCGGCCCGAGAAGCACTCTCCGGCCAACATGCCCAACTGCAGCAACAGCTCCCAAACCAAAGGAGCCAGGACCCAAAGACCTAGCTGGCCTGAAGGGCCCCAAGGGGTCCCCCAAGCAGCCCCTCTCCATTTGGGTCTGGGGTCTTTCGTTGGGCCGGGAACCTGGGAGAATCCTGCAAGGTTGCAGTTCGCGGCCCGAGAAGCACTCTCCGGCCAACATGCCCAACTGCAGCAACAGCTCCCAAAGCGAAGGAGCCAGGACCCAAAGACCTAGCTGGCCTGAAGGGCCCCCAGGGGGCCCCCAAGCAGCCCCTCTCAATTTGGGTCTGGGGGCTTTCGTTGGGCATGGATACCTGAGAGGTACCTGCAAGGTTACAGATCGCGGCCCGAGAAGCACTCTCCGGCCAACATGCTCAACTGCAGCAACAGCTCCCAAACCGAAGGAGCCAGGACCCAAAGACCTAGCTGGCCTGAAGGGCCCCCAGGGGGCCCCCAAGCAGCCCCTCTCAATTTGGGTCTGGGGGCTTTCGTTAGGCCGGGAACCTGGGAGATTCCTGCAAGGTTGCAGTTCGCGGCCCGAGAAGCACTCTCCGGCCAACATGCCCAACTGCAGCAACAGCTCCCAAAGCGAAGGAGCCAGGACCCAAAGACCTAGCTGGCCTGAAGGGCCCCAAGGGGTCCCCCAAGCAGCCCCTCTCCATTTGGGTCTGGGGGCTTTCGTTGGGCCGGGAACCTGGGAGAATCCTGCAAGGTTGCAGTTCGCGGCCCGAGAAGCACTCTCCGGCCAACATGCCCAACTGCAGCAACAGCTCCCAAAGCGAAGGAGCCAGGACCCAAAGACCTAGCTGGCCTGAAGTGCCCCCAGGGGGCCACCAAGCAGCCCCTCTCAATTTGGGTCTGGGGGCTTTCGTTGGGCATGGATACCTGAGAGGTACCTGCAAGGTTACAGTTCGCGGCCCGAGAAGCACTCTCCGGCCAACATGCTCAACTGCAGCAACAGCTCCCAAAGCGAAGGAGCCAGGACCCAAAGACCTAGCTGGCCTGAAGGGCCCCCAGGGGGCCCCCAAGCAGCCCCTCTCAATTTGGGTCTGGGGGCTTTCGTTGGGCCGGGAACCTGGGAGATTCCTGCAAGGTTGCAGTTCGCGGCCCGAGAAGCACTCTCCGGCCAACATGCCCAACTGCAGCAACAGCTCCCAAAGCGAAGGAGCCAGGACCCAAAGACCTAGCTGGCCTGAAGGGCCCCCAGGGGGCCCCCAAGCAGCCCCTCTCCATTTGGGTCTGGGGGCTTTCGTTGAGCGTGTATACCTGAGATGTACCTGCAAGATACAGTTCGCGGCCCGAGAAGCACTCTCCGGCCAACATGCCCAACTGCAGCAACAGCTCCCAAACCGAAGGAGCCAGGACCCAAAGACCTAGCTGGCCTGAAGGGCCCCCAGGGGGGCCCCAAGCAGCCCCTCTCCATTTGGGTCTGGGGGCTTTCGTTGGGCCGGGAACCTGGGAGAATCCTGCAAGGTTGCAGTTCGCGGCCCAAGAAGCACTCTCCGGCCAACATGCCCAACTGCAGCAACAGCTCCCAAACCGAAGGAGCCAGGACCCAAAGACCTAGCTGGCCTGAAGGGCCCCCAGGGGGCCCCCAAGCAGCCCCTCTCAATTTGGGTCTGGGGGCTTTCGTTGGGCCGGGAACCTGGGAGAATCCTGCAAGGTTGCAGTTCACGGCCCGAGAAGCACTCTCCGGCCAACATGCCCAACTGCAGCAACAGCTCCCAAAGCGAAGGAGCCAGGACCCAAAGACCTAGCTGGCCTGAAGGGCCCCCAGGGGGCCCCCAAGCAGCCCCTCTCAATTTGGGTCTGGGGGCTTTCGTTGGGCATGTATACCTGGGAGGTACCTGCAAGGTTACATTTCGCGGCCCGAGAAGCACTCTCCGGCCAACATGCCCAACTGCAGCAACAGCTCCCAAACCGAAGGAGCCAGGACACAAAGACCTAGCTGGCCTGAAGGGCCCCCAGGGGGGCCCCAAGCAGCCCCTCTCAATTTGGGTCTGGGGGCTTTCGTTGGGCGGGGAACCTGGGAGATTCATGCAAGGTTGCAGTTCGCGGCCCGAGAAGCACTCTCCGGCCAACATGCCCAACTGCAGCAACAGCTCCCAAAGCGAAGGAGCCAGGACCCAAAGACCTAGCTGGCCTGAAGGGCCCCCAGGGGGCCCCCAAGCAGCCTCTCTCCATTTGGGTCTGGGGGCTTTCGTTGGGCTGGGAACCTGGGAGATTCCTGCAAGGTTGCAGTTTGCGGCCGGAGAAGTACTCTCCAGCCAACATGCCCAACTGCAGCAACAGCTCCCAAAGCGAAGGAGCCAGGACCCAAAGACCTAGCTGGCCTGAAGGGCCCCCAGGGGGCCCCCAAACAGCCCCTCTCCATTTGGGTCTGGCGGCTTTCGTTGGGCTGGGGACCTGGGAGGTACCTGCAAGGTTGCAGTTCGCGGCCCGAGAAGCACTCTCCGGCCAACATGCCCAACTGCAGCAACAGCTCCCAAAGCGAAGGAGCCAGGACCCAAAGACCTAGCTGGCCTGAAGGGCCCCCAGGGGGCCCCCAAGCAGCCCCTCTCCATTTTGGTCTGGGGGCTTTCGTTGAGCATGTATACCTGAGATGTACCTGCAAGTTACAGTTCGCGGCCTGAGAAGCACTCTCCGGCCAACATGCCCAACTGCAGCAACAGCTCCCAAACCGAAGGAGCCAGGACCCAAAGACCTAGCTGGCCTGAAGGGCCCCCAGGGGGCCCCCAAGCAGCCCCTCTCCATTTGGGTCTGGGGGTTTTCGTTGGGCCGGGAACCTGGGAGAATCCTGCAAGGTTGCAGTTCGCGGCCCAAGAAGCACTCTCCGGCCAACATGCCCAACTGCAGCAACAGCTCCCAAACCGAAGGAGCCAGGACCCAAAGACCTAGCTGGCCTGAAGGGCCCCCAGGGGGCCCCCAAGCAGCCCCTCTCAATTTGGGTCTGGGGGCTTTCTTTAGGCTGAGAACCTGGGAGATACCAGCAAGGTTGCAGTTCGCGGCCGGAGAAGCACTCTCCGGCCAACATGCCCAACTGCAGCAACAGCTCCCAAAGCGAAGGAGCCAGGACCCAAAGACCTAGCTGGCCTGAAGTGCCCCCAGGGGGCCCCCAAGCAGCCCCTCTCCATTTGGGTCTGGGGGCTTTCGTTGAGCGTGTATACCTGAGATGTACCTGCAAGATACAGTTCGCGGCCCGAGAAGCACTCTCCGGCCAACATGCCCAACTGCAGCAACAGCTCCCAAAGCGAAGGAGCCAGGACCCAAAGACCTAGCTGGCCTGAAGGGCCCCCAGGGGGCCCCCAAGCAGCCCCTCTCCATTTGGGTCTGGGGGTTTTCGTTGGGCCGGGAACCTGGGAGGCACCTGCAAGGTTGCAGTTCGCGGCCCGAGAAGCACTCTCCGGCCAACATGCCCAACTGCAGCAACAGCTCCCAAACCGAAGGAGCCAGGACCCAAAGACCTAGCTGGCCTGAAGGGCCCCCTGGGGGGCCCCAAGCAGCCCCTCTCCATTTGGGTCTGGGGGCTTTTGTTGGGCCGGGAACCTGGGAGAATCCTGCAAGGTTGCAGTTCGCGGCCCGAGAAGCACTCTCCGGCCAACATGCCCAACTGCAGCAACAGCTCCCAAAGCGAAGGAGCCAGGACCCAAAGACCTAGCTGGCCTGAAGGGCCCCCAGGGGGGCCCCAAGCAGCCCCTCTCAATTTGGGTCTGGGGGCTTTCGTTGGGCCGGGAACCTGGGAGAATCCTGCAAGGTTGCAGTTCGCGGCCCGAGAAGCACTCTCCGGCCAACATGCCAAACTGCAGCAACAGCTCCCAAAGCGAAGGAGCCAGGACCCAAAGACCTAGCTGGCCTGAAGGGCCCCCATGGGGCCCCCAAGGAGCTCCTCTCCATTTGGGTCTGGGGGCTTTAGTTGGGCCGGGAACCTGGGAGGTACCTGCAAGGTTGCAGTTCGCGGCCCGAGAAGCACTCTCCGGCCAACATGCCCAACTGCAGCAACAGCTCCCAAAGCGAAGGAGCCAGGACCCAAAGACCTAGCTGGCCTGAAGGGCCCCCAGGGGGCCCCCAAGCAGCCCCTCTCCATTTGGGTCTGGGGGCTTTTGTTGGGCCGGGAACCTGGGAGATTCCTGCAAGGTTGCAGTTCGAGGCCCGAGAAGCACTCTCCGGCCAACATGCCCAACTGCAGCAACAGCTCCCAAAGCGAAGGAGCCAGGACCCAAAGACCTAGCTGGCCTGAAGGGCCCCCAGGGGGCCCCCAAGAAGCCCCTCTCAATTTGGGTCTGGGGGCTTTCGTTGGGCATGTATACCTGAGAGGTACCTGCAAGGTTGCAGTTCGCGGCCCGAGAAGCACTCTCCGGCCAACATGCACAACTGCAGCAACAGCTCCCAAACCGAAGGAGCCAGGACCCAAAGACCTAGCTGGCCTGAAGGGCCCCCAGGGGGCCCCCAAGCAGCCCCTCTCCATTTGGGTCTGGGGGCTTTCGTTGGGCCGGGAACCTGGGAGAATCCTGCAAGGTTGCAGTTCGCGGCCCGAGAAGCACTCTCCGGCCAACATGCCCAACTGCAGCAACAGCTCCCAAACCGAAGGAGCCAGGACCCAAAGACCTAGCTGGCCTGAAGGGCCCCCAGGGGGGCCCCAAGCAGCCCCTCTCAATTTGGGTCTGGGGGCTTTCGTTGGGCGGGGAACCTGGGAGATTCATGCAAGGTTGCAGTTCGCGGCCGGAGAAGCACTCTCCGGCCAACATGCCCAACTGCAGCAACAGCTCCCAAAGCGAAGGAGCCAGGACCCAAAGACCTAGCTGGCCTGAAGGGCCCCTGGGGGGCCCGCAAGCAGCCCCTCCCAATTTGGGTCTGGGGGCTTTCGTTGGGCCGGGAACCTGGGAGAATCCTGCAAGGTTGCAGTTCGCGGCCCGAGAAGCACTCTCCGGCCAACATGCCCAACTGCAGCAACAGCTCCCAAAGCGAAGGAGCCAGGACCCAAAGACCTAGCTGGCCTGAAGGGCCCCCAGAAGGCCACCAAGCAGCCCCTCTCCATTTGGGTCTAGGGGCTTTCGTTGAGCGTGTATACCTGAGATGTACCTGCAAGTTACAGTTCGCGGCCCGAGAAGCACTCTCCGGCCAACATGCCCAACTGCAGCAACAGCTCCCAAAGCGAAGGAGCCAGGACCCAAAGACCTAGCTGGCCTGAAGGGCCCCCAGGGGGCCCCCAAGCAGCCCCTCTCCATTTGGGTCTGGGGGCTTTCGTTGGGCCGGGAACCTGGGAGAATCCTGCAAGGTTGCAGTTCGCGGCCCGAGAAGCACTCTCCGGCCAACATGCCCAACTGCAGCAACAGCTCCCAAAGCGAAGGAGCCAGGACCCAAAGACCTAGCTGGCCTGAAGGGCCCCCAGGGGGCCCCCAAGCAGCCCCTCTCCATTTGGGTCTGGGGGCTTTCGTTGGGCATGGAACCTGGGAGATTCCTGCAAGGTTGCAGTTCGCGGCCCGAGAAGCACTCTCCGGCCAACATGCCCAACTGCAGCAACAGCTCCCAAACCGAAGGAGCCAGGACCCAAAGACCTAGCTGGCCTGAAGGGCCCCCATGGGGCCCCCAAGGAGCTCCTCTCCATTTGGGTCTGGGGGATTTAGTGGGGCCGGGAACCTGGGAGGTACCTGCAAGGTTGCAGTTCGCGGCCCGAGAAGCACTCTCCGGCCAACATGCCCAACTGCAGCAACAGCTCCCAAACCGAAGGAGCCAGGACCCAAAGACCAAGCTGGCCTGAAGGGCCCCCATGGGGCCCCCAAGGAGCTCCTCTCCATTTGGGTCTGGGGGCTTTAGTTGGGCCGGGAACCTGGGATGTACCTGCAAGGTTGCAGTTCGCGGCCCGAGAAGCACTCTCCGGCCAACATGCCCAACTGCAGCAACAGCTCCCAAAGCGAAGGAGCCAGGACCCAAAGACCTAGCTGGCCTGAAGGGCCCCCATGGGGCCCCCAAGCAGCCCCTCTCCATTTGGGTCTGGGGGCTTTTGTTGGGCCGGGAACCTGGGAGATTCCTGCAAGGTTGCAGTTCGAGGCCCGAGAAGCACTCTCCGGCCAACATGCCCAACTGCAGCAACAGCTCCCAAAGCGAAGGAGCCAGGACCCAAAGACCTAGCTGGCCTGAAGGGCCCCCAGGGGGCCCCCAAGTAGCCCCTCTCAATTTGGGTCTGGGGGCTTTCGTTGGGCATGTATACCTGAGAGGTACCTGCAAGTTACAGATCGCGGCCCGAGAAGCACTCTCCGGCCAACATGCCCAACTGCAGCAACAGCTCCCAAACCGAAGGAGCCAGGACCCAAAGACCTAGCTGGCCTGAAGGGCCCCCAGGGGGCCCCCAAGCAGCCCCTCTCCATTTGGGTCTGGGGGCTTTCGTTGGGCATGGAACCTGGGAGATTCCTGCAAGGTTGCAGTTCGCGGCCCGAGAAGCACTCTCCGGCCAACATGCCCAACTGCAGCAACAGCTCCCAAACCCAAGGAGCCAGGACCCAAAGACCTAGCTGGCCTGAAGGGCCCCCAGGGGGGCCCCAAGCAGCCCCTCTCAATTTGGGTCTGGGGGCTTTCGTTGGGCCGGGAACCTGGGAGATTCCTGCAAGGTTGCAGTTCGCGGCCCGAGAAGCACTCTCCGGCCAACATGCCCAACTGCAGCAACAGCTCCCAAAGCGAAGGAGCCAGGACCCAAAGACCTAGCTGGCCTGAAGGGCCCCCAGGGGGCCCCCAAGCAGCCCCTCTCAATTTGGGTCTGGGGGCTTTCGTTGGGCCGGGAACCTGGGAGAATCCTGCAAGGTTGCAGTTCGCGGCCCGAGAAGCACTCTCCGGCCAACATGCCCAACTGCAGCAACAGCTCCCAAAGCGAAGGAGCCAGGACCCAAAGACCTAGCTGGCCTGAAGGGCCCCCAGGGGGCCCCCAAGCAGCCCCTCTCAATTTGGGTCTGGGGGCTTTCGTTGGGTGGGGAACCTGGGAGATTCCTGCAAGGTTGCAGTTCGCGGCCCGAGAAGCACTCTCCGGCCAACATGCCCAACTGCAGCAACAGCTCCCACAGCGAAGGAGCCAGGACCCAAAGACCTAGCTGGCCTGAAGGGCCCCCAGGGGGCCCCCAAGCAGCCCCTCTCAATTTGGGTCTGGGGGCTTTCTTTAGGCTGAGAACCTGGGAGATACCAGCAAGGTTGCAGTTCGTGGCCCGAGAAGCACTCTCCAGCCAACATGCACAACTGCAGCAACAGCTCCCAAAGCGAAGGAGCCAGGACCCAAAGACCTAGCTGGCCTGAAGGGCCCCCAGAAGGCCACCAAGCAGCCCCTCTCCATTTGGGTCTGGGGGCTTTCGTTGGGCATGTATACCTGAGAGGTACCTGCAAGTTACAGTTCGCGGCCCGAGAAGCACTCTCCGGCCAACATGCCCAACTGCAGCAACAGCTCCCAAACCGAAGGAGCCAGGACCCAAAGACCTAGCTGGCCTGAAGGGCCCCCAGTTGGGCCCCCAAGCAGCCCCTCTCAATTTGGGTCCGGGGTTTTCGTTGGGCCGGGAACCTGGGAGGCACCTGCAAGGTTGCAGTTCGCGGCCCGAGAAGCACTCTCCGGCCAACATGCCCAACTGCAGCAACAGCTCCCAAAGCGAAGGAGCCAGGACCCAAAGACCTAGCTGGCCTGAAGGGCCCCCAGGGGGCCCCCAAGCAGCCCCTCTCCATTTGGGTCTGGGGGCTTTCGTTGGGCATGGAACCTGGGAGATTCCTGCAAGGTTGCAGTTCGCGGCCCGAGAAGCACTCTCCGGCCAACATGCCCAACTGCAGCAACAGCTCCCAAAGCGAAGGAGCCAGGACCCAAAGACCTAGCTGGCCTGAAGGGCCCCCAGGGGGCCCCCAAGGAGCTCCTCTCCATTTGGGTCTGGGGGCTTTAGTCGGGCCAGGAACCTGGGAGGTACCTGCAAGGTTGCAGTTCGCGGCCCGAGAAGCACTCTCCGGCCAACATGCCCAACTGCAGCAACAGCTCCCAAACCGAAGGAGCCAGGACCCAAAGACCTAGCTGGCCTGAAGGGCCCCCATGGGGCCCCCAAGGAGCTCCTCTCCATTTGGGTCTGGGGGCTTTAGTTGGGCCGGGAACCTGGGAGGTACCTGCAAGGTTGCAGTTCGCGGCCCGAGAAGCACTCTCCGGCCAACATGCCAAACTGCAGCAACAGCTCCCAAAACGAAGGAGCCAGGGCCCAAAGACCTAGCTGGCCTGAAGGGCCCCCAGGGGGCCCCCAAGCAGCCCCTCTCCATTTGGGTCTGGGGGCTTTTGTTGGGCCGGGAACCTGGGAGATTCCTGCAAGGTTGCAGTTCGAGGCCCGAGAAGCACTCTCCGGCCAACATGCCCAACTGCAGCAACAGCTCCCAAACCGAAGGAGCCAGGACCCAAAGACCTAGCTGGCCTGAAGGGCCCCCAGGGGGCCCCCAAGTAGCCCCTCTCAATTTGGGTCTGGGGACTTTCATTGGGCATGTATACCTAAGAGGTACCTGCAAGGTTGCAGTTCGCGGCCCGAGAAGCACTCTCCGGCCAACATGCCAAATATCCAGCAACAGCTCCCAAAGCGAAGGAGCCAGGACCCAAAGACCTAGCTGGCCTGAAGGGCCCCCAGAAGGCCACCAAGCAGCCCCTCTCCATTTGGGTCTGGGGGCTTTCGTTGGGCATGTATACCTGAGAGGTACCTGCAAGTTACAGTTCGCGGCCCGAGAAGCACTCTCCGGCCAACATGTCCAACTGCAGCAACAGCTCCCAAATCGAAGGAGCCAGGACCCAAAGACCTAGCTGGCCTGAAGGGCCCCCAGGGGGCCCCCAAGCAGCACCTCTCCATTTGGGTCTGGGGGCTTTCCTTGGGCCGGGAACCTGGGAGGTACCTGCAAGGTTGCAGTTCGCGGCCCGAGAAGCACTCTCCGGCCAACATGCCCAACTGCAGCAACAGCTCCCAAACCGAAGGAGCCAGGACCCAAAGACCTAGCTGGCCTGAAGGGCCCCCAGGGGGGCCCCAAGCAGCCCCTCTCAATTTGGGTCTGGGGGCTTTCGTTGGGCCGGGAACCTGGGAGGTACCTGCAAGGTTGCAGTTCGCGGCCCGAGAAGCACTCTCCGGCCAACATGGCCAACTGCAGCAACAGCTCCCAAAGCGAAGGAGCCAGGACCCAAAGACCTAGCTGGCCTGAAGGGCCCCCAGGGGGCCCCCAAGCAGCCCCTCTCCATTTGGGTCTGGGGGCTTTCGTTGGGCCGGGAACCTGGGAGAATCCTGCAAGGTTGCAGTTCGCGGCCCGAGAAGCACTCTCCGGCCAACATGCCCAACTGCAGCAACAGCTCCCAAAGCGAAGGAGCCAGGACCCAAAGACCTAGCTGGCCTGAAGGGCCCCCAGGGGGCCCCCAAGCAGCCCCTCTCCATTTGGGTCTGGGGGCTTTCATTGGGCATGGAACCTGGGAGATTCCTGCAAGGTTGCAGTTCGCGGCCCGAGAAGCACTCTCCGGCCAACATGCCCAACTGCAGCAACAGCTCCCAAACCGAAGGAGCCAGGACCCAAAGACCTAGCTGGCCTGAAGGGCCCCCATGGGGCCCCCAAGGAGCTCCTCTCCATTTGGGTCTGGGGGCTTTTGTTGGGCCGGGAACCTGGGAGATTCCTACAAGGTTGCAGTTCGCGGCCCGAGAAGCACTCTCCGGCCAACATGCCCAACTGCAGCAACAGCTCCCAAACCGAAGGAGCCAGGACCCAAAGACCTAGCTGGCCTGAAGGGCCCCCAGGGGGCCCCCAAGTAGCCCCTCTCAATTTGGGTCTGGGGGCTTTCGTTGGGCATGGATACCTGAGAGGTACCTGCAAGGTTACAGTTCGCGGCCCGAGAAGCACTCTCCGGCCAACATGGCCAACTGCAGCAACAGCTCCCAAAGCGAAGGAGCCAGGACCCAAAGACCTAGCTGGCCTGAAGGGCCCCCAGGGGGCCCCCAAGCAGCCCCTCTCCATTTGGGTCTGGGGGCTTTCGTTGGGCGGGGAACCTGGGAGATTCCTGCAAGGTTGCAGTTCGCGGCCCGAGAAGCACTCTCCGGCCAACATGCCCAACTGCAGCAACAGCTCCCAAAGCGAAGGAGCCAGGACCCAAAGACCTAGCTGGCCTGAAGGGCCCCCAGGGGGGCCCCAAGCAGCCCCTCTCCATTTGGGTCTGGGGGCTTTCGTTGGGCCGGGAACCTGGGAGATTCCTGCAAGGTTGCAGTTCGCGGCCGGAGAAGCACTCTCCGGCCAACATGCCCAACTGCAGCAACAGCTCCCAAAGCGAAGGAGCCAGGACCCAAAGACCTAGCTGGCCTGAAGGGCCCCCATGGGGCCCCCAAGGAGCTCCTCTCCATTTGGGTCTGGGGGCTTTAGTTGGGCCGGGAACCTGGGAGGTACCTGCAAGGTTGCAGTTCGCGGCCCGAGAAGCACTCTCCGGCCAACATGCCCAACTGCAGCAACAGCTCCCAAAGCGAAGGAGCCAGGACCCAAAGACCTAGCTGGCCTGAAGGGCCCCCAGAAGGCCACCAAGCAGCCCCTCTCCATTTGGGTCTGGGGGCTTTCGTTGGGCATGTATACCTGAGAGGTACCTGCAAGTTACAGTTCGCGGCCCGAGAAGCACTCTCCGGCCAACATGCCCAACGGCAGCAACAGCTCCCAAACCGAAGGAGCCAGGACCCAAAGACCTAGCTGGCCTGAAGGGCCCCCAGGGGGCCCCCAAGGAGCACCTCTCCATTTGGGTCTGGGGGCTTTCGTTGGGCCGGGAACCTGGGAGAATCCTGCAAGGTTGCAGTTCGCGGCCCGAGAAGCACTCTCCGGCCAACATGCCCAACTGCAGCAACAGCTCCCAAAGCGAAGGAGCCAGGACCCAAAGACCTAGCTGGCCTGAAGGGCCCCCAGGGGGGCCCCCAAGCAGCCCCTCTCAATTTGGGTCTGGGGGCTTTCGTTGGGCCGGGAACCTGGGAGAATCCTGCAAGGTTGCAGTTCGCGGCCCGAGAAGCACTCTCCGCCCAACATGCTCAACTGCAGCAACAGCTCCCAAAGCGAAGGAGCCAGGACCCAAAGACCTAGCTGGCCTGAAGGGCCCCCAGGGGGCCCCCAAGCAGCCCCTCTCCATTTGGGTCTGGGGGTTTCGTTGGGCCGGGAACCTGGGAGAATCCTGCAAGGTTGCAGTTCGCGGCCCGAGAAGCACTCTCCGGCCAACATGCCCAACTGCAGCAACAGCTCCCAAAGCGAAAGAGCCAGGACCCAAAGACCTAGCTGGCCTGAAGGGCCCCCAGGGGGGCCCCAAGCAGCCCATCTCCATTTGGGTCTGGGGGCTTTCGTTGGGCATGGAACCTGGGAGATTCCTGCAAGGTTGCAGTTCGCGGCCCGAGAAGCACTCTCCGGCCAACATGCCCAACTGCAGCAACAGCTCCCAAAGCGAAGGAGCCAGGACCCAAAGACCTAGCTGGCCTGAAGGGCCCCCATGGGGCCCCCAAGGAGCTCCTCTCCATTTGGGTCTGGGGGCTTTAGTTGGGCCGGGAACCTGGGAGGTACCTGCAAGGTTGCAGTTCGCGGCCCGAGAAGCACTCTCTGGCCAACATGCCCAACTGCAGCAACAGCTCCCAAAGCGAAGGAGCCAGGACCCAAAGACCTAGCTGGCCTGAAGGGCCCCCAGGGGGCCCCCAAGCAGCCCCTCTCCATTTGGGTCTGGGGGCTTCTGTTGGGCATGGAACCTGGGAGATTCCTGCAAGGTTGCAGTTCGCGGCCCGAGAAGCACTCTCCGGCCAACATGCCCAACTGCAGCAACAGCTCCCAAACCGAATGAGCCAGGACACAAAGACCTAGCTGGCCTGAAGGGCCCCCAGGGGGCCCCCAAGTAGCCCCTCTCCATTTGGGTCTGGGGGCTTTCGTTGGGCCGGGAACCTGGGAGATTCCTGCAAGGTTGCAGTTCGCGGCCCGAGAAGCACTCTCCGGCCAACATGCCCAACTGCAGCAACAGCTCCCAAAGCGAAGGAGCCAGGACCCAAAGACCTAGCTGGCCTGAAGGGCCCCCAGAAGGCCACCAAGCAGCCCCTCTCCATTTGGGTCTGGGGGCTTTCGTTTGGCATGTATACCTGAGAGGTACCTGCAAGTTACAGTTCGCGGCCCGAGAAGCACTCTCCGGCCAACATGCCCAACTGCAGCAACAGCTCCCAAAGCGAAGGAGCCAGGACCCAAAGACCTAGCTGGCCTGAAGGGCCCCCAGGGGGCCCCCAAGCAGCCCCTCTCCATTTGGGTCTGGGGGTTTTCGTTGGGCCGGGAACCTGGGAGAATCCTGCAAGGTTGCAGTTCGCGGCCCGAGAAGCACTCTCCGGCCAACATGCCCAACTGCAGCAACAGCTCCCAAAGCGAAGGAGCCAGGACCCAAAGACCTAGCTGGCCTGAAGGGCCCCCAGGGGGCCCCCAAGCAGCCCCTCTCCATTTGGGTCTGGGGGCTTTCGTTGGGCCGGGAACCTGGGAGAATCCTGCAAGGTTGCAGTTCGCGGCCCGAGAAGCACTCTCCGGCCAACATGCCCAATATCCAGCAACAGCTCCCAAAGCGAAGGAGCCAGGACCCAAAGACCTAGCTGGCCTGAAGGGCCCCCAGAAGGCCACCAAGCAGCCCCTCTCCATTTGGGTCTGGGGGCTTTCGTTGGGCATGTATACCTGAGAGGTACCTGCAAGTTACAGTTCGCGGCCCGAGAAGCACTCTCCGGCCAACATGCCCAACTGCAGCAACAGCTCCCAAACCGAAGGAGCCAGGACCCAAAGACCTAGCTGGCCTGAAGGCCCCCCAGGGGGCCCCCAAGCAGCACCTCTCCATTTGGGTCTGGGGGCTTTCGTTGGGCCTGGAACCTGGGAGAATCCTGCAAGGTTGCAGTTCGCGGCCCGAGAAGCACTCTCCGGCCAACATGCCCAACTGCAGCAACAGCTCCCAAACCGAAGGAGCCAGGACCCAAAGACCTAGCTGGCCTGAAGGGCCCCCAGTGGGGCCCCAAGCAGCCCCTCTCAATTTGGGTCTGGGGGCTTTCGTTGGGCCGGGAACCTGGGAGAATCCTGCAAGGTTGCAGTTCGCGGCCCGAGAAGCACTCTCCGGCCAACATGCTCAACTGCAGCAACAGCTCCCAAAGCGAAGGAGCCAGGACCCAAAGACCTAGCTGGCCTGAAGGGCCCCCAGGGGGCCCCCAAGCAGCCCCTCTCCATTTGGGTCTGGGGGCTTTCGTTGGGCCGGGAACCTGGGAGAATCCTGCAAGGTTGCAGTTCGCGGCCCGAGAAGCACTCTCCGGCCAACATGCCCAACTGCAGCAACAGCTCCCAAAGCGAAAGAGCCAGGACCCAAAGACCTAGCTGGCCTGAAGGGCCCCCAGGGGGGCCCCAAGCAGCCCCTCTCCATTTGGGTCTGGGGGCTTTCGTTGGGCATGGAACCTGGGAGAATCCTGCAAGGTTGCAGTTCGCGGCCCGAGAAGCACTCTCCGGCCAACATGCCCAACTGCAGCAACAGCTCCCAAAGCGAAGGAGCCAGGACCCAAAGACCTAGCTGGCCTGAAGGGCCCCCAGGGGGCCCCCAAGGAGCTCCTCTCCATTTGGGTCTGGGGGCTTTAGTTGGGCCGGGAACCTGGGAGGTACCTGCAAGGTTGCAGTTCGCGGCCCGAGAAGCACTCTCCGGCCAACATGCCCAACTGCAGCAACAGCTCCCAAAGCGAAGGAGCCAGGACCCAAAGACCTAGCTGGCCTGAAGGGCCCCCAGGGGGCCCCCAAGCAGCCCCTCTCCATTTGGGTCTGGGGGCTTCTGTTGGGCCGGGAACCTGGGAGATTCCTGCAAGGTTGCAGTTCGCGGCCCGAGAAGCACTCTCCGGCCAACATGCCCAACTGCAGCAACAGCTCCCAAACCGAATGAGCCAGGACACAAAGACCTAGCTGGCCTGAAGGGCCCCCAGGGGGCCCCCAAGTAGCCCCTCTCCATTTGGGTCTGGGGGCTTTCGTTGGGCCGGGAACCTGGGAGATTCCTGCAAGGTTGCAGTTCGCGGCCGGAGAAGCACTCTCCGGCCAACATGCCCAACTGCAGCAACAGCTCCCAAAGCGAAGGAGCCAGGACCCAAAGACCTAGCTGGCCTGAAGGGCCCCCAGGGGGCTCCCAAGCAGCCCCTCTCCATTTGGGTCTGGGGGTTTTCGTTGGGCCGGGAAACTGGGAGGTACCTGCAAGGTTGCAGTTCGCGGCCCGAGAAGCACTCTCCGGCCAACATGCCCAACGTCCAGCAACAGCTCCCAAACCGAAGGAGCCAGGACCCAAAGACCTAGGTGGCCTGAAGGGCCCCCAGGGGGCCCCCAAGCAGCCCCTCTCCATTTGGGTCTGGGGGCTTTCGTTGGGCCGGGAACCTGGGAGATTCCTGCAAGGTTGCAGTTCGCGGCCGGAGAAGCACTCTCCGGCCAACATGCCCAACTGCAGCAACAGCTCCCAAAGCGAAGGAGCCAGGACCCAAAGACCTAGCTGGCCTGAAGGGCCCCCAGGGGGCCCCCAAGCAGCCCATCTCCATTTGGGTCTGGGGGCTTTCGTTGGGCATGGATACCTGAGAGGTACCTGCAAGGTTGCAGTTCGCGGCCCGAGAAGCACTCTCCGGCCAACATGCCCAACTGCAGCAACAGCTCCCAAACCGAAGGAGCCAGGACCCAAAGACCTAGCTGGCCTGAAGGGCCCCCAGGGGGCCCCCAAGCAGCCCCTCTCCATTTGGGTCTGGGGGCTTTCGTTGGGCATGGATACCTGAGATGTACCTGCAAGATTACAGTTCGCGGCCCGAGAAGCACTCTCCGGCCAACATGCTCAACTGCAGCAACAGCTCCCAAAGCGAAGGAGCCAGGGCCCAAAGACCTAGCTGGCCTGAAGGGCCCCCAGGGGGCCCCCAAGCAGCCCCTCTCCATTTGGGTCTGGGGGCTTTCGTTGGGCCGGGAACCTGGGAGATTCCTGCAAGGTTGCAGTTCGCAGCCCGAGAAACACTCTCCGGCCAACATGCCCAACTGCAGCAACAGCTCCCAAAGCGAAGGAGCCAGGACCCAAAGACCTAGCTGGCCTGAAGGGACCCCAGGGGGCCCCAAAGCAGCCCCTCTCAATTTGGGTCTGGGGGCTTTCTTTAGGCTGTGAACCTGGGAGATAACGACAAGGTTGCAGTTCGCAGCCCGAGAAGCACTCTCCGGCCAACATGCCCAATATCCAGCAACAGCTCCCAAAGCGAAGGAGCCAGGACCCAAAGACCTAGCTGGCCTGAAGGGCCCCCAGAAGGCCACCAAGCAGCCCCTCTCCATTTGGGTCTGGGGGCTTTCGTTGGGCATGTATACCTGAGAGGTACCTGCAAGTTACAGTTCGCGGCCCGAGAAGCACTCTCCGGCCAACATGCCCAACTGCAGCAACAGCTCCCAAAGCGAAGGAGCCAGGACCCAAAGACCTAGCTGGCCTGAAGGGCCCCCAGGGGGCCCCCAAGCAGCCCCTCTCCATTTGGGTCTGGGGGCTTTCGTTTGGCATGTATACCTGAGAGGTACCTGCAAGGTTACAGTTCGCGGCCCGAGAAGCACTCTCCGGCCAACATGCCCAACTGCAGCAACAGCTCCCAAAGCGAAGGAGCCAGGACCCAAAGACCTAGCTGGCCTGAAGGGCCCCCAGGGGGCCCCCAAGCAGCCCCTCTCAATTTGGGTCTGGGGGCTTTCGTTGGGCCGGGAACCTGGGAGATTCCTGCAAGGTTGCAGTTCGCGGCCCGAGAAGCACTCTCCGGCCAACATGCCCAACTGCAGCAACAGCTCCCAAACCGAAGGAGCCAGGACCCAAAGACCTAGCTGGCCTGAAGGGCCCCCTGGGGGCCCCCAAGCAGCCCCTCTCCATTTGGGTCTGGGGGCTTTCTTTGGGCTGGGAACCTGGGAGAATCCTGCAAGGTTGCAGTTCGCGGCCGGAGAAGCACTCTCCGGCCAACATGCCCAACTGCAGCAACAGCTCCCAAACCGAAGGAGCCAGGACCCAAAGACCTAGCTGGCCTGAAGGGCCCCCAGGGGGCCCCCAAGCAGCCCCTCTCAATTTGGGTCTGGCGGCTTTCTTTAGGCTGAGAACCTGGGAGATTCCTGCAAGGTTGCAGTTCGCGGCCCGAGAAGCACTCTCCGGCCAACATGCCCAACTGCAGCAACAGCTCCCAAAGCGAAGGAGCCAGGACCCAAAGACCTAGCTGGCCTGAAGGGCCCCCAGAAGGCCACCAAGCAGCCCCTCTCCATTTGGGTCTGGGGGCTTTCGTTGAGCGTGTATACCTGAGATGTACCTGCAAGTTAGAGTTCGCGGCCCGAGAAGCACTCTCCGGCCAACATGCTCAACTGCAGCAACAGCTCCCAAACCGAAGGAGCCAGGACCCAAAGACCTAGCTGGCCTGAAGGGCCCCCAGGGGGCCCCCAAGCAGCCCCTCTCCATTTGGGTCTGGGGGTTTTCGTTGGGCCGGGAACCTGGGAGGCACCTGCAAGGTTGCAGTTCGCGGCCCGAGAAGCACTCTCCGGCCAACATGCCCAACTGCAGCAACAGCTGCCAAAGCGAAGGAGCCAGGACCCAAAGACCTAGCTGGCCTGAAGGGCCCCCTGGGGGGCCCCAAGCAGCCCCTCTCCATTTGGGTCTGGGGGCTTTCGTTGGGCCGGGAACCTGGGAGAATCCTGCAAGGTTGCAGTTCGCGGCCCGAGAAGCACTCTCCGGCCAACATGCCCAACTGCAGCAACAGCTCCCAAAGCGAAGGAGCCAGGACCCAAAGACCTAGCTGGCCTGAAGGGCCCCCAGGGGGCCCCCAAGCAGCCCCTCTCAATTTGGGTCTGGGGGCTTTCGTTGGGCCGGGAACCTGGGAGAATCCTGCAAGTTTGCAGTTCGCGGCCCGAGAAGCACTCTCCGGCCAACATGCCCAACTGCAGCAACAGCTCCCAAAGCGAAGGAGCCAGGACCCAAAGACCTAGCTGGCCTGAAGGGCCCCCAGGGGGCCCCCAAGCAGCCCTTCTCCATTTGGGTCTGGGGGCTTTCGTTGGGCATGGAACCTGGGAGATTCCTGCAAGGTTGCAGTTCGCGGCCCGAGAAGCACTCTCCGGCCAACATGCCCAACTGCAGCAACAGCTCCCAAACCGAAGGAGCCAGGACCCAAAGACCTAGCTGGCCTGAAGGGCCCCCATGGGGCCCCCAAGGAGCTCCTCTCCATTTGGGTCTGGGGGCTTTAGTTGGGCCGGGAACCTGGGAGGTACATGCAAGGTTGCAGTTCGCGGCCCGAGAAGCACTCTCCGGCCAACATGCCCAACTGCAGCAACAGCTCCCAAACCGAAGGAGCCAGGACCCAAAGACCTAGCTGGCCTGAAGGGCCCCCATGGGGCCTCCAAGGAGCTCCTCTCCATTTGGGTCTGGGGGCTTTAGTTGGGCCGGGAACCTGGGAGATTCCTGCAAGGTTGCAGTTCGCGGCCCGAGAAGCACTCTCCGGCCAACATGCCCAACTGCAGCAACAGCTCCCAAAGCGAAGGAGCCAGGACCCAAAGACCTAGCTGGCCTGAAGGGCCCCCAGGGGGCCCCCAAGCAGCCCCTCTCCATTTGGGTCTGGGGGCTTTTGTTGGGCCGGGAACCTGGGAGATTCCTGCAAGGTTGCATTTCGAGGCCCGAGAAGCACTCTCCGGCCAACATGCCCAACTGCAGCAACAGCTCCCAAAGCGAAGGAGCCAGGACCCAAAGACCTAGCTGGCCTGAAGGGCCCCCAGGGGGCCCCCAAGTAGCCCCTCTCAATTTGGGTCTGGGGGCTTTCGTTGGGCATGTATACCTGAGAGGTACCTGCAAGTTACAGTTCGCGGCCCGAGAAGCACTCTCCGGCCAACATGCCCAACTGCAGCAACAGCTCCCAAAGCGAAGGAGCCAGGACCCAAAGACCTAGCTGGCCTGAAGGGCCCCCAGGGGGCCCCCAAGCAGCCCCTCTCAATTTGGGTCTGGGGGCTTTCGTTGGGCATGGAACCTGGGAGATTCCTGCAAGGTTGCAGTTCGCGGCCCGAGAAGCACTCTCCGGCCAACATGCCCAACTGCAGCAACAGCTCCCAAAGCGAAGGAGCCAGGACCCAAAGACCTAGCTGGCCTGAAGGGCCCCCAGGGGGGCCCCAAGCAGCCCCTCTCAATTTGGGTCTGGGGGCTTTCGTTGGGCCGGGAACCTGGGAGAATCCTGCAAGGTTGCAGTTCGCGGCCCGAGAAGCACTCTCCGGCCAACATGCCCAACTGCAGCAACAGCTCCCAAAGCGAAGGAGCCAGGACCCAAAGACCTAGCTGGCCTGAAGGGCCCCCAGGGGGCCCCCAAGCAGCCCCTCTCCATTTGGGTCTGGGGGCTTTCGTTGGGCCGGGAACCTGGGAGAATCCTGCAAGGTTGCAGTTCGCGGCCCGAGAAGCACTCTCCGGCCAACATGCCCAACTGCAGCAACAGCTCCCAAACCGAAGGAGCCAGGACCCAAAGACCTAGCTGGCCTGAAGGGCCCCCAGGGGGGCCCCAAGCAGCCCATCTCAATTTGGGTCTGGGGGCTTTCGTTGGGCGGGGAACCTGGGAGATTCATGCAAGTTTGCAGTTCGCGGCCCGAGAAGCACTCTCCGGCCAACATGCCCAACTGCAGCAACAGCTCCCAAAGCGAAGGAGCCAGGACCCAAAGACCTAGCTGGCCTGAAGGGCCCCCAGGGGGCCCCCAAGCAGCCCCTCTCAATTTGGGTCTGGGGGCTTTCGTTGGGCCGAGAACCTGGGAGAATCCTGCAAGGTTGCAGTTCGAGGCCCGAGAAGCACTCTCCGGCCAACATGCCCAACTGCAGCAACAGCTCCCAAACCGAAGGAGCCAGGACACAAAGACCTAGCTGGCCTGAAGGGCCCCCAGGGGGCCCCCAAGCAGCCCCTCTCAATTTGGGTCTGGGGGCTTTCGTTGGGCATGTATACCTGGGAGGTACCTGCAAGGTTACTGTTCGCGGCCCGAGAAGCACTCTCCGGCCAACATGCCCAACTGCAGCAACAGCTCCCAAACCGAAGGAGCCAGGACACAAAGACCTAGCTGGCCTGAAGGGCCCCCAGGGGGGCCCCAAGCAGCCCCTCTCAATTTGGGTCTGGGGGCTTTCGTTGGGCGGGGAACCTGGGAGATTCATGCAAGGTTGCAGTTCGCGGCCCGAGAAGCACTCTCCGGCCAACATGCCCAACTGCAGCAACAGCTCCCAAAGCGAAGGAGCCAGGACCCAAAGACCTAGCTGGCCTGAAGGGCCCCCAGGGGGCCCCCAAGCAGCCCCTCTCCATTTGGGTCTGGGGGCTTTCGTTGGGCTGGGAACCTGGGAGATTCCTGCAAGGTTGCAGTTCGCGGCCGGAGAAGCACTCTCCGGCCAACATGCCCAACTGCAGCAACAGCTCCCAAAGCGAAGGAGCCAGGACCCAAAGACCTAGCTGGCCTGAAGGGCCCCCAGGGGGCCCCCAAGCAGCCCCTCTCAATTTGGGTCTGGGGGCTTTCTTTAGGCTGAGAACCTGGGAGATACCAGCAAGGTTGCAGTTCGCGGCCCGAGAAGCACTCTCCGGCCAACATGCCAAATATCCAGCAACAGCTCCCAAAGCGAAGGAGCCAGGACCCAAAGACCTAGCTGGCCTGAAGGGCCCCCAGAAGGCCACCAAGCAGCCCCTCTCCATTTGGGTCTGGGGGCTTTCGTTGAGCGTGTATACCTGAGATGTACCTGCAAGTTACAGTTCGCGGCCCGAGAAGCACTCTCCGGCCAACATGCCCAACTGCAGCAACAGCTCCCAAAGCGAAGGAGCCAGGACCCAAAGACCTAGCTGGCCTGAAGGGCCCCCAGGGGGCCCCCAAGCAGCCCCTCTCCATTTGGGTCTGGGGGTTTTCGTTGGGCCGGGAACCTGGGAGGCACCTGCAAGGTTGCAGTTCGCGGCCCGAGAAGCACTCTCCGGCCAACATGCCCAACTGCAGCAACAGCTCCCAAAGCGAAGGAGCCAGGACCCAAAGACCTAGCTGGCCTGAAGGGCCCCCAGGGGGCCCCCAAGCAGCCCCTCTCCATTTGGGTCTGGGGGCTTTCGTTGGGCGGGGAACCTGGGAGAATCCTGCAAGGTTGCAGTTCGCGGCCCGAGAAGCACTCTCCGGCCAACATGCCCAACTGCAGCAACAGCTCCCAAAGCGAAGGAGCCAGGACCCAAAGACCTAGCTGGCCTGAAGGGCCCCCAGGGGGCCCCCAAGCAGCCCCTCTCAATTTGGGTCTGGGGGCTTTCGTTGGGCCGGGAACCTGGGAGAATCCTGCAAGTTTGCAGTTCGCGGCCCGAGAAGCACTCTCCGGCCAACATGCCCAACTGCAGCAACAGCTCCCAAACCGAAGGAGCCAGGACCCAAAGACCTAGCTGGCCTGAAGGGCCCCCAGGGGGCCCCCAAGCAGCCCCTCTCCATTTGGGTCTGGGGGCTTTAGTTGGGCCGGGAACCTGGGAGGTACCTGCAAGGTTGCAGTTCGCGGCCCGAGAAGCACTCTCCGGCCAACATGCCAAATATCCAGCAACAGCTCCCAAAGCGAAGGAGCCAGGACCCAAAGACCTAGCTGGCCTGAAGGGCCACCAGAAGGCCACCAAGCAGCCCCTCTCCATTTGGGTCTGGGGGCTTTCGTTGGGCATGTATACCTGATAGGTACCTGCAAGTTACAGTTCGCGGCCCGAGAAGCACTCTCCGGCCAACATGCCCAACTGCAGCAACAGCTCCCAAAGCGAAGGAGCCAGGACCCAAAGACCTAGCTGGCCTGAAGGGCCCCCAGGGGGCCCCCAAGCAGCCCCTCTCCATTTGGGTCTGGGGGCTTTCGTTGGGCCGGGAACCTGGGAGGTACCTGCAAGGTTGCAGTTCGCGGCCCGAGAAGCACTCTCCGGCCAACATGCCCAACTGCAGCAACAGCTCCCAAAGTGAAGGAGCCAGGACCCAAAGACCTAGCTGGCCTGAAGGGCCCCCATGGGGCCCCCAAGCAGCCCCTCTCAATTTGGGTCTGGGGGCTTTCGTTGGGCCGGGAACCTGGGAGAATCCTGCAAGGTTGCAGATCGCGGCCCGAGAAGCACTCTCTGGCCAACATGCCCAACTGCAGCAACAGCTCCCAAAGCGAAGGAGCCAGGACCCAAAGACCTAGCTGGCCTGAAGGGCCCCCAGGGGGCCCCCAAGCAGCCCCTCTCAATTTGGGTCTGGGGGCTTTCGTTGGGCCGGGAACCTGGGAGAATCCTGCAAGGTTGCAGTTCGCGGCCCGAGAAGCACTCTCCGGCCAACATGCCCAACTGCAGCAACAGCTCCCAAACCGAAGGAGCCAGGACCCAAAGACCTAGCTGGCCTGAAGGGCCCCCAGGGGGCCCCCAAGCAGCCCCTCTCCATTTGGGTCTGGGGGCTTTCGTTGGGCATGGAACCTGGGAGATTCCTGCAAGGTTGCAGTTCGCGGCCCGAGAAGCACTCTCCGGCCAACATGCCCAACTGCAGCAACAGCTCCCAAAGCGAAGGAGCCAGGACCCAAAGACCTAGCTGGCCTGAAGGGCCCCCATGGGGCCCCCAAGGAGCTCCTCTCCCTTTGGGTCTGGGGGCTTTTGTTGGGCCGGGAACCTGGGAGATTCCTGCAAGGTTGCAGTTCGCGGCCCGAGAAGCACTCTCCGGCCAACATGCCCAACTGCAGCAACAGCTCCCAAAGCGAAGGAGCCAGGACCCAAAGACCTAGCTGGCCTGAAGGGCCCCCAGGGGGCCCCCAAGTAGCCCCTCTCAATTTGGGTCTGGGGGCTTTCGTTGGGCATGTATACCTGAGAGGTACCTGCAAGGTTACAGTTCGCGGCCCGAGAAGCACTCTCCGGCCAACATGGACAACTGCAGCAACAGCTCCCAAAGCGAAGGAGCCAGGACCCAAAGACCTAGCTGGCCTGAAGGGCCCCCAGGGGGCCCCCAAGCAGCCCCTCTCCATTTGGGTCTGGGGGCTTTCGTTGGGCGGGGAACCTGGGAGATTCCTGCAAGGTTGCAGTTCGCGGCCCGAGAAGCACTCTCCGGCCAACATGCCCAACTGCAGCAACAGCTCCCAAAGCGAAGGAGCCAGGACCCAAAGACCTAGCTGGCATGAAGGGCCCCCAGGGGGCCCCCAAGCAGCCCCTCTCCATTTGGGTCTGGGGGCTTTCGTTGGGCCGGGAACCTGGGAGATTCCTGCAAGGTTGCAGTTCGCGGCCGGAGAAGCACTCTCCGGCCAACATGCCCAACTGCAGCAACAGCTCCCAAAGCGAAGGAGCCAGGACCCAAAGACCTAGCTGGCCTGAAGGGCCCCCAGGGGGCCCCCAAGCAGCCCCTCTCAATTTGGGTCTGGGGGCTTTCTTTAGGCTGAGAACCTGGGAGATACCAGCAAGGTTGCAGTTCGCAGCCCGAGAAGCACTCTCCGGCCAACATGCCAAATATCCAGCAACAGCTCCCAAACCGAAGGAGCCAGGACCCAAAGACCTAGCTGGCCTGAAGGGCCCCCAGGGGGCCCCCAAGTAGCCCCTCTCAATTTGGGTCTGGGGGCTTTCGTTGGGCATGTATACCTGAGAGGTACCTGCAAGGTTGCAGTTCGCGGCCCGAGAAGCACTCTCCGGCCAACATGCCAAATATCCAGCAACAGCTCCCAAAGCGAAGGAGCCAGGACCCAAAGACCTAGCTGGCCTGAAGGGCCCCCAGAAGGCCACCAAGCAGCCCCTCTCCATTTGGGTCTGGGGGCTTTCGTTTGGCATGTATACCTGAGAGGTACCTGCAAGTTACAGTTCGCGGCCTGAGAAGCACTCTCCGGCCAACATTCTCAACTGCAGCAACAGCTCCCAAACCGAAGGAGCCAGGACCCAAAGACCTAGCTGGCCTGAAGGGCCCCCAGGGGGCCCCCAAGCAGCCCCTCTCCATTTGGGTCTGGGGGTTTTCGTTGGGCCGGGAACCTGGGAGGCACCTGCAAGGTTGCAGTTCACGGCCCGAGAAGCACTCTCCGGCCAACATGCCCAACTGCAGCAACAGCTCCCAAAGCGAAGGAGCCAGGACCCAAAGACCTAGCTGGCCTGAAGGGCCCCCTGGGGGGCCCCAAGCAGCCCCTCTCCATTTGGGTCTGGGGGCTTTCGTTGGGCCGGGAACCTGGGAGAATCCTGCAAGGTTGCAGTTCGCGGCCCGAGAAGCACTCTCCGGCCAACATGCCCAACTGCAGCAACAGCTCCCAAAGCGAAGGAGCCAGGACCCAAAGACCTAGCTGGCCTGAAGGGCCCCCAGGGGGCCCCCAAGCAGCCCCTCTCAATTTGGGTCTGGGGGCTTTCGTTGGGCCGGGAACCTGGGAGGTACCTGCAAGGTTGCAGTTCGCGGCCCGAGAAGCACTCTCCGGCCAACATGCCCAACTGCAGCAACAGCTCCCAAAGCGAAGGAGCCAGGACCCAAAGACCTAGCTGGCCTGAAGGGCCCCCAGGGGGCCCCCAAGCAGCCCCTCTCCATTTGGGTCTGGGGGCTTTCGTTGGGCATGGAACCTGGGAGATTCCTGCAAGGTTGCAGTTCGCGGCCCGAGAAGCACTCTCCGGCCAACATGCCCAACTGCAGCAACAGCTCCCAAACCGAAGGAGCCAGGACCCAAAGACCTAGCTGGCCTGAAGGGCCCCCATGGGGCCCCCAAGGAGCTCCTCTCCATTTGGGTCTGGGGGCTTTAGTTGGGCCGGGAACCTGGGAGGTACCTGCAAGGTTGCAGTTCGCGGCCCGAGAAGCACTCTCCGGCCAACATGCCCAACTGCAGCAACAGCTCCCAAAGCGAAGGAGCCAGGACCCAAAGACCTAGCTGGCCTGAAGGGCCCCCATGGGGCCCCCAAGGAGCTCCTCTCCATTTGGGTCTGGGGGCTTTAGTTGGGCCGGGAACCTGGGAGAATCCTGCAAGGTTGCAGTTCGCGGCCCGAGAAGCACTCTCCGGCCAACATGCCCAACTGCAGCAACAGCTCCCAAACCGAAGGAGCCAGGACCCAAAGACCTAGCTGGCCTGGAGGGCCCCCAGGGGGCCCCCAAGCAGCCCCTCTCCATTTGGGTCTGGGGGCTTTTGTTGGGCCGGGAACCTGGGAGATTCCTGCAAGGTTGCAGTTCGAGGCCCGAGAAGCACTCTCCGGCCAACATGCCCAACTGCAGCAACAGCTCCCAAAGCGAAGGAGCCAGGACCCAAAGACCTAGCTGGCCTGAAGGGCCCCCAGGGGGCCCCCAAGTAGCCCCTCTCAATTTGGGTCTGGGGGCTTTCGTTGGGCATGTATACCTGAGAGGTACCTGCAAGTTACAGTTCGCGGCCCGAGAAGCACTCCCCGGCCAACATGCCCAACTGCAGCAACAGCTCCCAAACCGAAGGAGCCAGGACCCAAAGACCTAGCTGGCCTGAAGGGCCCCCAGGGGGCCCCCAAGCAGCCCCTCTCAATTTGGGTCTGGGGGCTTTCGTTGGGCATGGAACCTGGGAGATTCCTGCAAGGTTGCAGTTCGCGGCCCGAGAAGCACTCTCCGGCCAACATGCCCAACTGCAGCAACAGCTCCCAAACCCAAGGAGCCAGGACCCAAAGACCTAGCTGGCCTGAAGGGCCCCCAGGGGCCCCCCAAGCAGCCCCTCTCAATTTGGGTCTGGGGGCTTTCGTTGGGCCGGGAACCTGGGAGAATCCTGCAAGGTTGCAGTTCGCGGCCCGAGAAGCACTCTCCGGCCAACATGCCCAACTGCAGCAACAGCTCCCAAACCGAAGGAGCCAGGACCCAAAGACCTAGCTGGCCTGAAGGGCCCCCATGGGGCCCCCAAGCAGCCCCTCTCAATTTGGGTCTGGGGGCTTTCGTTGGGCCGGGAACCTGGGAGAATCCTGCAAGGTTGCAGTTCGCGGCCCGAGAAGCACTCTCCGGCCAACATGCCCAACTGCAGCAACAGCTCCCAAAGCGAAGGAGCCAGGACCCAAAGACCTAGCTGGCCTGAAGGGCCCCCAGGGGGCCCCCAAGCAGCCCCTCTCAATTTGGGTCTGGGGGCTTTCGTTGGGCCGGGAACCTGGGAGAATCCTGCAAGGTTGCAGTTCGCGGCCCGAGAAGCACTCTCCGGCCAACATGGCCAACTGCAGCAACAGCTCCCAAAGCGAAGGAGCCAGGACCCAAAGACCTAGCTGGCCTGAAGGGCCCCCAGGGGGCCCCCAAGCAGCCCCTCTCAATTTGGGTCTGGGGGCTTTCGTTGGGCGGGGAACCTGGGAGATTCCTGCAAGGTTGCAGTTCGCGGCCCGAGAAGCACTCTCCGGCCAACATGCCCAACTGCAGCTACAGCTCCCAAAGCGAAGGAGCCAGGACCCAAAGACCTAGCTGGCCTGAAGGGCCCCCAGGGGGCCCCCAAGCAGCCCCTCTCAATTTGGGTCTGGGGGCTTTCTTTAGGCTGAGAACCTGGGAGATACCAGCAAGGTTGCAGTTCGCGGCCCGAGAAGCACTCTCCGGCCAACATGCCCAACTGCAGCAACAGCTCCCAAAGCGAAGGAGCCAGGACCCAAAGACCTAGCTGGCCTGAAGGGCCCCCAGAAGGCCACCAAGCAGCCCCTCTCCATTTGGGTCTGGGGGCTTTCGTTGAGCATGTATACCTGAGATGTACCTGCAAGATACAGTTCGCGGCCTGAGAAGCACTCTCCGGCCAACATGCCCAACTGCAGCAACAGCTCCCAAAGCGAAGGAGCCAGGACCCAAAGACCTAGCTGGCCTGAAGGGCCCCCAGGGGGCCCCCAAGCAGCCCCTCTCCATTTGGGTCTGGGGGCTTTCGTTGGGCCGGGAACCTGGGAGGCACCTGCAAGGTTGCAGTTCGCGGCCCGAGAAGCACTCTCCGGCCAACATGCCCAACTGCAGCAACAGCTCCCAAAGCGAAGGAGCCAGGACCCAAAGACCTAGCTGGCCTGAAGGGCCCCCAGGGGGGCCCGCAAGCAGCCCCTCTCAATTTGGGTCTGGGGGCTTTCGTTGGGCCGGGAACCTGGGAGAATCCTGCAAGGTTGCAGTTCGCGGCCCGAGAAGCACTCTCCGGCCAACATGCCCAACTGCAGCAACAGCTCCCAAAGCGAAGGAGCCAGGACCCAAAGACCTAGCTGGCCTGAAGGGCCCCCAGGGGGCCCCCAAGCAGCCCCTCTCAATTTGGGTCTGGGGGCTTTCGTTGGGCCGGGAACCTGGGAGAATCCTGCAAGTTTGCAGTTCGCGGCCCGAGAAGCACTCTCCGGCCAACATGCCCAACTGCAGCAACAGCTCCCAAAGCGAAGGAGCCAGGACCCAAAGACCTAGCTGGCCTGAAGGGCCCCCAGGGGGCCCCCAAGCAGCCCCTCTCAATTTGGGTCTGGGGGCTTTCGTTGGGCCGGGAACCTGGTAGAATCCTGCAAGGTTGCAGTTCGCGGCCCGAGAAGCACTCTCCGGCCAACATGCCCAACTGCAGCAACAGCTCCCAAACCGAAGGAGCCAGGACCCAAAGACCTAGCTGGCCTGAAGGGCCCCCATGGGGCCCCCAAGGAGCTCCTCTCCATTTGGGTCTGGGGGCTTTAGTTGGGCCGGGAACCTGGGAGGTACCTGCAAGGTTGCAGTTCGCGGCCCGAGAAGCACTCTCCGGCCAACATGCCCAACTGCAGCAACAGCTCCCAAAGCGAAGGAGCCAGGACCCAAAGACCTAGCTGGCCTGAAGGGCCCCCAGGGGGCCCCCAAGGAGCTCCTCTCCATTTGGGTCTGGGGGCTTTAGTTGGGCCGGGAACCTGGGAGGTACCTGCAAGGTTGCAGTTCGCGGCCCGAGAAGCACTCTCCGGCCAACATGCCCAACTGCAGCAACAGCTCCCAAAGCGAAGGAGCCAGGACCCAAAGACCTAGCTGGCCTGAAGGGCCCCCAGGGGGCCCCCAAGCAGCCCCTCTCCATTTGGGTCTGGGGGCTTTTGTTGGGCCGGGAACCTGGGAGATTCCTGCAAGGTTGCAGTTCGAGGCCCGAGAAGCACTCTCCGGCCAACATGCCCAACTGCAGCAACAGCTCCCAAAGCGAAGGAGCCAGGACCCAAAGACATAGCTGGCCTGAAGGGCCGCCAGGGGGCCCCCAAGTAGCCCCTCTCAATTTGGGTCTGGGGGCTTTCGTTGGGCATGTATACCTGAGAGGTACCTGCAAGGTTGCAGTTCGCGGCCCGAGAAGCACTCTCCGGCCAACATGCCAAATATCCAGCAACAGCTCCCAAAGCGAAGGAGCCAGGACCCAAAGACCTAGCTGGCCTGAAGGGCCCCCAGAAGGCCACCAAGCAGCCCCTCTCCATTTGGGTCTGGGGGCTTTCGTTGGGCATGTATACCTGAGAGGTACCTGCAAGTTACAGTTCGCGGCCCGAGAAGCACTCTCCGGCCAACATGCCCAACTGCAGCAACAGCTCCCAAACCGAAGGAGCCAGGACCCAAAGACCTAGCTGGCCTGAAGGGCCCCCAGGGGGCCCCCAAGCAGCCCCTCTCCATTTGGGTCTGGGGGCTTTCGTTGGGCCGGGAACCTGGGAGAATCCTGCAAGGTTGCAGTTCGCGGCCCGAGAAGCACTCTCCGGCCAACATGCCCAACTGCAGCAACAGCTCCCAAAGCGAAGGAGCCAGGACCCAAAGACCTAGCTGGCCTGAAGGGCCCCCAGGGGGCCCCCAAGCAGCCCCTCTCAATTTGGGTCTGGGGGCTTTCGTTGGGCGGGGAACCTGGGAGATTCATGCAAGGTTGCAGTTCGCGGCCAGAGAAGCACTCTCCGGCCAACATGCCCAACTGCAGCAACAGCTCCCAAAGCGAAGGAGCCAGGACCCAAAGACCTAGCTGGCCTGAAGGGCCCCCAGGGGGCCCCCAAGCAGCCCCTCTCAATTTGGGTCTGGGGGCTTTCTTTAGGCTGAGAACCTGGGAGAATCCTGCAAGGTTGCAGTTCGCGGCCCGAGAAGCACTCTCCGGCCAACATGCCCAACTGCAGCAACAGCTCCCAAAGCGAAGGAGCCAGGACCCAAAGACCTAGCTGGCCTG
Organism: Gallinula chloropus; assembly: GCF_964237585.1. NCBI lineage: Eukaryota > Metazoa > Chordata > Aves > Gruiformes > Rallidae > Gallinula > Gallinula chloropus. The sequence goes on along the minus strand of NW_028168242.1, from coordinate 307,555 downwards.
AAGGGCCCCCAGAAGGCCACCAAGCAGCCCCTCTCCATTTGGGTCTGGGGGCTTTCGTTGAGCATGTATACCTGAGATGTACCTGCAAGTTACAGTTCGCGGCCTGAGAAGCACTCTCCGGCCAACATGCCCAACTGCAGCAACAGCTCCCAAAGCGAAGGAGCCAGGACCCAAAGACCTAGCTGGCCTGAAGGGCCCCCAGGGGGCCCCCAAGCAGCCCCTCTCCATTTGGGTCTGGGGGTTTTCGTTGGGCCGGGAACCTGGGAGGCACCTGCAAGGTTGCAGTTCGCGGCCCGAGAAGCACTCTCCGGCCAACATGCCCAACTGCAGCAACAGCTCCCAAAGCGAAGGAGCCAGGACCCAAAGACCTAGCTGGCCTGAAGGGCCCCCAGGGGGGCCCGCAAGCAGCCCCTCTCAATTTGGGTCTGGGGGCTTTCGTTGGGCCGGGAACCTGGGAGAATCCTGCAAGGTTGCAGTTCGCGGCCCGAGAAGCACTCTCCGGCCAACATGCCCAACTGCAGCAACAGCTCCCAAAGCGAAGGAGCCAGGACCCAAAGACCTAGCTGGCCTGAAGGGCCCCCAGGGGGCCCCCAAGCAGCCCCTCTCAATTTGGGTCTGGGGGCTTTCGTTGGGCATGTATACCTGGGAGGTACCTGCAAGGTTACTGTTCGCGGCCCGAGAAGCACTCTCCGGCCAACATGCCCAACTGCAGCAACAGCTCCCAAACCGAAGGAGCCAGGACACAAAGACCTAGCTGGCCTGAAGGGCCCCCAGGGGGGCCCCAAGCAGCCCCTCTCAATTTGGGTCTGGGGGCTTTCGTTGGGCGGGGAACCTGGGAGATTCATGCAAGGTTGCAGTTCGCGGCCCGAGAAGCACTCTCCGGCCAACATGCCCAACTGCAGCAACAGCTCCCAAAGCGAAGGAGCCAGGACCCAAAGACCTAGCTGGCCTGAAGGGCCCCCAGAAGGCCCCCAAGCAGCCCCTCTCCATTTGGGTCTGGGGGCTTTCGTTGGGCTGGGAACCTGGGAGATTCCTGCAAGGTTGCAGTTCGCGGCCGGAGAAGCACTCTCCGGCCAACATGCCCAACTGCAGCAACAGCTCCCAAACCGAAGGAGCCAGGACCCAAAGACCTAGCTGGCCTGAAGGGCCCCAAGGGGGCCCCCAAGCAGCCCCTCTCCATTTGGGTCTGGGGGCTTTCTTTAGGCTGAGAACCTGGGAGATACCAGCAAGGTTGCAGTTCGCGGCCCGAGAAGCACTCTCCGGCCAACATGCCCAACTGCAGCAACAGCTCCCAAAGCGAAGGAGCCAGGACCCAAAGACCTAGCTGGCCTGAAGGGCGCCCAGAAGGCCACCAAGCAGCCCCTCTCCATTTGGGTCTGGGGGCTTTCGTTGAGCATGTATACCTGAGATGTACCTGCAAGTTACAGTTCGCGGCCCGAGAAGCACTCTCCGGCCAACATGCCCAACTGCAGCAACAGCTCCCAAAGCGAAGGAGCCAGGACCCAAAGACCTAGCTGGCCTGAAGGGCCCCCAGGGGGCCCCCAAGCAGCCCTGGTCCATTTGGGTCTGGGGGTTTTCGTTGGGCCGGGAACCTGAGAGGCACCTGCAAGGTTGCAGTTCGCGGCCCGAGAAGCACTCTCCGGCCAACATGCCCAACTGCAGCAACAGCTCCCAAAGCGAAGGAGCCAGGACCCAAAGACCTAGCTGGCCTGAAGGGCCCCCAGGGGGGGCCCAAGCAGCCCCTCTCCATTTGGGTCTGGGGGCTTTCGTTGGGCCGGGAACCTGGGAGAATCCTGCAAGGTTGCAGTTCGCGGCCCGAGAAGCACTCTCCGGCCAACATGCCCAACTGCAGCAACAGCTCCCAAAGCGAAGGAGCCAGGACCCAAAGACCTAGCTGGCCTGAAGGGCCCCCAGGGGGCCCCCAAGCAGCCCCTCTCAATTTGGGTCTGGGGGCTTTCGTTGGGCCGGGAACCTGGGAGAATCCTGCAAGTTTGCAGTTCGCGGCCCGAGAAGCACTCTCCGGCCAACATGCCCAACTGCAGCAACAGCTCCCAAAGCGAAGGAGCCAGGACCCAAAGACCTAGCTGGCCTGAAGGGCCCCCAGGGGGCCCCCAAGTAGCCCCTCTCAATTTGGGTCTGGGGGCTTTCGTTGAGCGTGTATACCTGAGATGTACCTGCAAGTTACAGTTCGCGGCCCGAGAAGCACTCTCCGGCCAACATGCCCAACTGCAGCAACAGCTCCCAAACCGAAGGAGCCAGGACCCAAAGACCTAGCTGGCCTGAAGGGCCCCCAGGGGGCCCCCAAGCAGCCCCTCTCCATTTGGGTCTGGGGGCTTTCGTTGGGCGGGGAACCTGGGAGATTCCTGCAAGGTTGCAGTTCGCGGCCCGAGAAGCACTCTCCGGCCAACATGCCCAACTGCAGCAACAGCTCCCAAAGCGAAGGAGCCAGGACCCAAAGACCTAGCTGGCCTGAAGGGCCCCCAGGGGGCCCCCAAGCAGCCCCTCTCAATTTGGGTCTGGGGGCTTTCGTTGGGCCGGGAACCTGGGAGAATCCTGCAAGGTTGCAGTTCGCGGCCCGAGAAGCACTCTCCGGCCAACATGCCCAACTGCAGCAACAGCTCCCAAAGCGAAGGAGCCAGGACCCAAAGACCTAGCTGGCCTGAAGGGCCCCCAGAAGGCCACCAAGCAGCCCCTCTCCATTTGGGTCTGGGGGCTTTCGTTGAGCATGTATACCTGAGATGTACCTGCAAGTTACAGTTCGCGGCCTGAGAAGCACTCTCCGGCCAACATGCCCAACTGCAGCAACAGCTCCCAAAGCGAAGGAGCCAGGACCCAAAGACCTAGCTGGCCTGAAGGGCCCCCAGGGGGCCCCCAAGCAGCCCCTCTCCATTTGGGTCTGGGGGTTTTCGTTGGGCCGGGAACCTGGGAGGCACCTGCAAGGTTGCAGTTCGCGGCCCGAGAAGCACTCTCCGGCCAACATGCCCAACTGCAGCAACAGCTCCCAAAGCGAAGGAGCCAGGACCCAAAGACCTAGCTGGCCTGAAGGGCCCCCAGGGGGGCCCGCAAGCAGCCCCTCTCAATTTGGGTCTGGGGGCTTTCGTTGGGCTGGGAACCTGGGAGAATCCTGCAAGGTTGCAGTTCGCGGCCCGAGAAGCACTCTCCGGCCAACATGCCCAACTGCAGCAACAGCTCCCAAACCGAAGGAGCCAGGACCCAAAGACCTAGCTGGCCTGAAGGGCCCCCAGGGGGGCCCCAAGCAGCCCCTCTCCATTTGGGTCTGGGGGCTTTCGTTGGGCGGGGAACCTGGGAGATTCATGCAAGGTTGCAGTTCGCGGCCCGAGAAGCACTCTCCGGCCAACATGCACAACTGCAGCAACAGCTCCCAAAGCGAAGGAGCCAGGACCCAAAGACCTAGCTGGCCTGAAGGGCCCCCAGGGGGCCCCCAAGCAGCCCCTCTCCATTTGGGTCTGGGGGCTTTCGTTGGGCTGGGAACCTGGGAGAATCCTGCAAGGTTGCAGTTCGCGGCCGGAGAAGCACTCTCCGGCCAACATGCCCAACTGCAGCAACAGCTCCCAAACCGAAGGAGCCAGGACCCAAAGACCTAGCTGGCCTGAAGGGCCCCCAGGGGGCCCCCAAGCAGCCCCTCTCAATTTGGGTCTGGGGGCTTTCTTTAGGCTGAGAACCTGGGAGATACCAGCAAGGTTGCAGTTCGCGGCCCGAGAAGCACTCTCCGGCCAACATGCCCAACTGCAGCAACAGCTCCCAAAGCGAAGGAGCCAGGACCCAAAGACCTAGCTGGCCTGAAGGGCCCCCAGAAGGCCACCAAGCAGCCCCTCTCCATTTGGGTCTGGGGGCTTTCGTTGAGCGTGTATACCTGAGATGTACCTGGAAGTTACAGTTCGCGGCCCGAGAAGCACTCTCCGGCCAACATGCCCAACTGCAGCAACAGCTCCCAAAGCGAAGGAGCCAGGACCCAAAGACCTAGCTGGCCTGAAGGGCCCCCAGAAGGCCACCAAGCAGCCCCTCTCCATTTGGGTCTGGGGGCTTTCGTTGAGCATGTATACCTGAGATGTACCTGCAAGTTACAGTTCGCGGCCTGAGAAGCACTCTCCGGCCAACATGCCCAACTGCAGCAACAGCTCCCAAAGCGAAGGAGCCAGGACCCAAAGAGCTAGCTGGCCTGAAGGGCCCCCAGGGGGCCCCCAAGCAGCCCCTCTCCATTTGGGTCTGGGGGTTTTCGTTGGGCCGGGAACCTGGGAGGCACCTGCAAGGTTGCAGTTCGCGGCCCGAGAAGCACTCTCCGGCCAACATGCCCAACTGCAGCAACAGCTCCCAAAGCGAAGGAGCCAGGACCCAAAGACCTAGCTGTCCTGAAGGGCCCCCAGGGGGGCCCGCAAGCAGCCCCTCTCAATTTGGGTCTGGGGGCTTTCGTTGGGCTGGGAACCTGGGAGAATCCTGCAAGGTTGCAGTTCGCGGCCCGAGAAGCACTCTCCGGCCAACATGCCCAACTGCAGCAACAGCTCCCAAAGCGAAGGAGCCAGGACACAAAGACCTAGCTGGCCTGAAGGGCCCCCAGGGGGCCCCCAAGCAGCCCCTCTCAATTTGGGTCTGGGGGCTTTCGTTGGGCATGTATACCTGGGAGGTACCTGCAAGGTTACTGTTCGCGGCCCGAGAAGCACTCTCCGGCCAACATGCCCAACTGCAGCAACAGCTCCCAAACCGAAGGAGCCAGGACCCAAAGACCTAGCTGGCCTGAAGGGCCCCCAGGGGGGACCCAAGCAGCCCCTCTCCATTTGGGTCTGGGGGCTTTCGTTGGGCGGGGAACCTGGGAGATTCATGCAAGGTTGCAGTTCGCGGCCCGAGAAGCACTCTCCGGCCAACATGCACAACTGCAGCAACAGCTCCCAAAGCGAAGGAGCCAGGACCCAAAGACCTAGCTGGCCTGAAGGGCCCCCAGGGGGCCCCCAAGCAGCCCCTCTCCATTTGGGTCTGGGGGCTTTCGTTGGGCTGGGAACCTGGGAGAATCCTGCAAGGTTGCAGTTCGCGGCCGGAGAAGCACTCTCCGGCCAACATGCCCAACTGCAGCAACAGCTCCCAAACCGAAGGAGCCAGGACCCAAAGACCTAGCTGGCCTGAAGGGCCCCCAGGGGGCCCCCAAGCAGCCCCTCTCCATTTGGGTCTGGGGGCTTTCTTTAGGCTGAGAACCTGGGAGATACCAGCAAGGTTGCAGTTCGCAGCCCGAGAAGCACTCTCCGGCCAACATGCCCAACTGCAGCAACAGCTCCCAAAGCGAAGGAGCCAGGACCCAAAGACCTAGCTGGCCTGAAGGGCCCCCAGAAGGCCACCAAGCAGCCCCTCTCCATTTGGGTCTGGGGGCTTTCGTTGAGCGTGTATACCTGAGATGTACCTGGAAGTTACAGTTCGCGGCCCGAGAAGCACTCTCCGGCCAACATGCCCAACTGCAGCAACAGCTCCCAAAGCGAAGGAGCCAGGACCCAAAGACCTAGCTGGCCTGAAGGGCCCCCAGGGGGCCCCCAAGCAGCCCCTCTCCATTTGGGTCTGGGGGTTTTCGTTGGGCCGGGAACCTGGGAGGCACCTGCAAGGTTGCAGTTCGCGGCCCGAGAAGCACTCTCCGGCCAACATGCCCAACTGCAGCAACAGCTCCCAAAGCGAAGGAGCCAGGACCCAAAGACCTAGCTGGCCTGAAGGGCCCCCAGGGGGGCCCCAAGCAGCCCCTCTCAATTTGGGTCTGGGGGCTTTCGTTGGGCCGGGAACCTGGGAGAATCCTGCAAGGTTGCAGTTCGCGGCCCGAGAAGCACTCTCCGGCCAACATGCCCAACTGCAGCAACAGCTCCCAAAGCGAAGGAGCCAGGACCCAAAGACCTAGCTGGCCTGAAGGGCCCCCAGGGGGCCCCCAAGCAGCCCCTCTCCATTTGGGTCTGGGGGCTTTCGTTGGGCCGGGAACCTGGGAGAATCCTGCAAGTTTGCAGTTCGTGGCCCGAGAAGCACTCTCCGGCCAACATGCCCAACTGCAGCAACAGCTCCCAAAGCGAAGGAGCCAGGACCCAAAGACCTAGCTGGCCTGAAGGGCCCCCAGGGGGCCCCCAAGCAGCCCCTCTCAATTTGGGTCTGGGGGCTTTCGTTGGGCCCGGGAACCTGGGAGAATCCTGCAAGTTTGCAGTTCGCGGCCCGAGAAGCACTCTCCGGCCAACATGCCCAACTGCAGCAACAGCTCCCAAACCGAAGGAGCCAGGACCCAAAGACCTAGGTGGCCTGAAGGGCCCCCATGGGGCCCCCAAGGAGCTCCTCTCCATTTGGGTCTGGGGGCTTTAGTTGGGCCGGGAACCTGGGAGGTACCTGTAAGGTTGCAGTTCGCGGCCCGAGAAGCACTCTCCGGCCAACATGCCCAACTGCAGCAACAGCTCCCAAAGCGAAGGAGCCAGGACCCAAAGACCTAGCTGGCCTGAAGGGCCCCCATGGGGCCCCCAAGGAGCTCCTCTCCATTTGGGTCTGGGGGCTTTAGTTGGGCCGGGAACCTGGGAGAATCCTGCAAGGTTGCAGTTCGCGGCCCGAGAAGCACTCTCCGGCCAACATGCCCAACTGCAGCAACAGCTCCCAAAGCGAAGGAGCCAGGACCCAAAGACCTAGCTGGCCTGAAGGGCCCCCAGGGGGCCCCCAAGCAGCCCCTCTCCATTTGGGTCTGGGGGCTTTCGTTGGGCCGGGAACCTGGGAGATTCCTGCAAGGTTGCAGTTCGAGGCCCGAGAAGCACTCTCCGGCCAACATGCCCAACTGCAGCAACAGCTCCCAAAGCGAAGGAGCCAGGACCCAAAGACCTAGCTGGCCTGAAGGGCCCCCATGGGGCCCCCAAGGAGCTCCTCTCCATTTGGGTCTGGGGGCTTTTGTTGGGCCGGGAACCTGGGAGATTCCTGCAAGGTTGCAGTTCGCGGCCCGAGAAGCACTCTCCGGCCAACATGCCCAACTGCAGCAACAGCTCCCAAAGCGAAGGAGCCAGGACCCAAAGACCTAGCTGGCCTGAAGTGCCCCCAGGGGGCCCCCAAGTAGCCCCTCTCAATTTGGGTCTGGGGGCTTTCGTTGGGCATGGATACCTGAGAGGTACCTGCAAGGTTACAGTTCGCGGCCCGAGAAGCACTCTCCGGCCAACATGGCCAACTGCAGCAACAGCTCCCAAAGCGAAGGAGCCAGGACCCAAAGACCTAGCTGGCCTGAAGGGCCCCCAGGGGGCCCCCAAGCAGCCCCTCTCCATTTGGGTCTGGGGGCTTTCGTTGGGCGGGGAACCTGGGAGATTCCTGCAAGGTTGCAGTTCGCGGCCCGAGAAGCACTCTCCGGCCAACATGCCCAACTGCAGCAACAGCTCCCAAAGCGAAGGAGCCAGGACCCAAAGACCTAGCTGGCCTGAAGGGCCCCCAGGGGGCCCCCAAGCAGCCCCTCTCCATTTGGGTCTGGGGGCTTTCGTTGGGCCGGGAACCTGGGAGATTCCTGCAAGGTTGCAGTTCGCAGCCCGAGAAGCACTCTCCGGCCAACATGCCAAATATCCAGCAACAGCTCCCAAAGCGAAGGAGCCAGGACCCAAAGACCTAGCTGGCCTGAAGGGCCCCCAGAAGGCCACCAAGCAGCCCCTCTCCATTTGGGTCTGGGGGCTTTCGTTGGGCATGTATACCTGAGAGGTACCTGCAAGTTACAGTTCGCGGCCCGAGAAGCACTCTCCGGCCAACATGCCCAACTGCAGCAACAGCTCCCAAAGCGAAGGAGCCAGGACCCAAAGACCTAGCTGGCCTGAAGGGCCCCCAGGGGGCCCCCAAGTAGCCCCTCTCAATTTGGGTCTGGGGGCTTTCGTTGGGCATGTATACCTGAGAGGTACCTGCAAGGTTGCAGTTCGCGGCCCGAGAAGCACTCTCCGGCCAACATGCCAAATATCCAGCAACAGCTCCCAAAGCGAAGGAGCCAGGACCCAAAGACCTAGCTGGCCTGAAGGGCCCCCAGAAGGCCACCAAGCAGCCACTCTCAATTTGGGTCTGGGGGCTTTCGTTGGGCATGTATACCTGAGAGGTACCTGCAAGTTACAGTTCGCGGCCCGAGAAGCACTCTCCGGCCAACATGCCCAACTGCAGCAACAGCTCCCAAAGCGAAGGAGCCAGGACCCAAAGACCTAGCTGGCCTGAAGGGCCCCCAGGGGGCCCCCAAGCAGCCCCTCTCCATTTGGGTCTGGGGGTTTTCGTTGGGCCGGGAACCTGGGAGGTACCTGCAAGGTTGCAGTTCGCGGCCCGAGAAGCACTCTCCGGCCAACATGCCCAACTGCAGCAACAGCTCCCAAACCGAAGGAGCCAGGACCCAAAGACCTAGCTGGCCTGAAGGGCCCCCAGGGGGCCCCCAAGCAGCCCCTCTCAATTTGGGTCTGGGGGCTTTCGTTGGGCCGGGAACCTGGGAGAATCCTGCAAGGTTGCAGTTCGCGGCCCGAGAAGCACTCTCCGGCCAACATGCCCAACTGCAGCAACAGCTCCCAAACCGAAGGAGCCAGGACCCAAAGACCTAGCTGGCCTGAAGGGCCCCCAGGGGGCCCCCAAGCAGCCCCTCTCAATTTGGGTCTGGGGGCTTTCGTTGGGCCGGGAACCTGGGAGAATCCTGCAAGGTTGCAGTTCGCGGCCCGAGAAGCACTCTCCGGCCAACATGCCCAACTGCAGCAACAGCTCCCAAACCGAAGGAGCCAGGACCCAAAGACCTAGCTGGCCTGAAGGGCCCCCAGGGGGCCCCCAAGCAGCCCCTCTCCATTTGGGTCTGGGGGCTTACGTTGGGCATGGAACCTGGGAGATTCCTGCAAGGTTGCAGTTCGCGGCCCGAGAAGCACTCTCCGGCCAACATGCCCAACTGCAGCAACAGCTCCCAAACCGAAGGAGCCAGGACCCAAAGACCTAGCTGGCCTGAAGGGCCCCCAGGGGGCCCCCAAGGAGCTCCTCTCCATTTGGGTCTGGGGGCTTTTGTTGGGCCGGGAACCTGGGAGATTCCTGCAAGGTTGCAGTTCGAGGCCCGAGAAGCACTCTCCGGCCAACATGCCCAACTGCAGCAACAGCTCCCAAAGCGAAGGAGCCAGGACCCAAAGACCTAGCTGGCCTGAAGGGCCCCCATGGGGCCCCCAAGTAGCCCCTCTCCATTTGGGTCTGGGGGCTTTCGTTGGGCATGTATACCTGAGAGGTACCTGCAAGGTTGCAGTTCGCGGCCCGAGAAGCACTCTCCGGCCAACATGCCCAACTGCAGCAACAGCTCCCAAAGCGAAGGAGCCAGGACCCAAAGACCTAGCTGGCCTGAAGGGCCCCCAGGGGGCCCCCAAGCAGCCCCTCTCCATTTGGGTCTGGGGGCTTTCGTTGGGCGGGGAACCTGGGAGATTCCTGCAAGGTTGCAGTTCGCGGCCCGAGAAGCACTCTCCGGCCAACATGCCCAACTGCAGCAACAGCTCCCAAAGCGAAGGAGCCAGGACCCAAAGACCTAGCTGGCCTGAAGGGCCCCCAGGGGGCCCCCAAGCAGCCCCTCTCAATTTGGGTCTGGGGGCTTTCGTTGGGCCGGGAACCTGGGAGATTCCTGCAAGGTTGAAGTTCGCGGCCGGAGAAGCACTCTCCGGCCAACATGCCCAACTGCAGCAACAGCTCCCAAAGCGAAGGAGCCAGGACCCAAAGACCTAGCTGGCCTGAAAGGCCCCCAGGGGGCCCCCAAGCAGCCCCTCTCAATTTGGGTCTGGGGGCTTTCTTTAGGCTGAGAACCTGGGAGATACCAGCAAGGTTGCAGTTCGCAGCCCGAGAAGCACTCTCCGGCCAACATGCCAAATATCCAGCAACAGCTCCCAAAGCGAAGGAGCCAGGACCCAAAGACCTAGCTGGCCTGAAGGGCCCCCAGAAGGCCACCAAGCAGCCCCTCTCCATTTGGGTCTGGGGGCTTTCGTTGGGCATGTATACCTGAGAGGTACCTGCAAGTTACAGTTCGCGGCCCGAGAAGCACTCTCCGGCCAACATGCCCAACTGCAGCAACAGCTCCCAAAGCGAAGGAGCCAGGACCCAAAGACCTAGCTGGCCTGAAGGGCCCCCAGGGGGCCCCCAAGCAGCACCTCTCAATTTGGGTCTGGGGGCTTTCGTTGGGCCGGGAACCTGGGAGGTACCTGCAAGGTTGCAGTTCGCGGCCCGAGAAGCACTCTCCGGCCAACATGCTCAACTGCAGCAACAGCTCCCAAAGCGAAGGAGCCAGGACCCAAAGACCTAGCTGGCCTGAAGGGCCCCCAGGGGGGCCCCAAGCAGCCCCTCTCCATTTGGGTCTGGGGGCTTTCGTTGGGCCGGGAACCTGGGAGAATCCTGCAAGGTTGCAGTTCGCGGCCCGAGAAGCACTCTCCGGCCAACATGCCCAACTGCAGCAACAGCTCCCAAACCGAAGGAGCCAGGACCCAAAGACCTAGCTGGCCTGAAGGGCCCCCAGGGGGCCCCCAAGCAGCCCCTCTCAATTTGGGTCTGGGGGCTTTCGTTGGGCATGGAACCTGGGAGATTCCTGCAAGGTTGCAGTTCGCGGCCCGAGAAGCACTCTCCGGCCAACATGACCAACTGCAGCAACAGCTCCCAAAGCGAAGGAGCCAGGACCCAAAGACCTAGCTGGCCTGAAGGGCCCCCAGAAGGCCACCAAGCAGCCCCTCTCCATTTGGGTCTGGGGGCTTTCGTTGGGCATGTATACCTGAGAGGTACCTGCAAGTTACAGTTCGCGGCCCGAGAAGCACTCTCCGGCCAACATGCCCAACTGCAGCAACAGCTCCCAAAGCGAAGGAGCCAGGACCCAAAGACCTAGCTGGCCTGAAGGGCCCCCAGGGGGCCCCCAAGGAGCTCCTCTCCATTTGGGTCTGGGGGCTTTTGTTGGGCCGGGAACCTGGGAGATTCCTGCAAGGTTGCAGTTCGAGGCCCGAGAAGCACTCTCCGGCCAACATGCCCAACTGCAGCAACAGCTCCCAAAGCGAAGGAGCCAGGACCCAAAGACCTAGCTGGCCTGAAGGGCCCCCATGGGGCCCCCAAGTAGCCCCTCTCCATTTGGGTCTGGGGGCTTTCGTTGGGCATGTATACCTGAGAGGTACCTGCAAGGTTGCAGTTCGCGGCCCGAGAAGCACTCTCCGGCCAACATGCCCAACTGCAGCAACAGCTCCCAAAGCGAAGGAGCCAGGACCCAAAGACCTAGCTGGCCTGAAGGGCCCCCAGGGGGCCCCCAAGCTGCCCCTCTCCATTTGGGTCTGGGGGCTTTCGTTGGGCGGGGAACCTGGGAGATTCCTGCAAGGTTGCAGTTCGCGGCCCGAGAAGCACTCTCCGGCCAACATGCCCAACTGCAGCAACAGCTCCCAAAGCGAAGGAGCCAGGACCCAAAGACCTAGCTGGCCTGAAGGGCCCCCAGGGGGCCCCCAAGCAGCCCCTCTCAATTTGGGTCTGGGGGCTTTCGTTGGGCCGGGAACCTGGGAGATTCCTGCAAGGTTGCAGTTCGCGGCCGGAGAAGCACTCTCCGGCCAACATGCCCAACTGCAGCAACAGCTCCCAAAGCGAAGGAGCCAGGACCCAAAGACCTAGCTGGCCTGAAAGGCCCCCAGGGGGCCCCCAAGCAGCCCCTCTCAATTTGGGTCTGGGGGCTTTCTTTAGGCTGAGAACCTGGGAGATACCAGCAAGGTTGCAGTTCGCAGCCCGAGAAGCACTCTCCGGCCAACATGCCAAATATCCAGCAACAGCTCCCAAAGCGAAGGAGCCAGGACCCAAAGACCTAGCTGGCCTGAAGGGCCCCCAGAAGGCCACCAAGCAGCCCCTCTCCATTTGGGTCTGGGGGCTTTCGTTGGGCATGTATACCTGAGAGGTACCTGCAAGTTACAGTTCGCGGCCCGAGAAGCACTCTCCGGCCAACATGCCCAACTGCAGCAACAGCTCCCAAAGCGAAGGAGCCAGGACCCAAAGACCTAGCTGGCCTGAAGGGCCCCCAGGGGGGCCCCAAGCAGCCCCTCTCAATTTGGGTCTGGGGGCTTTTGTTGGGCCGGGAACCTGGGAGAATCCTGCAAGGTTGCAGTTCGCGGCCCGAGAAGCACTCTCCGGCCAACATGCCCAACTGCAGCAACAGCTCCCAAAGCGAAGGAGCCAGGACCCAAAGACCTAGCTGGCCTGAAGGGCCCCCAGGGGGCCCCCAAGCAGCACCTCTCAATTTGGGTCTGGGGGCTTTCGTTGGGCCGGGAACCTGGGAGGTACCTGCAAGGTTGCAGTTCGCGGCCCGAGAAGCACTCTCCGGCCAACATGCTCAACTGCAGCAACAGCTCCCAAAGCGAAGGAGCCAGGACCCAAAGACCTAGCTGGCCTGAAGGGCCCCCAGGGGTCCCCCAAGCAGCCCCTCTCCATTTGGGTCTGGGGGCTTTCGTTGGGCCGGGAACCTGGGAGAATCCTGCAAGGTTGCAGTTCGCGGCCCGAGAAGCACTCTCCGGCCAACATGCCCAACTGCAGCAACAGCTCCCAAAGCGAAGGAGCCAGGACCCAAAGACCTAGCTGGCCTGAAGGGCCCCCAGGGGGCCCCCAAGCAGCCCCTCTCAATTTGGGTCTGGGGGCTTTCGTTGGGCATGGAACCTGGGAGATTCCTGCAAGGTTGCAGTTCGCGGCCCGAGAAGCACTCTCCGGCCAACATGCCCAACTGCAGCAACAGCTCCCAAAGCGAAGGAGCCAGGACCCAAAGACCTAGCTGGCCTGAAGGGCCCCCAGGGGACCCCCAAGGATCTCCTCTCCATTTGGGCCTGGGGGCTTTCGTTGGGCATGTATACCTGAGAGGTACCTGCAAGTTACAGTTCGCGGCCGGAGAAGCACTCTATGCCCAACATGCCCAACTGCAGCAACAGCTCCCAAACCGAAGGAGCCAGGACCCAAAGACCTAGCTGGCCTGAAGGGCCCCCAGGGGGCCCCCAAGCAGCCCCTCTCAATTTGGGTCTGGGGGCTTTCGTTGGGCCGGGAACCTGGGAGAATCCTGCAAGGTTGCAGTTCGCGGCCCGAGAAGCACTCTCCGGCCAACATGCCCAACTGCAGCAACAGCTCCCAAACCGAAGGAGCCAGGACCCAAAGACCTAGCTGGCCTGAAGGGCCCCCAGGGGGGCCCCAAGCAGCCCCTCTCAATTTGGGTCTGGGGGCTTTCGTTGGGCCGGGAACCTGGGAGAATCCTGCAAGGTTGCAGTTCGCGGCCCGAGAAGCACTCTCCGGCCAACATGCCCAACTGCAGCAACAGCTCCCAAACCGAAGGAGCCAGGACCCAAAGACCTAGCTGGCCTGAAGGGCCCCCAGGGAGGCCCGCAAGCAGCCCCTCTCAATTTGGTTCTGGGGGCTTTCGTTGGGCATGGAACCTGGGAGAATCCTGCAAGGTTGCAGTTCGCGGCCCGAGAAGCACTCTCCGGCCAACATGCCCAACTGCAGCAACAGCTCCCAAAGCGAAGGAGCCAGGACCCAAAGACCTAGCTGGCCTGAAGGGCCCCCATGGGGCCCCCAAGGAGCTCCTCTCCATTTGGGTCTGGGGGCTTTAGTTGGGCCGGGAACCTGGGAGGTACCTGCAAGGTTGCAGTTCGCGGCCCGAGAAGCACTCTCCGGCCAACATGCCCAACTGCAGCAACAGCTCCCAAACCGAAGGAGCCAGGACCCAAAGACCTAGCTGGCCTGAAGGGCCCCCAGGGGGCCCCCAAGTAGCCCCTCTCCATTTGGGTCTGGGGGCTTTCGTTGGGCCGGGAACCTGGGAGATTCCTGCAAGGTTGCAGTTCGCGGCCGGAGAAGCACTCTCCGGGCAACATGCCCAACTGCAGCAACAGCTCCCAAAGCGAAGGAGCCAGGACCCAAAGACCTAGCTGGCCTGAAGGGCCCCCAGGGGGCTCCCAAGCAGCCCCTCTCCATTTGGGTCTGGGGGTTTTCGTTGGGCCGGGAACCTGGGAGGTACCTGCAAGGTTGCAGTTCGCGGCCCGAGAAGCACTCTCCGGCCAACATGCCCAACTGCAGCAACAGCTCCCAAAGCGAAGGAGCCAGGACCCAAAGACCTAGCTGGCCTGAAGGGCCCCCAGGGGGCCCCCAAGCAGCCCCTCTCCATTTGGGTCTGGGGGCTTTCGTTGGGCCGGGAACCTGGGAGATTCCTGCAAGGTTGCAGTTCGCGGCCCGAGAAGCACTCTCCGGCCAACATGCCCAACTGCAGCAACAGCTCCCAAAGCGAAGGAGCCAGGACCCAAAGACCTAGCTGGCCTGAAGGGCCCCCAGGGGGCCCCCAAGCAGCCCATCTCCATTTGGGTCTGGGGGCTTTCGTTGGGCATGGATACCTGAGAGGTACCTGCAAGGTTGCAGTTCGCGGCCCGAGAAGCACTCTCCGGCCAACATGCCCAACTGCAGCAACAGCTCCCAAACCGAAGGAGCCAGGACCCAAAGACCTAGCTGGCCTGAAGGGCCCCCAGGGGGGCCCCAAGCAGCCCCTCTCCATTTGGGTCTGGGGGCTTTCGTTGGGCGGGGAACCTGGGAGATTCATGCAAGGTTGCAGTTCGCGGCCCGAGAAGCACTCTCCGGCCAACATGCCCAACTGCAGCAACAGCTCCCAAAGCGAAGGAGCCAGGACCCAAAGACCTAGCTGGCCTGAAGGGCCCCCAGGGCACCCCAAGCAGCCCCTCTCAATTTGGGTCTGGGGGCTTTCGTTGGGCCGGGAACCTGGGAGATTCCTGCAAGGTTGCAGTTCGCGGCCGGAGAAGCACTCTCCGGCCAACATGGCCAACTGCAGCAACAGCTCCCAAACCGAAGGAGCCAGGACCCAAAGACCTAGCTGGCCTGAAGGGCCCCCAGGGGGCCCCAAAGCAGCCCCTCTCAATTTGGGTCTGGGGGCTTTCTTTAGGCTGTGAACCTGGGAGATAACAGCAAGGTTGCAGTTCGCAGCCCGAGAAGCACTCTCCGGCCAACATGCCCAATATCCAGCAACAGATCCCAAAGCGAAGGAGCCAGGACCCAAAGACCTAGCTGGTCTGAAGGGCCCCCAGAAGGCCACCAAGCAGCCCCTCTCCATTTGGGTCTGGGGGCTTTCGTTGGGCATGTATACCTGAGAGGTACCTGCAAGTTACAGTTCGCGGCCCGAGAAGCACTCTCCGGCCAACATGCCCAACTGCAGCAACAGCTCCCAAACCGAAGGAGCCAGGACCCAAAGACCTAGCTGGCCTGAAGGGCCCCCAGGGGGGCCCCAAGCAGCCCCTCTCAATTTGGGTCTGGGGGCTTTCGTTGGGCCGGGAACCTGGGAGGTACCTGCAAGGTTGCAGTTCGCGGCCCGAGAAGCACTCTCCGGCCAACATGCCCAACTGCAGCAACAGCTCCCAAACCGAAGGAGCCAGGACCCAAAGACCTAGCTGGCCTGAAGGGCCCCCAGGGGGCCCCCAAGCAGCCCCTCTCAATTTGGGTCTGGGGGCTTTCGTTGGGCATGGAACCTGGGAGATTCCTGCAAGGTTGCAGTTCGCGGCCGGAGAAGCACTCTCCGGCCAACATGCCCAACTGCAGCAACAGCTCCCAAACCGAAGGAGCCAGGACACAAAGACCTAGCTGGCCTGAAGGGCCCCCAGGGGGCCCCCAAGCAGCCCCTCTCAATTTGGGTCCGGGGCTTTCGTTGGGCATGGATACCTGAGAGGTACCTGTAAGGTTGCAGTTCGCGGCCCGAGAAGCACTCTCCGGCCAACATGCCCAACTGCAGCAACAGCTCCCAAACCGAAGGAGCCAGGACCCAAAGACCTAGCTGGCCTGAAGGGCCCCCAGGGGGCCCCCAAGCAGCCCCTCTCCATTTGGGTCTGGGGGCTTTCGTTGGGCATGGATACCTGAGATGTACCTGCAAGATTACAGTTCGCGGCCCGAGAAGCACTCTCCGGCCAACATGCTCAACTGCAGCAACAGCTCCCAAACCGAAGGAGCCAGGACCCAAAGACCTAGCTGGCCTGAAGGGCCCCCAGGGGACCCCAAGCAGCCCCTCTGCGTTTGGGTCTGGGGGCTTTCGTTGGGCCGGGAACCTGAGAGATTCCTGCAAGGTTGCAGTTCGCGGCCCGAGAAGCACTCTCCGGCCAACATGCCCAACTGCAGCAACAGCTCCCAAAGCGAAGGAGCCAGGACCCAAAGACCTAGCTGGCCTGAAGGGCCCCCAGGGGGCCCCCAAGCAGCCCCTCTCCATTTGGGTCTGGGGGCTTTCGTTGGGCCGGGAACCTGGGAGATTCCTGCAAGGTTGCAGTTCGCGGCCCGAGAAGCACTCTCCGGCCAACATGCCCAACTGCAGCAACAGCTCCCAAAGCGAAGGAGCCAGGACCCAAAGACCTAGCTGGCCTGAAGGGCCCCCAGGGGGGCACCCAAGCAGCCCCTCTCCATTTGGGTCTGGGGGCTTTCGTTGGGCCGGGAACCTGGGAGAATCCTGCAAGGTTGCAGTTCGCGGCCCGAGAAGCACTCTCCGGCCAACATGCTCAACTGCAGCAACAGCTCCCAAACCGAAGGAGCCAGGACCCAAAGACCTAGCTGGCCTGAAGGGCCCCCAGGGGGGCCCCAAGCAGCCCCTCTCCATTTGGGTCTGGGGTCTTTCGTTGGGCGGGGAACCTGGGAGATTCATGCAAGGTTGCAGTTCGCGGCCCGAGAAGCACTCTCCGGCCAACATGTCCAACTGCAGCAACAGCTCCCAAAGCGAAGGAGCCAGGACCCAAAGACCTAGCTGGCCTGAAGGGCCCCCAGGGGGCCCCCAAGCAGCCCCTCTCAATTTGGGTCTGGGGGCTTTCGTTGGGCCGGGAACCTGGGAGATTCCTGCAAGGTTGCAATTCGCGGCCCGAGAAGCACTCTCCGGCCAACATGCCCAACTGCAGCAACAGCTCCCAAACCGAAGGAGCCAGGACCCAAAGACCTAGCTGGCCTGAAGGGCCCCCAGGGGGCCCCCAAGCAGCCCCTCTCCATTTGGGTCTGGGGGCTTTATTTAGGCTGTGAACCTGGGAGATACCAGCAAGGTTGCAGTTCGCAGCCCGAGAAGCACTCTCCGGCCAACATGCCCAATATCCAGCAACAGCTCCCAAAGCGAAGGAGCCAGGACCCAAAGACCTAGATGGCCTGAAGGGCCCCCAGAAGGCCACCAAGCAGCCCCTCTCCATTTGGGTCTGGGTGCTTTCGTTGGGCATGTATACCTGAGAGGTACCTGCAAGTTACAGTTCGCGGCCCGAGAAGCACTCTCCGGCCAACATGCCCAACTGCAGCAACAGCTCCCAAACCGAAGGAGCCAGGACCCAAAGACCTAGCTGGCCTGAAGGGCCCCCAGGGGGGCCCCAAGCAGCCCCTCTCAATTTGGGTCTGGGGGCTTTCGTTGGCCGGGAACCTGGGAGGTACCTGCAAGGTTGAAGTTCGCGGCCCGAGAAGCACTCTCCGGCCAACATGCCCAACTGCAGCAACAGCTCCCAAACCGAAGGAGCCAGGACCCAAAGACCTAGGTGGCCTGAAGGGCCCCCAGGGGGCCCCCAAGCAGCCCCTCTCCATTTGGGTCTGGGGGCTTTCGTTGGGCCGGGAACCTGGGAGATTCATGCAAGGTTGCAGTTCCCGGACCGAGAATCACTCTCCGGCCAACATGCACAACTGCAGCAACAGCTCCCAAACCGAAGGAGCCAGGACCCAAAGACCTAGCTGGCCTGAAGGGCCCCCAGGGGGCCCCCAAGCAGCCCCTCTCAATTTGGGTCTGGGGGCTTTCGTTGGGCCGGGAACCTGGGAGATTCCTGCAAGGTTGCAGTTCGCGGCCGGAGAAGCACTCTCCGGCCAACATGCCCAACTGCAGCAACAGCTCCCAAAGCGAAGGAGCCAGGACCCAAAGACCTAGCTGGCCTGAAGGGCCCCCAGGGGGCCCCCAAGCAGCACCTCTCCATTTGGGTCTGGGGGCTTTCGTTGGGCCGGGAACCTGGGAGAATCCTGCAAGGTTGCAGTTCGCGGCTCGAGAAGCACTCTCCGGCCAACATGCCCAACTGCAGCAACAGCTCCCAAACCGAAGGAGCCAGGACCCAAAGACCTAGCTGGCCTGAAGGGCCCCCAGGGGGGCCCCAAGCAGCCCCTCTCCATTTGGGTCTGGGGGCTTTCGTTGGGACGGGAACCTGGGAGAATCCTGCAAGGTTGCAGTTCGCGGCCCGAGAAGCACTCTCCGGCCAACATGCTCAACTGCAGCAACAGCTCCCAAACCGAAGGAGCCAGGACCCAAAGACCTAGCTGGCCTGAAGGGCCCCCAGGGGGCCACCAAGCAGCCCCTCTCCATTTGGGTCTGGGGGCTTTCGTTGGGCATGTATACCTGAGAGGTACCTGCAAGTTACAGTTCGCGGCCAGAGAAGCACTCTCCGGCCAACATGCCCAACTGCAGCAACAGCTCCCAAAGCGAAGGAGCCAGGACCCAAAGATCTAGCTGGCCTGAAGGGCCCCCAGGGGGCCCCCAAGCAGCCCCTCTCAATTTGGGTCTGGGGGCTTTCGTTGGGCATGGAACCTGGGAGATTCCTGCAAGGTTGCAGTTCGCGGCCCGAGAAGCACTCTCCGGCCAACATGCCCAACTGCAGCAACAGCTCCCAAACCGAAGGAGCCAGGACCCAAAGACCTAGCTGGCCTGAAGGGCCCCCAGGGGGCCCCCAAGGATCTCCTCTCCATTTGGGTCTGGGGGCTTTAGTTGGGCCGGGATCCTGGGAGGTACCTGCAAGTTGCAGTTCGCGGCCCGAGAAGCACTCTCCGGCCAACATGCCCAACTGCAGCAACAGCTCCCAAACCGAAGGAGCCAGGACACAAAGACCTAGCTGGCCTGAAGGGCCCCCAGGGGGCCCCAAAGCAGCCCCTCTCCATTTGGGTCTGGGGGCTTTTGTTGGGCCTGGGACCTGGGAGATTCCTGCAAGGTTGCAGTTCGAGGCCCGAGAAGCACTCTCCGGCCAACATGCCCAACTGCAGCAACAGCTCCCAAACCGAATGAGCCAGGACACAAAGACCTAGCTGGCCTGAAGGGCCCCCAGGGGGCCCCCAAGCAGTCCCTCTCAATTTCGGTCTGGTGGCTTTCGTTGGGCATGTATACCTGAGAGGTACCTGCAAGGTTACAGTTCGCGGCCCGAGAATCACTCTCCGGCCAACATGCCCAACTGCAGCAACAGCTCCCAAAGCGAAGGAGCCAGGACCCAAAGACCTAGCTGGCCTGAAGGGCCCCCAGGGGGCCCCCAAGCAGCCCCTCTCCATTTGGGTCTGGGGGCTTTCTTTAGGCTGAGAACCTGGGAGATACCAGCAAGGTTGCAGTTCGCGGCACGAGAAGCACTCTCCGGCCAACATGCCCAATATCCAGCAACAGCTCCCAAAGCGAAGGAGCCAGGACCCAAAGACCTAGCTGGCCTGAAGGGCCCCCAGGGGGCCACCAAGCAGCCCCTCTCCATTTGGGTCTGGGGGCTTTCGTTGGGCATGTATACCTGAGAGGTACCTGCAAGTTACAGTTCGCGGCCCGAGAAGCACTCTCCGGCCAACATGCCCAACTGCAGCAACAGCTCCCAAAGCGAAGGAGCCAGGACCCAAAGACCTAGCTGGCCTGAAGGGCCCCCAGGGGGCCCCCAAGCAGCCCCTCTCAATTTGGGTCTGGGGGCTTTCGTTGGGCCGGGAACCTGGGAGAATCCTGCAAGGTTGCAGTTCGCGGCCCGAGAAGCACTCTCCGGCCAACATGCCCAACTGCAGCAACAGCTCCCAAACCGAAGGAGCCAGGACCCAAAGACCTAGCTGGCCTGAAGGGCCCCCAGGGGGCCCCCAAGCAGCACCTCTCCATTTGGGTCTGGGGGCTTTCGTTGGGCCGGGAACCTGGGAGAATCCTGCAAGGTTGCAGTTCGCGGCCCGAGAAGCACTCTCCGGCCAACATGCCCAACTGCAGCAACAGCTCCCAAACCGAAGGAGCCAGGACCCAAAGATCTAGCTGGCCTGAAGGGCCCCCAGGGGGCCCCCAAGCAGCCCCTCTCAATTTGGGTCTGGGGGCTTTCGTTGGGCCGGGAACCTGGGAGATTCCTGCAAGGTTGCAGTTCGCGGCCCGAGAAGCACTCTCCGGCCAACATGCCCAACTGCAGCAACAGCTCCCAAACCGAAGGAGCCAGGACCCAAAGACCTAGCTGGCCTGAAGGGCCCCCATGGGGCCCCCAAGGAGCTCCTCTCCATTTGGGTCTGGGGGCTTTAGTTGGGCCGGGAACCTGGGAGGTACCTGCAAGGTTGCAGTTCGCGGCCCGAGAAGCACTCTCCGGCCAACATGCCCAACTGCAGCAACAGCTCCCAAAGCGAAGGAGCCAGGACCCAAAGACCTAGCTGGCCTGAAGGGCCCCCAGGGGGCCCCAAAGCAGCCCCTCTCCATTTGGGTCTGGGGGCTTCTGTTGGGCCGGGAACCTGGGAGATTCCTGCAAGGTTGCAGTTCGCGGCCCGAGAAGCACTCTCCGGCCAACATGCCCAACTGCAGCAACAGCTCCCAAAGCGAATTATCCAGGACACAAAGACCTAGCTGGCCTGAAGGGCCCCCAGGGGGCCCCCAAGTAGCCCCTCTCAATTTGGGTCTGGGGGCTTTCGTTGGGCATGTATACCTGAGAGGTACCTGCAAGTTACAGTTCGCGGCCCGAGAAGCACTCTCCGGCCAACATGCCCAACTGCAGCAACAGCTCCCAAAGCGAAGGAGCCAGGACCCAAAGACCTAGCTGGCCTGAAGGGCCCCCAGGGGGCCCCCAAGCAGCCCCTCTCCATTTGGGTCTGGGGGCTTTCGTTGGGCGGGGAACCTGGGAGATTCATGCAAGTTTGCAGTTCGCGGCCCGAGAAGCACTCTCCGGCCAACATGCCCAACTGCAGCAACAGCTCCCAAACCGAAGGAGCCAGGACACAAAGACCTAGCTGGCCTGAAGGGCCCCCAGGGGGCCCCCAAGCAGCCCCTCTCCATTTGGGTCTGGGGGCTTTCGTTGGGCCGGGAACCTGGGAGATTCCTGCAAGGTTGCAGTTCGCGGCCGGAGAAGCACTCTCCGGCCAACATGCCCAACTGCAGCAACAGCTCCCAAAGCGAAGGAGCCAGGACCCAAAGACCTAGCTGGCCTGAAGGGCCCCCAGGGGGCCCCCAAGCAGCCCCTCTCAATTTGGGTCTGGCGGCTTTCTTTAGGCTGAGAACCTGGGAGATACCAGCAAGGTTGCAGTTCGCGGCCCGAGAAGCACTCTCCGGCCAACATGACAAATATCCAGCAACAGCTCCCAAAGCGAAGGAGCCAGGACCCAAAGACCTAGCTGGCCTGAAGGGCCCCCAGAAGGCCACCAAGCAGCCCCTCTCCATTTGGGTCTGGGGGCTTTCGTTGGACATGTATACCTGAGAGGTACCTGCAAGTTACAGTTCGCGGCCCGAGAAGCACTCTCCGGCCAACATGCCCAACTGCAGCAACAGCTCCCAAAGCGAAGGAGCCAGGACCCAAAGACCTAGCTGGCCTGAAGGGCCCCCAGGGGGCCCCCAAGCAGCCCCTCTCAATTTGGGTCTGGGGGTTTTCGTTGGGCCGGGAACCTGGGAGGTACCTGCAAGGTTGCAGTTCGCGGCCCGAGAAGCACTCTCCGGCCAACATGCCCAACTGCAGCAACAGCTCCCAAACCGAAGGAGCCAGGACCCAAAGACCTAGCTGGCCTGAAGGGCCCCCAGGGGGGCCCCAAGCAGCCCCTCTCAATTTGGGTCTGGGGGCTTTTGTTGGGCCGGGAACCTGGGAGAATCCTGCAAGGTTGCAGTTCGCGGCCCGAGAAGCACTCTCCGGCCAACATGCCCAACTGCAGCAACAGCTCCCAAACCGAAGGAGCCAGGACCCAAAGACCTAGCTGGCCTGAAGGGCCCCCAGGGGGCCCCCAAGCAGCACCTCTCAATTTGGGTCTGGGGGCTTTCGTTGGGCCGGGAACCTGGGAGAATCCTGCAAGGTTGCAGTTCGCGGCCCGAGAAGCACTCTCCGGCCAACATGCCCAACTGCAGCAACAGCTCCCAAACCGAAGGAGCCAGGACCCAAAGACCTAGCTGGCCTGAAGGACCCCCAGGGCGGCCCCAAGCAGCCCCTCTCCATTTGGGTCTGGGGGCTTTCGTTGGGCCGGGAACCTGGGAGAATCCTGCAAGGTTGCAGTTCGCGGCCCGAGAAGCACTCTCCGGCCAACATGCCCAACTGCAGCAACAGCTCCCAAACCGAAGGAGCCAGGACCCAAAGACCTAGCTGGCCTGAAGGGCCCCCAGGGGGCCCCCAAGCAGCCCCTCTCAATTTGGGTCTGGGGGCTTTCGTTGGGCATGTATACCTGAGAGGTACCTGCAAGGTTACAGTTCGCGGCCCGAGAATCACTCTCCGGCCAACATGCCCAACTGCAGCAACAGCTCCCAAACCGAAGGAGCCAGGACCCAAAGACCTAGCTGGCCTGAAGGGCCCCCAGGGGGCCCCCAAGCAGCCCCTCTCAATTTGGGTCTGGGGGCTTTCTTTAGGCTGAGAACCTGGGAGATACCAGCAAGGTTGCAGTTCGAGGCCCGAGAAGCACTCTCCGGCCAACATGCCCAATATCCAGCAACAGCTCCCAAAGCGAAGGAGCCAGGACCCAAAGACCTAGCTGGCCTGAAGGGCCCCCAGGGGGCCACCAAGCAGCCCCTCTCCATTTGGGTCTGGGGGCTTTCGTTGGGCATGTATACCTGAGAGGTACCTGCAAGTTACAGTTCGCGGCCCGAGAAGCACTCTCCGGCCAACATGCCCAACTGCAGCAACAGCTCCCAAAGCGAAGGAGCCAGGACCCAAAGACCTAGCTGGCCTGAAGGGCCCCCAGGGGGCCCCCAAGCAGCCCCTCTCCATTTGGGTCTGGGGGCTTTTGTTGGGCCGGGAACCTGGGAGAATCCTGCAAGGTTGCAGTTCGCGGCCCGAGAAGCACTCTCCGGCCAACATGCCCAACTGCAGCAACAGCTCCCAAACCGAAGGAGCCAGGACCCAAAGACCTAGCTGGCCTGAAGGGCCCCCAGGGGGCCCCCAAGCAGCCCCTCTCAATTTGGGTCTGGGGGCTTTCGTTGGGCCGGGAACCTGGGAGATTCCTGCAAGGTTGCAGTTCGCGGCCCGAGAAGCACTCTCCGGCCAACATGCCCAACTGCAGCAACAGCTCCCAAACCGAAGGAGCCAGGACACAAAGACCTAGCTGGCCTGAAGGGCCCCCAGGGGGCCCCCAAGCAGCCCCTCTCCATTTGGGTCTGGGGGCTTTCGTTGGGCCGGGAACCTGGGAGATTCCTGCAAGGTTGCAGTTCGCGGCCGGAGAAGCACTCTCCGGCCAACATGCCCAACTGCAGCAACAGCTCCCAAACCGAAGGAGCCAGGACCCAAAGACCTAGCTGGCCTGAAGGGCCCCCAGGGGGCCCCCAAGCAGCCCCTCTCAATTTGGGTCTGGCGGCTTTCTTTAGGCTGAGAACCTGGGAGATACCAGCAAGGTTGCAGTTCGCGGCCCGAGAAGCACTCTCCGGCCAACATGACAAATATGCAGCAACAGCTCCCAAAGCGAAGGAGCCAGGACCCAAAGACCTAGCTGGCCTGAAGGGCCCCCAGAAGGCCACCAAGCAGCCCCTCTCCATTTGGGTCTGGGGGCTTTCGTTGGGCATGTATACCTGAGAGGTACCTGCAAGTTACAGTTCGCGGCCCGAGAAGCAATCTCCGGCCAACATGCCCAACTGCAGCAACAGCTCCCAAACCGAAGGAGCCAGGACCCAAAGACCTAGCTGGCCTGAAGGGCCCCCAGGGGGCCCCCAAGCAGCCCCTGTCAATTTGGGTCTGGGGGTTTTCGTTGGGCCGGGAACCTGGGAGGTACCTGCAAGGTTGCAGTTCGCGGCCCGAGAAGCACTCTCCGGCCAACATGCCCAACTGCAGCAACAGCTCCCAAACCGAAGGAGCCAGGACACAAAGACCTAGCTGGCCTGAAGGGCCCCCAGGGGGGCCCCAAGCAGCCCCTCTCAATTTGGGTCTGGGGGCTTTTGTTGGGCCGGGAACCTGGGAGAATCCTGCAAGGTTGCAGTTCGCGGCCCGAGAAGCACTCTCCGGCCAACATGCCCAACTGCAGCAACAGCTCCCAAACCGAAGGAGCCAGGACCCAAAGACCTAGCTGGCCTGAAGGGCCCCCAGGGGGCCCCCAAGCAGCACCTCTCAATTTGGGTCTGGGGGCTTTCGTTGGGCCGGGAACCTGGGAGAATCCTGCAAGGTTGCAGTTCGCGGCCCGAGAAGCACTCTCCGGCCAACATGCCCAACTGCAGCAACAGCTCCCAAACCGAAGGAGCCAGGACCCAAAGACCTAGCTGGCCTGAAGGGCCCCCAGGGCGGCCCCAAGCAGCCCCTCTCCATTTGGGTCTGGGGGCTTTCGTTGGGCCGGGAACCTGGGAGAATCCTGCAAGGTTGCAGTTCGCGGCCCGAGAAGCACTCTCCGGCCAACATGCCCAACTGCAGCAACAGCTCCCAAACCGAAGGAGCCAGGACCCAAAGACCTAGCTGGCCTGAAGGGCCCCCAGGGGGCCCCCAAGGATCTCCTCTCCATTTGGGTCTGGGGGCTTTAGTTGGGCCAGGATCCTGGGAGGTACCTGCAAGGTTGCAGTTCGCGGCCCGAGAAGCACTCTCCGGCCAACATGCCCAACTGCAGCAACAGCTCCCAAACCGAAGGAGCCAGGACCCAAAGACCTAGCTGGCCTGAAGGGCCCCCAGGGGGCCCCCAAGCAGCCCCTCTCCATTTGGGTCTGGGGGCTTTTGTTGGGCCGGGAACCTGGGAGATTCCTGCAAGGTTGCAGTTCGAGGCCCGAGAAGCACTCTCCGGCCAACATGCTCAACTGCAGCAACAGCTCCCAAACCGAATGAGCCAGGACACAAAGACCTAGCTGGCCTGAAGGGCCCCCAGGGGGCCCCCAAGCAGCCCCTCTCAATTTGGGTCTGGGGGCTTTCGTTGGGCATGTATACCTGAGAGGTACCTGCAAGGTTACAGTTCGCGGCCCGAGAAGCACTCTCCGGCCAACATGCTCAACTGCAGCAACAGCTCCCAAACCGAAGGAGCCAGGACCCAAAGACCTAGCTGGCCTGAAGGGCCCCCAGGGGGCCCCCAAGCAGCCCCTCTCAATTTGGGTCTGGGGGCTTTCTTTAGGCTGAGAACCTGGGAGATACCAGCAAGGTTGCAGTTCGCGGCCCGAGAAGCACTCTCCGGCCAACATGCCCAATATCCAGCAACAGCTCCCAAACCGAAGGAGCCAGGACCCAAAGACCTAGCTGGCCTGAAGGGCCCCCAGGGGGCCACCAAGCAGCCCCTCTCCATTTGGGTCTGGGGGCTTTCGTTGGGCATGTATACCTGAGAGGTACCTGCAAGTTACAGTTCGCGGCCCGAGAAGCACTCTCCGGCCAACATGCCCAACTGCAGCAACAGCTCCCAAACCGAAGGAGCCAGGACACAAAGACCTAGCTGGCCTGAAGGGCCCCCAGGGGGGCCCCAAGCAGCCCCTCTCCATTTGGGTCTGGGGGCTTTTGTTGGGCCGGGAACCTGGGAGAATCCTGCAAGGTTGCAGTTCGCGGCCCGAGAAGCACTCTCCGGCCAACATGCCCAACTGCAGCAACAGCTCCCAAACCGAAGGAGCCAGGACCCAAAGACCTAGCTGGCCTGAAGGGCCCCCAGGGGGCCCCCAAGCAGCCCCTCTCCATTTGGGTCTGGGGTCTTTCGTTGGGCCGGGAACCTGGGAGATTCCTGCAAGGTTGCAGTTCGCGGCCCGAGAAGCACTCTCCGGCCAACATGCCCAACTGCAGCAACAGCTCCCAAAGCGAAGGAGCCAGGACCCAAAGACCTAGCTGGCCTGAAGGGCCCCCAGGGGGCCCCCAAGCAGCCCCTCTCAATTTGGGTCTGGCGGCTTTCTTTAGGCTGAGAACCTGGGAGATACCAGCAAGGTTGCAGTTCGCGGCCCGAGAAGCACTCTCCGGCCAACATGACAAATATCCAGCAACAGCTCCCAAAGCGAAGGAGCCAGGACCCAAAGACCTAGCTGGCCTGAAGGGCCCCCAGAAGGCCACCAAGCAGCCCCTCTCCATTTGGGTCTGGGGGCTTTCGTTGGGCATGTATACCTGAGAGGTACCTGCAAGTTACAGTTCGCGGCCCGAGAAGCACTCTCCGGCCAACATGCCCAACTGCAGCAACAGCTCCCAAAGCGAAGGAGCCAGGACCCAAAGACCTAGCTGGCCTGAAGGGCCCCCAGGGGGCCCCCAAGCAGCCCCTCTCCATTTGGGTCTGGGGGTTTTCGTTGGGCCGGGAACCTGGGAGGTACCTGCAAGGTTGCAGTTCGCGGCCCGAGAAGCACTCTCCGGCCAACATGCCCAACTGCAGCAACAGCTCCCAAACCGAAGGAGCCAGGACCCAAAGACCTAGCTGGCCTGAAGGGCCCCCAGGGGGGCCCCAAGCAGCCCCTCTCAATTTGGGTCTGGGGTCTTTCGTTGGGCCGGGAACCTGGGAGAATCCTGCAAGGTTGCAGTTCGCGGCCCGAGAAGCACTCTCCGGCCAACATGCCCAACTGCAGCAACAGCTCCCAAAGCGAAGGAGCCAGGACCCAAAGACCTAGCTGGCCTGAAGGGCCCCCAGGGGGCCCCCAAGCAGCCTCTCTCAATTTGGGTCTGGGGGCTTTCGTTGGGCCGGGAACCTGGGAGATTCCTGCAAGGTTGCAGTTCGCGGCCCGAGAAGCACTCTCCGGCCAACATGCCCAACTGCAGCAACAGCTCCCAAACCGAAGGAGCCAGGACCCAAAGACCTAGCTGGCCTGAAGGGCCCCCAGGGGGCCCCCAAGCAGCCCCTCTCCATTTGGGTCTGGGGGCTTTCGTTGGGCATGGAACCTGGGAGATTCCTGCAAGGTTGCAGTTCGCGGCCCGAGAAGCACTCTCCGGCCAACATGCCAAATATCCAGCAACAGCTCCCAAAGCGAAGGAGCCAGGACCCAAAGACCTAGCTGGCCTGAAGGGCCCCCAGGGGGCCACCAAGCAGCCCCTCTCCATTTGGGTCTGGGGGCTTTCGTTGGGCATGTATACCTGAGAGGTACCTGCAAGTTACAGTTCGCGGCCCGAGAAGCACTCTCCGGCCAACATGCCCAACTGCAGCAACAGCTCCCAAACCGAAGGAGCCAGGACCCAAAGACCTAGCTGGCCTGAAGGGCCCCCAGGGGGCCCCCAAGCAGCACCTCTCAATTTGGGTCTGGGGGCTTTCGTTGGGCCGGGAACCTGGGAGAATCCTGCAAGGTTGCAGTTCGCGGCCCGAGAAGCACTCTCCGGCCAACATGCCCAACTGCAGCAACAGCTCCCAAACCGAAGGAGCCAGGACCCAAAGACCTAGCTGGCCTGAAGGGCCCCAGGGGGGCCCCAAGCAGCCCCTCTCCATTTGGGTCTGGGGGCTTTCGTTGGGCCGGGAACCTGGGAGAATCCTGCAAGGTTGCAGTTCGCGGCCCGAGAAGCACTCTCCGGCCAACATGCACAACTGCAGCAACAGCTCCCAAAGCGAAGGAGCCAGGACCCAAAGACCTAGCTGGCCTGAAGGGCCCCCAGGGGGCCCCCAAGCAGCCCCTCTCAATTTGGGTCTGGGGGCTTTCGTTGGGCCGGGAACCTGGGAGAATCCTGCAAGGTTGCAGTTCGCGGCCCGAGAAGCACTCTCCGGCCAACATGCCCAACTGAAGCAACAGCTCCCAAACCGAAGGAGCCAGGACCCAAAGATCTAGCTGGCCTGAAGGGCCCCCAGGGGGCCCCCAAGCAGCCCCTCTCAATTTGGGTCTGGGGGCTTTCGTTGGGCATGGAACCTGGGAGATTCCTGCAAGGTTGCAGTTCGCGGCCCGAGAAGCACTCTCCGGCCAACATGCCCAACTGCAGCAACAGCTCCCAAACCGAAGGAGCCAGGACCCAAAGACCTAGCTGGCCTGAAAGGCCCCCAGGGGGCCCCCAAGCAGCCCCTCTCCATTTGGGTCTGGGGGCTTTAGTTGGGCCGGGATCCTGGGAGGTACCTGCAAGGTTGCAGTTCGCGGCCCGAGAAGCACTCTCCGGCCAACATGCCCAACTGCAGCAACAGCTCCCAAAGCGAAGGAGCCAGGACCCAAAGACCTAGCTGGCCTGAAGGGCCCCCAGGGGGCCCCCAAGCAGCCCCTCTCCATTTGGGTCTGGGGGCTTTTGTTGGGCCGGGAACCTGGGAGATTCCTGCAAGGTTGCAGTTCGAGGCCCGAGAAGCACTCTCCGGCCAACATGCACAACTGCAGCAACAGCTCCCAAACCGAATGAGCCAGGACACAAAGACCTAGCTGGCCTGAAGGGCCCCCAGGGGGCCCCCAAGCAGCCCCTCTCAATTTGGGTCTGGGGGCTTTCGTTGGGCATGTATACCTGAGAGGTACCTGCAAGGTTACAGTTCGCGGCCCGAGAATCACTCTCCGGCCAACATGCCCAACTGCAGCAACAGCTCCCAAAGCGAAGGAGCCAGGACCCAAAGACCTAGGTGGCCTGAAGGGCCCCCAGGGGGCCCCCAAGCAGCCCCTCTCAATTTGGGTCTGGGGGCTTTCTTTAGGCTGAGAACCTGGGAGATACCAGCAAGGTTGCAGTTCGCGGCCCGAGAAGCACTCTCCGGCCAACATGCCCAATATCCAGCAACAGCTCCCAAAGCGAAGGAGCCAGGACCCAAAGACCTAGCTGGCCTGAAGGGCCCCCAGGGGGCCACCAAGCAGCCCCTCTCCATTTGGGTCTGGGGGCTTTCTTTGGGCATGTATACCTGAGAGGTACCTGCAAGTTACAGTTCGCGGCCCGAGAAGCACTCTCCGGCCAACATGCCCAACTGCAGCAACAGCTCCCAAACCGAAGGAGCCAGGACCCAAAGACCTAGCTGGCCTGAAGGGCCCCCAGAAGGCCCCCAAGCAGCCCCTCTCAATTTGGCTCTGGGGGCTTTCGTTGGGCCGGGAACCTGGGAGAATCCTGCAAGGTTGCAGTTCGTGGCCCGAGAAGCACTCTCCGGCCAACATGCCCAACTGCAGCAACAGCTCCCAAACCGAAGGAGCCAGGACCCAAAGACCTAGCTGGCCTGAAGGGCCCCCAGGGGGCCCCCAAGCAGCCCCTCTCAATTTGGGTTTGGGGGCTTTCGTTGGGCCGGGAACCTGGGAGAATCCTGCAAGGTTGCAGTTCGCGGCCCGAGAAGCACTCTCCGGCCAACATGCCCAACTGCAGCAACAGCTCCCAAACCGAAGGAGCCAGGACCCAAAGACCTAGCTGGCCTGAAGGGCCCCCAGGGGGGCCCCAAGCAGCCCCTCTCAATTTGGGTCTGGGGGCTTTCGTTGGGCCGGGAACCTGGGAGATTCCTGCAAGGTTGCAGTTCGAGGCCCGAGAAGCACTCTCCGGCCAACATGCCAAACTGCAGCAACAGCTCCCAAACCGAAGGAGCCAGGACCCAAAGACCTAGCTGGCCTGAAGGGCCCCCAGGGGGCCCCCAAGCAGCCCCTCTCAATTTGGGTCTGGGGGCTTTCTTTTGGCTGGGAACCTGGGAGAATCCTGCAAGGTTGCAGTTCGCGGCCCGAGAAGCACTCTCCGGCCAACATGCCCAACTGCAGCAACAGCTCCCAAACCGAAGGAGCCAGGACCCAAAGACCTAGCTGGCCTGAAGGGCCCCCAGGGGGGCCCCAAGCAGCCCCTCTCCATTTGGGTCTGGGGGCTTTCGTTGGGCGGGGAACCTGGGAGATTCATGCAAGGTTGCAGTTCGCGGCCCGAGAAGCACTCTCCGGCCAACATGCCAAACTGCAGCAACAGCTCCCAAAGCGAAGGAGCCAGGACCCAAAGACCTAGCTGGCCTGAAGGGTCCCCATGGGGCCCCCAAGGAGCTCCTCTGCATTTGGGTCTGGGGGCTTTAGTTGGGCCGGGAACCTGGGAGGTACCTGCAAGGTTGCAGTTCGCGGCCCGAGAAGCACTCTCCGGCCAACATGCCCAACTGCAGCAACAGCTCCCAAAGCGAAGGAGCCAGGACCCAAAGACCTAGCTGGCCTGAAGGGCCCCCAGGGGGCCCCAAAGCAGCCCCTCTCCATTTGGGTCTGGGGGCTTCTGTTGGGCCGGGAACCTGGGAGATTCCTGCAAGGTTGCAGTTCGCGGCCGGAGAAGCACTCTCCGGCCAACATGCCCAACTGCAGCAACAGCTCCCAAACCGAATGAGCCAGGACCCAAAGACCTAGCTGGCCTGAAGGGCCCCCAGGGGGCCCCCAAGTAGCCCCTCTCAATTTGGGTCTGGGGGCTTTCGTTGGGCATGTATACCTGAGAGGTACCTGCAAGGATACAGTTCGCGGCCCGAGAAGCACTCTCCGGCCAACATGCCCAACTGCAGCAACAGCTCCCAAACCGAAGGAGCCAGGACCCAAAGACCTAGCTGGCCTGAAGTGCCCCCAGGGGGTCCCCAAGCAGCCCCTCTCCATTTGGGTCTGGGGGCTTTCGTTGGGCGGGGTACCTGGGAGATTCCTGCAAGGTTGCAGTTCGCGGCCCGAGAAGCACTCTCCGGCCAACATGCACAACTGCAGCAACAGCTCCCAGAGCGAAGGAGCCAGGACCCAAAGACCTAGCTGGCCTGAAGGGCCCCCAGGGGGCCCCCAAGCAGCCCCTCTCAATTTGGGTCTGGGGGCTTTCTTTGGGCCGGGAACCTGGGAGATTCCTGCAAGGTTGCAGTTCGCGGCCGGAGAAGCACTCTCCGGCCAACATGCCCAACTGCAGCAACAGCTCCCAAAGCGAAGGAGCCAGGACCCAAAGACCTAGCTGGCCTGAAGGGCCCCCAGGGGGCTCCCAAGCAGCCCCTCTCCATTTGGGTCTGGGGGTTTTCGTTGGGCCGGGAACCTGGGAGGTACCTGCAAGGTTGCAGTTCGCGGCCCGAGAAGCACTCTCCGGCCAACATGCCCAACTGCAGCAACAGCTCCCAAACCGAAGGAGCCAGGACCCAAAGACCTAGCTGGCCTGAAGGGCCCCCAGGGGGCCCCCAAGCAGCCCCTCTCAATTTGGGTCTGGGGGCTTTCGTTGGGCCGGGAACCTGGGAGATTCCTGCAAGGTTGCAGTTCGCGGCCCGAGAAGCACTCTCCGTCCAACATGCCCAACTGCAGCAACAGCTCCCAAAGCGAAGGAGCCAGGACACAAAGACCTAGCTGGCCTGAAGGGCCCCCAGAAGTCCACCAAGCAGCCCCTCTCCATTTGGGTCTGGGGGCTTTCGTTGGGCATGTATACCTGAGAGGTACCTGCAAGTTACAGTTCGCGGCCCGAGAAGCACTCTCCGGCCAACATGCCCAACTGCAGCAACAGCTCC
The DNA here is from genome assembly GCF_964237585.1 of Gallinula chloropus. Classification (NCBI taxonomy): domain Eukaryota; kingdom Metazoa; phylum Chordata; class Aves; order Gruiformes; family Rallidae; genus Gallinula; species Gallinula chloropus. The sequence continues at coordinate 276,217 of NW_028168242.1, read as the reverse complement.
CAAAGCGAAGGAGCCAGGACCCAAAGACCTAGCTGGCCTGAAGGGCCCCCAGGGCACCCCAAGCAGCCCCTCTCCATTTGGGTCTGGGGGCTTTCGTTGGGCCGGGAACCTGGGAGATTCCTGCAAGGTTGCAGTTCGCGGCCGGAGAAGCACTCTCCGGCCAACATGCCCAACTGCAGCAACAGCTCCCAAACCGAAGGAGCCAGGACCCAAAGACCTAGCTGGCCTGAAGGGCCCCCAGGGGGCCCCAAGCAGCCCCTCTCCATTTGGGTCTGGGGGCTTTCTTTAGGCTGTGAACCTGGGAGATAACAGCAAGGTTGCAGTTCGCAGCCCGAGAAGCACTCTCCGGCCAACATGCCCAATATCCAGCAACAGCTCCCAAAGCGAAGGAGCCAGGACCCAAAGACCTAGCTGGCCTGAAGGGCCCCCAGAAGGCCACCAAGCAGCCCCTCTCCATTTGGGTCTGGGGGCTTTCGTTGGGCATGTATACCTGAGAGGTACCTGCAAGTTACAGTTCGCGGCCCGAGAAGCACTCTCCGGCCAACATGCCCAACTGCAGCAACAGCTCCCAAACCGAAGGAGCCAGGACCCAAAGACCTAGCTGGCCTGAAGGGCCCCCAGGGGGGCCCCAAGCAGCCCCTCTCAATTTGGGTCTAGGGGCTTTCGTTGGGCCGGGAACCTGGGAGGTACCTGCAAGGTTGCAGTTCGCGGCCCGAGAAGCACTCTCCGGCCAGCATGCTCAACTGCAGCAACAGCTCCCAAAGCGAAGGAGCCAGGACCCAAAGACCTAGCTGGCCTGAAGGGCCCCCAGGGGGCCCCCAAGCAGCCCATCTCCATTTGAGTCTGGGGGCTTTCGTTGGGCATGGAACCTGGGAGATTCCTGCAAGGTTGCAGTTCGCGGCCCGAGAAGCACTCTCCGGCCAACATGCCCAACTGCAGCAACAGCTCCCAAACCGAAGGAGCCAGGACCGAAAGACCTAGCTGGCCTGAAGGGCCCCCAGGGGGCCCCCAAGCAGCCCCTCTCCATTTGGGTCTGGGGGCTTTAGTTGGGCCGGGAACCTGGGAGGTACCTGCAAGGTTGCAGTTCGCGGCCCGAGAAGCACTCTCCGGCCAACATGCCCAACTGCAGCAACAGCTCCCAAAGCGAAGGAGCCAGGACCCAAAGACCTAGCTGGCCTGAAGGGCCCCCAGGGGGCCCCCAAGCAGCCCCTCTCCATTTGGGTCTGGGGGCTTTCGTTGGGCCGGGAACCTAGGAGAATCCTGCAAGGTTGCATTTCGCGGCCCGAGAAGCACTCTCCGGCCAACATGCTCAACTGCAGCAACAGCTCCCAAACCGAAGGAGCCAGGACCCAAAGACCTAGCTGGCCTGAAGGGCCCCAAGGGGTCCCCCAAGCAGCCCCTCTCAATTTGGGTCTGGGGGCTTTCGTTGGGCCGGGAACCTGGGAGAATCTTGCAAGGTTGCAGTTCGCGGCCCGAGAAGCACTCTCCGGCCAACATGCCCAACTGCAGCAACAGCTCCCAAAGCGAAGGAGCCGGGACCCAAAGACCTAGCTGGCCTGAAGGGCCCCCAGGGGGCCACCAAGCAGCCCCTCTCAATTTGGGTCTGGGGGCTTTCGTTGGGCATGGATACCTGAGAGGTACCTGCAAGGTTACAGTTCGCGGCCCGAGAAGCACTCTCCGGCCAACATGCCCAACTGCAGCAACAGCTCCCAAACCGAAGGAGCCAGGACCCAAAGACCTAGCTGGCCTGAAGGGCCCCCAGGGGGCCCCCAAGCAGCCCCTCTCAATTTGGGTCTGGGGGCTTTCGTTGGGCTGGGAACCTGGGAGATTCCTTCAAGGTTGCAGTTCGCGGCCCGAGAAGCACTCTCCGGCCAACATGCCCAACTGCAGCAACAGCTCCCAAAGCGAAGGAGCCAGGACCCAAAGACCTAGCTGGCCTGAAGGGCCCCCAGGGGGGCCCCAAGCAGCCCCTCTCCATTTGGGTCTGGGGGCTTTCGTTGGGCCGGGAACCTGGGAGAATCCTGCAAGGTTGCAGTTCGCGGCCCGAGAAGCACTCTCCGGCCAACATGCCCAACTGCAGCAACAGCTCCCAAACCGAAGGAGCCAGGACACAAAGACCTAGCTGGCCTGAAGGGCCCCCAGGGGGCCCCCAAGTAGCCCCTCTCAATTTGGGTCTGGGGGCTTTCGTTGGGCATGTATACCTGAGAGGTACCTGCAAGGTTGCAGTTCGCGGCCCGAGAAGCACTCTCCGGCCAACATGCCCAACTGCAGCAACAGCTCCCAAAGCGAAGGAGCCAGGACCCAAAGACCTAGCTGGCCTGAAGGGCCCCCAGGGGGCCCCCAAGCAGCCCCTCTCAATTTGGGTCTGGGGGCTTTCGTTGGGCATGGAACCTGGGAGATTCCTGCAAGGTTGCAGTTCGCGGCCCGAGAAGCACTCTCCGGCCAACATGCCCAACTGCAGCAACAGCTCCCAAACCGAAGGAGCCAGGACACAAAGACCTAGCTGGCCTGAAGGGCCCCCAGGGGGGCCCCAAGCAGCCCCTCTCAATTTGGGTCTGGGGGCTTTCGTTGGGCGGGGAACCTGGGAGATTCATGCAAGGTTGCAGTTCGCGGCCCGAGAAGCACTCTCCGGCCAACATGCCCAACTGCAGCAACAGCTCCCAAAGCGAAGGAGCCAGGACCCAAAGACCTAGCTGGCCTGAAGGGCCCCCAGGGGGCCCCCAAGCAGCCCCTCTCCATTTGGGTCTGGGGGCTTTCGTTGGGCTGGGAACCTGGGAGATTCCTGCAAGGTTGCAGTTCGCGGCCGGAGAAGCACTCTCCGGCCAACATGCCCAACTGCAGCAACAGCTCCCAAAGCGAAGGAGCCAGGACCCAAAGACCTAGCTGGCCTGAAGGGCCCCCAGGGGGCCCCCAAGCAGCCCCTCTCCATTTGGGTCTGGGGGCTTTCGTTGGGCCGGGAACCTGGGAGGCACCTGCAAGGTTGCAGTTCGCGGCCCGAGAAGCACTCTCCGGCCAACATGCCCAACTGCAGCAACAGCTCCCAAAGCGAAGGAGCCAGGACCCAAAGACCTAGCTGGCCTGAAGGGCCCCCAGGGCGGCCCGCAAGCAGCCCCTCTCAATTTGGGTCTGGGGGCTTTCGTTGGGCCGGGAACATGGGAGAATCCTGCAAGGTTGCAGTTCGCGGCCCGAGAAGCACTCTCCGGCCAACATGCCCAACTGCAGCAACAGCTCCCAAAGCGAAGGAGCCAGGACCCAAAGACCTAGCTGGCCTGAAGGGCCCCCATGGGGCCCCCAAGGAGCTCCTCTCCATTTGGGTCTGGGGGCTTTAGTTGGGCCGGGAACCTGGGAGGTACCTGCAAGGTTGCAGTTCGCGGCCCGAGAAGCACTCTCCGGCCAACATGCCCAACTGCAGCAACAGCTCCCAAAGCGAAGGAGCCAGGACCCAAAGACCTAGCTGGCCTGAAGGGCCCCCAGGGGGCCCCCAAGTAGCCCCTCTCAATTTGGGTCTGGGGGCTTTCGTTGGGCATGTATACCTGACAGGTACCTGCAAGGTTGCAGTTCGCGGCCCGAGAAGCACTCTCCGGCCAACATGCCAAATATCCAGCAACAGCTCCCAAAGCGAAGGAGCCAGGACCCAAAGACCTAGCTGGCCTGAAGGGCCCCCAGAAGGCCACCAAGCAGCCCCTCTCCATTTGGGTCTGGGGGCTTTCGTTGGGCATGTATACCTGAGAGGTACCTGCAAGTTACAGTTCGCGGCCCGAGAAGCACTCTCCGGCCAACATGCTCAACTGCAGCAACAGCTCCCAAAGCGAAGGAGCCAGGACCCAAAGACCTAGCTGGCCTGAAGGGCCCCCAGGGGGCCCCCAAGCAGCCCCTCTCCATTTGGGTCTGGGGGTTTTCGTTGGGCCGGGAACCTGGGAGATTCCTGCAAGGTTGCAGTTCGCGGCCCGAGAAGCACTCTCCGGCCAACATGCCCAACTGCAGCAACAGCTCCCAAAGCGAAGGAGCCAGGACCCAAAGACCTAGCTGGCCTGAAGGGCCCCCAGGGGGCCCCCAAGCAGCCCCTCTCAATTTGGGTCTGGGGGCTTTCGTTGGGCATGTATACCTGAGAGGTACCTGCAAGGTTACAGTTCGCGGCCCGAGAAGCACTCTCCGGCCAACATGGCCAACTGCAGCAACAGCTCCCAAAGCGAAGGAGCCAGGACCCAAAGACCTAGCTGGCCTGAAGGGCCCCCAGGGGGCCCCCAAGCAGCCCCTCTCCATTTGGGTCTGGGGGCTTTCGTTGGGCATGGAACCTGGGAGATTCCTGCAAGGTTGCAGTTCGCGGCCCGAGAAGCACTCTCCGGCCAACATGCCCAACTGCAGCAACAGCTCCCAAAGCGAAGGAGCCAGGACCCAAAGACCTAGCTGGCCTGAAGGGCCCCCAGGGGGCCCCCAAGCAGCCCCTCTCAATTTGGGTCTGGGGGCTTTCTTTAGGCTGAGAACCTGGGAGATACCAGCAAGGTTGCAGTTCGCAGCCCGAGAAGCACTCTCCGGCCAACATGCCAAATATCCAGCAACAGCTCCCAAAGCGAAGGAGCCAGGACCCAAAGACCTAGCTGGCCTGAAGGGCCCCCAGAAGGCCACCAAGCAGCCCCTCTCCATTTGGGTCTGGGGGCTTTCGTTGGGCATGTATACCTGAGAGGTACCTGCAAGTTACAGTTCGCGGCCCGAGAAGCACTCTCCGGCCAACATGCCCAACTGCAGCAACAGCTCCCAAACCGAAGGAGCCAGGACCCAAAGACCTAGCTGGCCTGAAGGGCCCCCAGGGGGCCCCCAAGCAGCCCCTCTCCATTTGGGTCTGGGGGCTTTCGTTGGGCATGGAACCTGGGAGATTCCTGCAAGGTTGCAGTTCGCGGCCCGAGAAGCACTCTCCGGCCAACATGCCCAACTGCAGCAACAGCTCCCAAAGCGAAGGAGCCAGGACCCAAAGACCTAGCTGGCCTGAAGGGCCCCCAGGGGGCCCCCAAGGAGCTCCTCTCCATTTGGGTCTGGGGGCTTTAGTTGGGCCGGGAACCTGGGAGGTACCTGCAAGGTTGCAGTTCGCGGCCCGAGAAGCACTCTCCGGCCAACATGCCCAACTGCAGCAACAGCTCCCAAAGCGAAGGAGCCAGGACCCAAAGACCTAGCTGGCCTGAAGGGCCCCCATGGGGCCCCCAAGGAGCTCTTCTCCATTTGGGTCTGGGGGCTTTAGTTGGGCCGGGAACCTGGGAGGTACCTGCAAGGTTGCAGTTCGCGGCCCGAGAAGCACTCTCCGGCCAACATGCCCAACTGCAGCAACAGCTCCCAAAGCGAAGGAGCCAGGACCCAAAGACCTAGCTGGCCTGAAGGGCCCCCAGGGGGCCCCCAAGCAGCCCCTCTCCATTTGGGTCTGGGGGCTTTCGTTGGGCCAGGAACCTGGGAGATTCCTGCAAGGTTGCAGTTCGAGGCCCGAGAAGCACTCTCCGGCCAACATGCCCAACTGCAGCAACAGCTCCCAAAGCGAAGGAGCCAGGACCCAAAGACCTAGCTGGCCTGAAGGGCCCCCAGGGGGCCCCCAAGTAGCCCCTCTCAATTTGGGTCTGGGGGCTTTCGTTGGGCATGTATACCTGACGGGTACCTGCAAGGTTGCAGTTCGCGGCCCGAGAAGCACTCTCCGGCCAACATGCCAAATATCCAGCAACAGCTCCCAAAGCGAAGGAGCCAGGACCCAAAGACCTAGCTGGCCTGAAGGGCCCCCAGAAGGCCACCAAGCAGCCCCTCTCCATTTGGGTCTGGGGGCTTTCGTTGGGCATGTATACCTGAGAGGTACCTGCAAGTTACAGTTCGCGGCCCGAGAAGCACTCTCCGGCCAACATGCCCAACTGCAGCAACAGCTCCCAAAGCGAAGGAGCCAGGACCCAAAGACCTAGCTGGCCTGAAGGGCCCCCAGGGGGCCCCCAAGCAGCCCCTCTCCATTTGGGTCTGGGGGTTTTCGTTGGGCCGGGAACCTGGGAGATTCCTGCAAGGTTGCAGTTCGCGGCCCGAGAAGCACTCTCCGGCCAACATGCCCAACTGCAGCAACAGCTCCCAAAGCGAAGGAGCCAGGACCCAAAGACCTAGCTGGCCTGAAGGGCCCCCAGAAGGCCACCAAGCAGCCCCTCTCCATTTGGGTCTGGGGGCTTTCGTTGGGCATGTATACCTGAGAGGTACCTGCAAGTTACAGTTCGCGGCCCGAGAAGCACTCTCCGGCCAACATGCCCAACTGCAGCAACAGCTCCCAAAGCGAAGGAGCCAGGACCCAAAGACCTAGCTGGCCTGAAGGGCCCCCAGGGGGGCCCCAAGCAGCCCCTCTCAATTTGGGTCTGGGGGCTTTTGTTGGGCCGGGAACCTGGGAGAATCCTGCAAGGTTGCAGTTCGCGGCCCGAGAAGCACTCTCCGGCCAACATGCCCAACTGCAGCAACAGCTCCCAAAGCGAAGGAGCCAGGACCCAAAGACCTAGCTGGCCTGAAGGGCCCCCAGGGGGCCCCCAAGCAGCACCTCTCAATTTGGGTCTGGGGGCTTTCGTTGGGCCGGGAACCTGGGAGAATCCTGCAAGGTTGCAGTTCGCGGCCCGAGAAGCACTCTCCGGCCAACATGCCCAACTGCAGCAACAGCTCCCAAACCGAAGGAGCCAGGACCCAAAGACCTAGCTGGCCTGAAGGGCCCCCAGGGGGGCCCCAAGCAGCCCCTCTCCATTTGGGTCTGGGGGCTTTCGTTGGGCCGGGAACCTGGGAGATTCCTGCAAGGTTGCAGTTCGCGGCCCGAGAAGCACTCTCCGGCCAACATGCCCAACTGCAGCAACAGCTCCCAAACCGAAGGAGCCAGGACCCAAAGACCTAGCTGGCCTGAAGGGCCGCCAGGGGGCCCCCAAGCAGCCCCTCTCAATTTGGGTCTGGGGGCTTTCGTTGGGCCGGGAACCTGGGAGAATCCTGCAAGGTTGCAGTTCGCGGCCCGAGAAGCACTCTCCGGCCAACATGCCCAACTGCAGCAACAGCTCCCAAAGCGAAGGAGCCAGGACCCAAAGACCTAGCTGGCCTGAAGGGCCCCCAGGGGGCCCCCAAGCAGCCCCTCTCAATTTGGGTCTGGGGGCTTTCGTTGGGCATGTATACCTGGGAGGTACCTGCAAGGTTACAGTTCTCGGCCCGAGAGTCACTCTCCGGCCAACATGGCCAACTGCAGCAACAGCTCCCAAAGCGAAGGAGCCAGGACCCAAAGACCTAGCTGGCCTGAAGGGCCCCCAGGGGGGCCCCAAGCAGCACCTCTCAATTTGGGTCTGGGGGCTTTCGTTGGGCGGGGAACCTGGGAGATTCATGCAAGGTTGCAGTTCGCGGCCCGAGAAGCACTCTCCGGCCAACATGCCCAACTGCAGCAACAGCTCCCAAAGCGAAGGAGCCAGGACCCAAAGACCTAGCTGGCCTGAAGGGCCCCCAGGGGGCCCCCAAGCAGCCCCTCTCCATTTGGGTCTGGGGGCTTTCGTTGGGCTGGGAACCTGGGAGATTCCTGCAAGGTTGCAGTTCGCGGCCCGAGAAGCACTCTCCGGCCAACATGCCCAACTGCAGCAACAGCTCCCAAAGCGAAGGAGCCAGGACCCAAAGACCTAGCTGGCCTGAAGGGCCCCCAGGGGGCCCCCAAACAGCCCCTCTCCATTTGGGTCTGGCGGCTTTCGTTGGGCCGGGGACCTGGGAGGTACCTGCAAGGTTGCAGTTCGCGGCCTGAGAAGCACTCTCCGGCCAACATGCCCAACTGCAGCAACAGCTCCCAAAGCGAAGGAGCCAGGACCCAAAGACCTAGCTGGCCTGAAGGGCCCCCAGAAGGCCACCAAGCAGCCCCTCTCCATTTGGGTCTGGGGGCTTTCGTTGAGCATGTATGCCTGAGATGTACCTGCAAGTTACAGTTCGCGGCCTGAGAAGCACTCTCCGGCCAACATGCCCAACTGCAGCAACAGCTCCCAAACCGAAGGAGCCAGGACCCAAAGACCTAGCTGGCCTGAAGGGCCCCCAGGGGGCCCCCAAGCAGCCCCTCTCCATTTGGGTCTGGGGGTTTTCGTTGGGCCGGGAACCTGGGAGGTACCTGCAAGGTTGCAGTTCGCGGCCCGAGAAGCACTCTCCGGCCAACATGCCCAACTGCAGCAACAGCTCCCAAAGCGAAGGAGCCAGGACCCAAAGACCTAGCTGGCCTGAAGGGCCCCCAGGGGGGCCCCAAGCAGCCCCTCTCAATTTGGGTCTGGGGGCTTTCGTTGGGCCGGGAACCTGGGAGAATCCTGCAAGGTTGCAGTTCGCGGCCCGAGAAGCACTCTCCGGCCAACATGCCCAACTGCAGCAACAGCTCCCAAAGCGAAGGAGCCAGGACCCAAAGACCTAGCTGGCCTGAAGGGCCCCCAGGGGGCCCCCAAGCAGCCCCTCTCCATTTGGGTCTGGAGGCTTTCTTTAGGCTGAGAACCTGGGAGATACCAGCAAGGTTGCAGTTCGCGGCCCGAGAAGCACTCTCCGGCCAACATGCCCAACTGCAGCAACAGCTCCCAAAGCGAAGGAGCCAGGACCCAAAGACCTAGCTGGCCTGAAGGGCCCCCAGAAGGCCACCAAGCAGCCCCTCTCCATTTGGGTCTGGGGGCTTTCGTTGAGCGTGTATACCTGAGATGTACCTGCAAGTTACAGTTCGCAGCCCGAGAAGCACTCTCCGGCCAACATGCCCAACTGCAGCAACAGCTCCCAAAGCGAAGGAGCCAGGACCCAAAGACCTAGCTGGCCTGAAGGGCCCCCAGGGGGCCCCCAAGTAGCCCCTCTCCATTTGGGTCTGGGGGTTTTCGTTGGGCCGGGAACCTGGGAGGTACCTGCAAGGTTGCAGTTCGCGGCCCGAGAAGCACTCTCCGGCCAACATGCCCAACTGCAGCAACAGCTCCCAAAGCGAAGGAGCCAGGACCCAAAGACCTAGCTGGCCTGAAGGGCCCCCAGGGGGGCCCCAAGCAGCCCCTCTCAATTTGGGTCTGGGGGCTTTCTTTAGGCTGAGAACCTGGGAGATACCAGCAAGGTTGCAGTTCGCGGCCCGAGAAGCACTCTCCGCCCAACATGCCCAACTGCAGCAACAGCTCCCAAAGCGAAGGAGCCAGGACCCAAAGACCTAGCTGGCCTGAAGGGCCCCCAGAAGGCCACCAAGCAGCCCCTCTCCATTTGGGTCTGGGGGCTTTCGTTGAGCATGTATACCTGAGATGTACCTGCAAGTTACAGTTCGCGGCCCGAGAAGCACTCTCCGGCCAACATGCCCAACTGCAGCAACAGCTCCCAAAGCGAAGGAGCCAGGACCCAAAGACCTAGCTGGCCTGAAGGGCCCCCAGGGGGCCCCCAAGCAGCCCCTCTCCATTTGGGTCTGGGCGTTTTCGTTGGGCCGGGAACCTGGGAGGCACCTGCAAGGTTGCAGTTCGCGGCCCGAGAAGCACTCTCCGGCCAACATGCCCAACTGCAGCAACAGCTCCCAAACCGAAGGAGCCAGGACCCAAAGACCTAGCTGGCCTGAAGGGCCCCCAGGGGGGCCCGCAAGCAGCCCATCTCCATTTGGGTCTGGGGGCTTTCGTTGGGCATGTATACCTGAGAGGTACCTGCAAGGTTACAGTTCGCGGCCCGAGAAGCACTCTCCGGCCAACATGCCCAACTGCAGCAACAGCTCCCAAAGCGAAGGAGCCAGGACCCAAAGACCTAGCTGGCCTGAAGGGCCCCCAGGGGGCCCCCAAGCAGCCCCTCTCAATTTGGGTCTGGGGGCTTTCGTTGGGCGGGGAACCTGGGAGATTCATGCAAGGTTGCAGTTCGCGGCCCGAGAAGCACTCTCCGGCCAACATGCACAACTGCAGCAACAGCTCCCAAAGCGAAGGAGCCAGGACCCAAAGACCTAGCTGGCCTGAAGGGCCCCCAGGGGGCCCCCAAGCAGCCCCTCTCCATTTGGGTCTGGGGGCTTTCGTTGGGCTGGGAACCTGGGAGATTCCTGCAAGGTTGCAGTTCGCGGCGCAAGAAGCACTCTCCGGCCAACATGCCCAACTGCAGCAACAGCTCCCAAACCGAAGGAGCCAGGACCCAAAGACCTAGCTGGCCTGAAGGGCCCCCAGGGGGCCCCCAAGCAGCCCCTCTCAATTTGGGTCTGGGGGCTTTCGTTAGGCTGAGAACCTGGGAGATACCAGCAAGGTTGCAGTTCGCGGCCCGAGAAGCACTCTCCGGCCAACATGCCCAACTGCAGCAACAGCTCCCAAAGCGAAGGAGCCAGGACCCAAAGACCTAGCTGGCCTGAAGGGGCCCCAGAAGGCCACCAAGCAGCCCCTCTCCATTTGGGTCTGGGGGCTTTCGTTGAGCGTGTATACCTGAGATGTACCTGCAAGTTACAGTTCGCGGCCCGAGAAGCACTCTCCGGCCAACATGCCCAACTGCAGCAACAGCTCCCAAAGCGAAGGAGCCAGGACCCAAAGACCTAGCTGGCCTGAAGGGCCCCCAGGGGGCCCCCAAGCAGCCCCTCTCCATTTGGGTCTGGGGGCTTTTGTTGGGCCGGGAACCTGGGAGATTCCTGCAAGGTTGCAGTTCGAGGCCCGAGAAGCACTCTCCGGCCAACATGCCCAACTGCAGCAACAGCTCCCAAAGCGAAGGAGCCAGGACCCAAAGACCTAGCTGGCCTGAAGGGCCCCCAGGGTGCCCCCAAGCAGCCCCTCTCAATTTGGGTCTGGGGGCTTTCGTTGGGCATGTATACCTGAGAGGTATCTGCAAGGTTGCAGTTCGCGGCCCGAGAAGCACTCTCCGGCCAACATGCCCAATATCCAGCAACAGCTCCCAAAGCGAAGGAGCCAGGACCCAAAGACCTAGCTGGCCTGAAGGGCCCCCAGAAGGCCCCCAAGCAGCCCCTCTCCATTTGGGTCTGGGGGCTTTCGTTGGGCATGTATACCTGAGAGGTACCTGCAAGTTACAGTTCGCGGCCCGAGAAGCACTCTCCGGCCAACATGCCCAACTGCAGCAACAGCTCCCAAACCGAAGGAGCCAGGACCCAAAGACCTAGCTGGCCTGAAGGGCCCCCAGGGGGCCCCCAAGCAGCCCCTCTCCATTTGGGTCTGGGGGCTTTCGTTGGGCATGGAACCTGGGAGATTCCTGCAAGGTTGCAGTTCGCGGCCCGAGAAGCACTCTCCGGCCAACATGCCCAACTGCAGCAACAGCTCCCAAACCGAAGGAGCCAGGACCCAAAGACCTAGCTGGCCTGAAGGGCCCCCAGGGGGCCCCCAAGTAGCCCCTCTCAATTTGGGTCTGGGGGCTTTCGTTGGGCATGTATACCTGAGAGGTACCTGAAAGGTTACAGTTCGCGGCCCGAGAAGCACTCTCCGGCCAACATGGCCAACTGCAGCAACAGCTCCCAAAGCGAAGGAGCCAGGACCCAAAGACCTAGCTGGCCTGAAGGGCCCCCAGGGGGCCCCCAAGCAGCCCCTCTCCATTTGGGTCTGGGGGCTTTCGTTGGGCGGGGAACCTGGGAGATTCCTGCAAGGTTGCAGTTCGCGGCCCGAGAAGCACTCTCCGGCCAACATGCCCAACTGCAGCAACAGCTCCCAAAGCGAAGGAGCCAGGACCCAAAGACCTAGCTGGCCTGAAGTGCCCCCAGGGGGCCCCCAAGCAGCCCCTCTCCATTTGGGTCTGGCGGCTTTCGTTGGGCCGGGGACCTGGGAGGTACCTGCAAGGTTGCAGTTCGCGGCCTGAGAAGCACTCTCCGGCCAACATGCCCAACTGCAGCAACAGCTCCCAAACCGAAGGAGCCAGGACCCAAAGACCTAGCTGGCCTGAAGGGCCCCCAGAAGGCCACCAAGCAGCCCCTCTCCATTTGGGTCTGGGGGCTTTCGTTGAGCATGTATGCCTGAGATGTACCTGCAAGTTACAGTTCGCGGCCTGAGAAGCACTCTCCGGCCAACATGCCCAACTGCAGCAACAGCTCCCAAACCGAAGGAGCCAGGACCCAAAGACCTAGCTGGCCTGAAGGGCCCCCAGGGGGCCCCCAAGCAGCCCCTCTCCATTTGGGTCTGGGGGTTTTCGTTGGGCCGGGAACCTGGGAGGTACCTGCAAGGTTGCAGTTCGCGGCCCGAGAAGCACTCTCCGGCCAACATGCCCAACTGCAGCAACAGCTCCCAAAGCGAAGGAGCCAGGACCCAAAGACCTAGCTGGCCTGAAGGGCCCCCAGGGGGGCCCCAAGCAGCCCCTCTCAATTTGGGTCTGGGGGCTTTCGTTGGGCCGGGAACCTGGGAGAATCCTGCAAGGTTGCAGTTCGCGGCCCGAGAAGCACTCTCCGGCCAACATGCCCAACTGCAGCAACAGCTCCCAAAGCGAAGGAGCCAGGACCCAAAGACCTAGCTGGCCTGAAGGGCCCCCAGGGGGCCCCCAAGCAGCCCCTCTCCATTTGGGTCTGGAGGCTTTCTTTAGGCTGAGAACCTGGGAGATACCAGCAAGGTTGCAGTTCGCGGCCCGAGAAGCACTCTCCGGCCAACATGCCCAACTGCAGCAACAGCTCCCAAAGCGAAGGAGCCAGGACCCAAAGACCTAGCTGGCCTGAAGGGCCCCCAGAAGGCCACCAAGCAGCCCCTCTCCATTTGGGTCTGGGGGCTTTCGTTGAGCGTGTATACCTGAGATGTACCTGCAAGTTACAGTTCGCAGCCCGAGAAGCACTCTCCGGCCAACATGCCCAACTGCAGCAACAGCTCCCAAAGCGAAGGAGCCAGGACCCAAAGACCTAGCTGGCCTGAAGGGCCCCCAGGGGGCCCCCAAGTAGCCCCTCTCCATTTGGGTCTGGGGGTTTTCGTTGGGCCGGGAACCTGGGAGGTACCTGCAAGGTTGCAGTTCGCGGCCCGAGAAGCACTCTCCGGCCAACATGCCCAACTGCAGCAACAGCTCCCAAAGCGAAGGAGCCAGGACCCAAAGACCTAGCTGGCCTGAAGGGCCCCCAGGGGGGCCCCAAGCAGCCCCTCTCAATTTGGGTCTGGGGGCTTTCTTTAGGCTGAGAACCTGGGAGATACCAGCAAGGTTGCAGTTCGCGGCCCGAGAAGCACTCTCCGCCCAACATGCCCAACTGCAGCAACAGCTCCCAAAGCGAAGGAGCCAGGACCCAAAGACCTAGCTGGCCTGAAGGGCCCCCAGAAGGCCACCAAGCAGCCCCTCTCCATTTGGGTCTGGGGGCTTTCGTTGAGCATGTATACCTGAGATGTACCTGCAAGTTACAGTTCGCGGCCCGAGAAGCACTCTCCGGCCAACATGCCCAACTGCAGCAACAGCTCCCAAAGCGAAGGAGCCAGGACCCAAAGACCTAGCTGGCCTGAAGGGCCCCCAGGGGGCCACCAAGCAGCCCCTCTCCATTTGGGTCTGGGCGTTTTCGTTGGGCCGGGAACCTGGGAGGCACCTGCAAGGTTGCAGTTCGCGGCCCGAGAAGCACTCTCCGGCCAACATGCCCAACTGCAGCAACAGCTCCCAAACCGAAGGAGCCAGGACCCAAAGACCTAGCTGGCCTGAAGGGCCCCCAGGGGGGCCCGCAAGCAGCCCATCTCCATTTGGGTCTGGGGGCTTTCGTTGGGCATGTATACCTGAGAGGTACCTGCAAGGTTACAGTTCGCGGCCCGAGAAGCACTCTCCGGCCAACATGCCCAACTGCAGCAACAGCTCCCAAAGCGAAGGAGCCAGGACCCAAAGACCTAGCTGGCCTGAAGGGCCCCCAGGGGGCCCCCAAGCAGCCCCTCTCAATTTGGGTCTGGGGGCTTTCGTTGGGCGGGGAACCTGGGAGATTCATGCAAGGTTGCAGTTCGCGGCCCGAGAAGCACTCTCCGGCCAACATGCACAACTGCAGCAACAGCTCCCAAAGCGAAGGAGCCAGGACCCAAAGACCTAGCTGGCCTGAAGGGCCCCCAGGGGGCCCCCAAGCAGCCCCTCTCCATTTGGGTCTGGGGGCTTTCGTTGGGCTGGGAACCTGGGAGATTCCTGCAAGGTTGCAGTTCGCGGCGCAAGAAGCACTCTCCGGCCAACATGCCCAACTGCAGCAACAGCTCCCAAACCGAAGGAGCCAGGACCCAAAGACCTAGCTGGCCTGAAGGGCCCCCAGGGGGCCCCCAAGCAGCCCCTCTCAATTTGGGTCTGGGGGCTTTCGTTAGGCTGAGAACCTGGGAGATACCAGCAAGGTTGCAGTTCGCGGCCCGAGAAGCACTCTCCGGCCAACATGCCCAACTGCAGCAACAGCTCCCAAAGCGAAGGAGCCAGGACCCAAAGACCTAGCTGGCCTGAAGGGGCCCCAGAAGGCCACCAAGCAGCCCCTCTCCATTTGGGTCTGGGGGCTTTCGTTGAGCGTGTATACCTGAGATGTACCTGCAAGTTACAGTTCGCGGCCCGAGAAGCACTCTCCGGCCAACATGCCCAACTGCAGCAACAGCTCCCAAAGCGAAGGAGCCAGGACCCAAAGACCTAGCTGGCCTGAAGGGCCCCCAGGGGGCCCCCAAGCAGCCCCTCTCCATTTGGGTCTGGGGGCTTTTGTTGGGCCGGGAACCTGGGAGATTCCTGCAAGGTTGCAGTTCGAGGCCCGAGAAGCACTCTCCGGCCAACATGCCCAACTGCAGCAACAGCTCCCAAAGCGAAGGAGCCAGGACCCAAAGACCTAGCTGGCCTGAAGGGCCCCCAGGGTGCCCCCAAGCAGCCCCTCTCAATTTGGGTCTGGGGGCTTTCGTTGGGCATGTATACCTGAGAGGTATCTGCAAGGTTGCAGTTCGCGGCCCGAGAAGCACTCTCCGGCCAACATGCCCAATATCCAGCAACAGCTCCCAAAGCGAAGGAGCCAGGACCCAAAGACCTAGCTGGCCTGAAGGGCCCCCAGAAGGCCCCCAAGCAGCCCCTCTCCATTTGGGTCTGGGGGCTTTCGTTGGGCATGTATACCTGAGAGGTACCTGCAAGTTACAGTTCGCGGCCCGAGAAGCACTCTCCGGCCAACATGCCCAACTGCAGCAACAGCTCCCAAACCGAAGGAGCCAGGACCCAAAGACCTAGCTGGCCTGAAGGGCCCCCAGGGGGCCCCCAAGCAGCCCCTCTCCATTTGGGTCTGGGGGCTTTCGTTGGGCATGGAACCTGGGAGATTCCTGCAAGGTTGCAGTTCGCGGCCCGAGAAGCACTCTCCGGCCAACATGCCCAACTGCAGCAACAGCTCCCAAACCGAAGGAGCCAGGACCCAAAGACCTAGCTGGCCTGAAGGGCCCCCAGGGGGCCCCCAAGTAGCCCCTCTCAATTTGGGTCTGGGGGCTTTCGTTGGGCATGTATACCTGAGAGGTACCTGAAAGGTTACAGTTCGCGGCCCGAGAAGCACTCTCCGGCCAACATGGCCAACTGCAGCAACAGCTCCCAAAGCGAAGGAGCCAGGACCCAAAGACCTAGCTGGCCTGAAGGGCCCCCAGGGGGCCCCCAAGCAGCCCCTCTCCATTTGGGTCTGGGGGCTTTCGTTGGGCGGGGAACCTGGGAGATTCCTGCAAGGTTGCAGTTCGCGGCCCGAGAAGCACTCTCCGGCCAACATGCCCAACTGCAGCAACAGCTCCCAAAGCGAAGGAGCCAGGACCCAAAGACCTAGCTGGCCTGAAGTGCCCCCAGGGGGCCCCCAAGCAGCCCCTCTCCATTTGGGTCTGGGGGCTTTCGTTGGGCCGGGAACCTGGGAGATTCCTGCAAGGTTGCAGTTCGCGGCCGGAGAAGCACTCTCCGGCCAAAATGCCCAACTGCAGCAACAGCTCCCAAAGCGAAGGAGCCAGGACCCAAAGACCTAGCTGGCCTGAAGGGCCCCCAGGGGGCCCCCAAGCAACCCCTCTCGATTTGGGTCTGGGGGCTTTCTTTAGGATGAGAACCTGGGAGATACCAGCAAGGTTGCAGTTCGCAGCCCGAGAAGCACTCTCCGGCCAACATGCCAAATATCCAGCAACAGCTCCCAAAGCGAAGGAGCCAGGACCCAAAGACCTAGCTGGCCTGAAGGGCCCCCAGAAGGCCACCAAGCAGCCCCTCTCCATTTGGGTCTGGGGGCTTTCGTTGGGCATGTATACCTGAGAGGTACCTGCAAGTTACAGTTCGCGGCCCGAGAAGCACTCTCCGGCCAACATGCCCAACTGCAGCAACAGCTCCCAAACCGAAGGAGCCAGGACCCAAAGACCTAGCTGGCCTGAAGGGCCCCCAGGGGGGCCCCAAGCAGCCCCTCTCAATTTGGGTCTGGGGGCTTTTGTTGGGCCGGGAACCTGGGAGAATCCTGCAATTTTGCAGTTGGCGGCCCGAGAAGCACTCTCCGGCCAACATGCCCAACTGCAGCAACAGCTCCCAAAGCGAAGGAGCCAGGACCCAAAGACCTAGCTGGCCTGAAGAGCCCCCAGGGGGGCCCCAAGCAGCCCCTCTCCATTTGGGTCTGGGGGCTTTCGTTGGGCCGGGAACCTGGGAGAATCCTGCAAGGTTGCAGTTGGCGGCCCGAGAAGCACTCTCCGGCCAACATGCCCAACTGCAGCAACAGCTCCCAAAGCGAAGGAGCCAGGACCCAAAGACCTAGCTGGCCTGAAGGGCCCCCAGGGGGCCCCCAAGCAGCCCCTCTCCATTTGGGTCTGGGGGCTTTCGTTGGGCCGGGAACCTGGGAGAATCCTGCAAGGTTGCAGTTCGCAGCCCGAGAAGCACTCTCCGGCCAACATGCCCAACTGCAGCAACAGCTCCCAAACCGAAGGAGCCAGGACCCAAAGACCTAGCTGGCCTGAAGGGCCCCCAGGGGGCCCCCAAGCAGCCCCTCTCAATTTGGGTCTGGGGGCTTTCGTTGGGCATGGAACCTGGGAGATTCCTGCAAGGTTGCAGTTCGCGGCCCGAGAAGCACTCTCCGGCCAACATGCCCAACTGCAGCAACAGCTCCCAAACCGAAGGAGCCAGGACCCAAAGACCTAGCTGGCCTGAAGGGCCCCCATGGGGCCCCCAAGGATCTCCTCTCCATTTGGGTCTGAGGGCTTTAGTTGGGCCGGGATCCTGGGAGGTACCTGCAAGGTTGCAGTTCGCGGCCCGAGAAGCACTCTCCGGCCAACATGCCCAACGTCCAGCAACAGCTCCCAAAGCGAAGGAGCCAGGACCCAAAGACCTAGGTGGCCTGAAGGGCCCCCAGGGGGCCCCCAAGCAGCCCCTCTCAATTTGGGTCTGGGGGCTTTCTTTAGGCTGAGAACCTGGGAGATACCAGCAAGGTTGCAGTTCGCGGCCCGAGAAGCACTCTCCGGCCAACATGCCCAATATCCAGCAACAGCTCCCAAAGCGAAGGAGCCAGGACCCAAAGACCTAGCTGGCCTGAAGGGCCCCCAGAAGGCCACCAAGCAGCCCCTCTCCATTTGGGTCTGGGGGCTTTCGTTGGGCATGTATACCTGAGAGGTACCTGCAAGTTACAGTTCGCGGCCCGAGAAGCACTCTACGCCCAACATGCCCAACTGCAGCAACAGCTCCCAAACCGAAGGAGCCAGGACCCAAAGACCTAGCTGGCCTGAAGGGCCCCCAGGGGGCCCCCAAGCAGCACCTCTCAATTTGGGTCTGGGGGCTTTCGTTGGGCCGGGAACCTGGGAGAATCCTGCAAGGTTGCAGTTCGCGGCCCGAGAAGCACTCTCCGGCCAACATGCCCAACTGCAGCAACAGCTCCCAAACCGAAGGAGCCAGGACCCAAAGACCTAGCTGGCCTGAAGGGCCCCCAGGGGGCCCCCAAGTAGCCCCTCTCAATTTGGGTCTGGGGGCTTTCGTTGGGCATGTATACCTGAGAGGTACCTGAAAGGTTACAGTTCGCGGCCCGAGAAGCACTCTCCGGCCAACATGGCCAACTGCAGCAACAGCTCCCAAAGCGAAGGAGCCAGGACCCAAAGACCTAGCTGGCCTGAAGGGCCCCCAGGGGGCCCCCAAGCAGCCCCTCTCCATTTGGGTCTGGGGGCTTTCGTTGGGCGGGGAACCTGGGAGATTCCTGCAAGGTTGCAGTTCGCGGCCCGAGAAGCACTCTCCGGCCAACATGCCCAACTGCAGCAACAGCTCCCAAAGCGAAGGAGCCAGGACCCAAAGACCTAGCTGGCCTGAAGTGCCCCCAGGGGGCCCCCAAGCAGCCCCTCTCCATTTGGGTCTGGCGGCTTTCGTTGGGCCGGGGACCTGGGAGGTACCTGCAAGGTTGCAGTTCGCGGCCTGAGAAGCACTCTCCGGCCAACATGCCCAACTGCAGCAACAGCTCCCAAACCGAAGGAGCCAGGACCCAAAGACCTAGCTGGCCTGAAGGGCCCCCAGAAGGCCACCAAGCAGCCCCTCTCCATTTGGGTCTGGGGGCTTTCGTTGAGCATGTATGCCTGAGATGTACCTGCAAGTTACAGTTCGCGGCCTGAGAAGCACTCTCCGGCCAACATGCCCAACTGCAGCAACAGCTCCCAAACCGAAGGAGCCAGGACCCAAAGACCTAGCTGGCCTGAAGGGCCCCCAGGGGGCCCCCAAGCAGCCCCTCTCCATTTGGGTCTGGGGGTTTTCGTTGGGCCGGGAACCTGGGAGGTACCTGCAAGGTTGCAGTTCGCGGCCCGAGAAGCACTCTCCGGCCAACATGCCCAACTGCAGCAACAGCTCCCAAAGCGAAGGAGCCAGGACCCAAAGACCTAGCTGGCCTGAAGGGCCCCCAGGGGGGCCCCAAGCAGCCCCTCTCAATTTGGGTCTGGGGGCTTTCGTTGGGCCGGGAACCTGGGAGAATCCTGCAAGGTTGCAGTTCGCGGCCCGAGAAGCACTCTCCGGCCAACATGCCCAACTGCAGCAACAGCTCCCAAAGCGAAGGAGCCAGGACCCAAAGACCTAGCTGGCCTGAAGGGCCCCCAGGGGGCCCCCAAGCAGCCCCTCTCCATTTGGGTCTGGAGGCTTTCTTTAGGCTGAGAACCTGGGAGATACCAGCAAGGTTGCAGTTCGCGGCCCGAGAAGCACTCTCCGGCCAACATGCCCAACTGCAGCAACAGCTCCCAAAGCGAAGGAGCCAGGACCCAAAGACCTAGCTGGCCTGAAGGGCCCCCAGAAGGCCACCAAGCAGCCCCTCTCCATTTGGGTCTGGGGGCTTTCGTTGAGCGTGTATACCTGAGATGTACCTGCAAGTTACAGTTCGCAGCCCGAGAAGCACTCTCCGGCCAACATGCCCAACTGCAGCAACAGCTCCCAAAGCGAAGGAGCCAGGACCCAAAGACCTAGCTGGCCTGAAGGGCCCCCAGGGGGCCCCCAAGTAGCCCCTCTCCATTTGGGTCTGGGGGTTTTCGTTGGGCCGGGAACCTGGGAGGTACCTGCAAGGTTGCAGTTCGCGGCCCGAGAAGCACTCTCCGGCCAACATGCCCAACTGCAGCAACAGCTCCCAAAGCGAAGGAGCCAGGACCCAAAGACCTAGCTGGCCTGAAGGGCCCCCAGGGGGGCCCCAAGCAGCCCCTCTCAATTTGGGTCTGGGGGCTTTCTTTAGGCTGAGAACCTGGGAGATACCAGCAAGGTTGCAGTTCGCGGCCCGAGAAGCACTCTCCGCCCAACATGCCCAACTGCAGCAACAGCTCCCAAAGCGAAGGAGCCAGGACCCAAAGACCTAGCTGGCCTGAAGGGCCCCCAGAAGGCCACCAAGCAGCCCCTCTCCATTTGGGTCTGGGGGCTTTCGTTGAGCATGTATACCTGAGATGTACCTGCAAGTTACAGTTCGCGGCCCGAGAAGCACTCTCCGGCCAACATGCCCAACTGCAGCAACAGCTCCCAAAGCGAAGGAGCCAGGACCCAAAGACCTAGCTGGCCTGAAGGGCCCCCAGGGGGCCACCAAGCAGCCCCTCTCCATTTGGGTCTGGGCGTTTTCGTTGGGCCGGGAACCTGGGAGGCACCTGCAAGGTTGCAGTTCGCGGCCCGAGAAGCACTCTCCGGCCAACATGCCCAACTGCAGCAACAGCTCCCAAACCGAAGGAGCCAGGACCCAAAGACCTAGCTGGCCTGAAGGGCCCCCAGGGGGGCCCGCAAGCAGCCCATCTCCATTTGGGTCTGGGGGCTTTCGTTGGGCATGTATACCTGAGAGGTACCTGCAAGGTTACAGTTCGCGGCCCGAGAAGCACTCTCCGGCCAACATGCCCAACTGCAGCAACAGCTCCCAAAGCGAAGGAGCCAGGACCCAAAGACCTAGCTGGCCTGAAGGGCCCCCAGGGGGCCCCCAAGCAGCCCCTCTCAATTTGGGTCTGGGGGCTTTCGTTGGGCGGGGAACCTGGGAGATTCATGCAAGGTTGCAGTTCGCGGCCCGAGAAGCACTCTCCGGCCAACATGCACAACTGCAGCAACAGCTCCCAAAGCGAAGGAGCCAGGACCCAAAGACCTAGCTGGCCTGAAGGGCCCCCAGGGGGCCCCCAAGCAGCCCCTCTCCATTTGGGTCTGGGGGCTTTCGTTGGGCTGGGAACCTGGGAGATTCCTGCAAGGTTGCAGTTCGCGGCGCAAGAAGCACTCTCCGGCCAACATGCCCAACTGCAGCAACAGCTCCCAAACCGAAGGAGCCAGGACCCAAAGACCTAGCTGGCCTGAAGGGCCCCCAGGGGGCCCCCAAGCAGCCCCTCTCAATTTGGGTCTGGGGGCTTTCGTTAGGCTGAGAACCTGGGAGATACCAGCAAGGTTGCAGTTCGCGGCCCGAGAAGCACTCTCCGGCCAACATGCCCAACTGCAGCAACAGCTCCCAAAGCGAAGGAGCCAGGACCCAAAGACCTAGCTGGCCTGAAGGGGCCCCAGAAGGCCACCAAGCAGCCCCTCTCCATTTGGGTCTGGGGGCTTTCGTTGAGCGTGTATACCTGAGATGTACCTGCAAGTTACAGTTCGCGGCCCGAGAAGCACTCTCCGGCCAACATGCCCAACTGCAGCAACAGCTCCCAAAGCGAAGGAGCCAGGACCCAAAGACCTAGCTGGCCTGAAGGGCCCCCAGGGGGCCCCCAAGCAGCCCCTCTCCATTTGGGTCTGGGGGCTTTTGTTGGGCCGGGAACCTGGGAGATTCCTGCAAGGTTGCAGTTCGAGGCCCGAGAAGCACTCTCCGGCCAACATGCCCAACTGCAGCAACAGCTCCCAAAGCGAAGGAGCCAGGACCCAAAGACCTAGCTGGCCTGAAGGGCCCCCAGGGTGCCCCCAAGCAGCCCCTCTCAATTTGGGTCTGGGGGCTTTCGTTGGGCATGTATACCTGAGAGGTATCTGCAAGGTTGCAGTTCGCGGCCCGAGAAGCACTCTCCGGCCAACATGCCCAATATCCAGCAACAGCTCCCAAAGCGAAGGAGCCAGGACCCAAAGACCTAGCTGGCCTGAAGGGCCCCCAGAAGGCCCCCAAGCAGCCCCTCTCCATTTGGGTCTGGGGGCTTTCGTTGGGCATGTATACCTGAGAGGTACCTGCAAGTTACAGTTCGCGGCCCGAGAAGCACTCTCCGGCCAACATGCCCAACTGCAGCAACAGCTCCCAAACCGAAGGAGCCAGGACCCAAAGACCTAGCTGGCCTGAAGGGCCCCCAGGGGGCCCCCAAGCAGCCCCTCTCCATTTGGGTCTGGGGGCTTTCGTTGGGCATGGAACCTGGGAGATTCCTGCAAGGTTGCAGTTCGCGGCCCGAGAAGCACTCTCCGGCCAACATGCCCAACTGCAGCAACAGCTCCCAAACCGAAGGAGCCAGGACCCAAAGACCTAGCTGGCCTGAAGGGCCCCCAGGGGGCCCCCAAGTAGCCCCTCTCAATTTGGGTCTGGGGGCTTTCGTTGGGCATGTATACCTGAGAGGTACCTGAAAGGTTACAGTTCGCGGCCCGAGAAGCACTCTCCGGCCAACATGGCCAACTGCAGCAACAGCTCCCAAAGCGAAGGAGCCAGGACCCAAAGACCTAGCTGGCCTGAAGGGCCCCCAGGGGGCCCCCAAGCAGCCCCTCTCCATTTGGGTCTGGGGGCTTTCGTTGGGCGGGGAACCTGGGAGATTCCTGCAAGGTTGCAGTTCGCGGCCCGAGAAGCACTCTCCGGCCAACATGCCCAACTGCAGCAACAGCTCCCAAAGCGAAGGAGCCAGGACCCAAAGACCTAGCTGGCCTGAAGTGCCCCCAGGGGGCCCCCAAGCAGCCCCTCTCCATTTGGGTCTGGGGGCTTTCGTTGGGCCGGGAACCTGGGAGATTCCTGCAAGGTTGCAGTTCGCGGCCGGAGAAGCACTCTCCGGCCAAAATGCCCAACTGCAGCAACAGCTCCCAAAGCGAAGGAGCCAGGACCCAAAGACCTAGCTGGCCTGAAGGGCCCCCAGGGGGCCCCCAAGCAACCCCTCTCGATTTGGGTCTGGGGGCTTTCTTTAGGATGAGAACCTGGGAGATACCAGCAAGGTTGCAGTTCGCAGCCCGAGAAGCACTCTCCGGCCAACATGCCAAATATCCAGCAACAGCTCCCAAAGCGAAGGAGCCAGGACCCAAAGACCTAGCTGGCCTGAAGGGCCCCCAGAAGGCCACCAAGCAGCCCCTCTCCATTTGGGTCTGGGGGCTTTCGTTGGGCATGTATACCTGAGAGGTACCTGCAAGTTACAGTTCGCGGCCCGAGAAGCACTCTCCGGCCAACATGCCCAACTGCAGCAACAGCTCCCAAACCGAAGGAGCCAGGACCCAAAGACCTAGCTGGCCTGAAGGGCCCCCAGGGGGGCCCCAAGCAGCCCCTCTCAATTTGGGTCTGGGGGCTTTTGTTGGGCCGGGAACCTGGGAGAATCCTGCAATTTTGCAGTTGGCGGCCCGAGAAGCACTCTCCGGCCAACATGCCCAACTGCAGCAACAGCTCCCAAAGCGAAGGAGCCAGGACCCAAAGACCTAGCTGGCCTGAAGAGCCCCCAGGGGGGCCCCAAGCAGCCCCTCTCCATTTGGGTCTGGGGGCTTTCGTTGGGCCGGGAACCTGGGAGAATCCTGCAAGGTTGCAGTTGGCGGCCCGAGAAGCACTCTCCGGCCAACATGCCCAACTGCAGCAACAGCTCCCAAAGCGAAGGAGCCAGGACCCAAAGACCTAGCTGGCCTGAAGGGCCCCCAGGGGGCCCCCAAGCAGCCCCTCTCCATTTGGGTCTGGGGGCTTTCGTTGGGCCGGGAACCTGGGAGAATCCTGCAAGGTTGCAGTTCGCGGCCCGAGAAGCACTCTCCGGCCAACATGCCCAACTGCAGCAACAGCTCCCAAACCGAAGGAGCCAGGACCCAAAGACCTAGCTGGCCTGAAGGGCCCCCAGGGGGCCCCCAAGCAGCCCCTCTCAATTTGGGTCTGGGGGCTTTCGTTGGGCATGGAACCTGGGAGATTCCTGCAAGGTTGCAGTTCGCGGCCCGAGAAGCACTCTCCGGCCAACATGCCCAACTGCAGCAACAGCTCCCAAACCGAAGGAGCCAGGACCCAAAGACCTAGCTGGCCTGAAGGGCCCCCATGGGGCCCCCAAGGATCTCCTCTCCATTTGGGTCTGAGGGCTTTAGTTGGGCCGGGATCCTGGGAGGTACCTGCAAGGTTGCAGTTCGCGGCCCGAGAAGCACTCTCCGGCCAACATGCCCAACGTCCAGCAACAGCTCCCAAAGCGAAGGAGCCAGGACCCAAAGACCTAGGTGGCCTGAAGGGCCCCCAGGGGGCCCCCAAGCAGCCCCTCTCAATTTGGGTCTGGGGGCTTTCTTTAGGCTGAGAACCTGGGAGATACCAGCAAGGTTGCAGTTCGCGGCCCGAGAAGCACTCTCCGGCCAACATGCCCAATATCCAGCAACAGCTCCCAAAGCGAAGGAGCCAGGACCCAAAGACCTAGCTGGCCTGAAGGGCCCCCAGAAGGCCACCAAGCAGCCCCTCTCCATTTGGGTCTGGGGGCTTTCGTTGGGCATGTATACCTGAGAGGTACCTGCAAGTTACAGTTCGCGGCCCGAGAAGCACTCTACGCCCAACATGCCCAACTGCAGCAACAGCTCCCAAACCGAAGGAGCCAGGACCCAAAGACCTAGCTGGCCTGAAGGGCCCCCAGGGGGCCCCCAAGCAGCACCTCTCAATTTGGGTCTGGGGGCTTTCGTTGGGCCGGGAACCTGGGAGAATCCTGCAAGGTTGCAGTTCGCGGCCCGAGAAGCACTCTCCGGCCAACATGCCCAACTGCAGCAACAGCTCCCAAACCGAAGGAGCCAGGACCCAAAGACCTAGCTGGCCTGAAGGGCCCCCAGGGGGGCCCCAAGCAGCCCCTCTCAATTTGGGTCTGGGGGCTTTCGTTGGGCCGGGAACCTGGGAGATTCCTGCAAGGTTGCAGTTCGCGGCCCGAGAAGCACTCTCCGGCCAACATGCCCAACTGCAGCAACAGCTCCCAAACCGAAGGAGCCAGGACCCAAAGACCTAGCTGGCCTGAAGGGCCCCCAGGGGGCCCCCAAGCAGCCCCTCTCAATTTGGGTCTGGGGGCTTTCGTTGGGCCGGGAACCTGGGAGAATCCTGCAAGGTTGCAGTTCGCGGCCCGAGAAGCACTCTCCGGCCAACATGCCCAACTGCAGCAACAGCTCCCAAACCGAAGGAGCCAGGACTCAAAGACCTAGCTGGCCTGAAGGGCCCCCATGGGGCCCCCAAGGAGCTCCTCTCCATTTGGGTCTGGGGGCTTTAGTTTGGCCGGGAACCTGGGAGGTACCTGCAAGGTTGCAGTTCGCGGCCCGAGAAGCACTCTCCGGCCAACATGCCCAACTGCAGCAACAGCTCCCAAAGC
The DNA here is from genome assembly GCF_964237585.1 of Gallinula chloropus. NCBI lineage: Eukaryota > Metazoa > Chordata > Aves > Gruiformes > Rallidae > Gallinula > Gallinula chloropus. The sequence goes on along the minus strand of NW_028168242.1, from coordinate 251,480 downwards.
GAAGGAGCCAGGACCCAAAGACCTAGCTGGCCTGAAGGGCCCCCAGGGGGCCCCCAAGCAGCCCCTCTCCATTTGGGTCTGGGGGCTTCTGTTGGGCCGGGAACCTGGGAGATTCCTGCAAGGTTGCAGTTCGCGGCCCGAGAAGCACTCTCCGGCCAACATGCCCAACTGCAGCAACAGCTCCCAAACCGAATGAGCCAGGACACAAAGACCTAGCTGGCCTGAAGGGCCCCCAGGGGGGCCCCAAGTAGCCCCTCTCCATTTGGGTCTGGGGGCTTTCGTTGGGCATGTATACCTGAGAGGTACCTGCAAGGTTACAGTTCGCGGCCCGAGAAGCACTCTCCGGCCAACATGCCCAACTGCAGCAACAGCTCCCAAAGCGAAGGAGCCAGGACCCAAAGACCTAGCTGGCCTGAAGGGCCCCCAGGGGGTCCCCAAGCAGCCCCTCTCCATTTGGGTCTGGGGGCTTTCGTTGGGCGGGGTACCTGGGAGATTCCTGCAAGGTTGCAGTTCGCGGCCCGAGAAGCACTCTCCGGCCAACATGCCCAACTGCAGCAACAGCTCCCAAACCGAAGGAGCCAGGACCCAAAGACCTAGCTGGCCTGAAGGGCCCCCATGGGGCCCCCAAGGATCTCCTCTCCATTTGGGTCTGAGGGCTTTAGTTGGGCCGGGATCCTGGGAGGTACCTGCAAGGTTGCAGTTCGCGGCCCGAGAAGCACTCTCCGGCCAACATGCCCAACGTCCAGCAACAGCTCCCAAAGCGAAGGAGCCAGGACCCAAAGACCTAGGTGGCCTGAAGGGCCCCCAGGGGGCCCCCAAGCAGCCCCTCTCAATTTGGGTCTGGGGGCTTTCTTTAGGCTGAGAACCTGGGAGATACCAGCAAGGTTGCAGTTCGCGGCCCGAGAAGCACTCTCCGGCCAACATGCCCAATATCCAGCAACAGCTCCCAAAGCGAAGGAGCCAGGACCCAAAGACCTAGCTGGCCTGAAGGGCCCCCAGAAGGCCACCAAGCAGCCCCTCTCCATTTGGGTCTGGGGGCTTTCGTTGGGCATGTATACCTGAGAGGTACCTGCAAGTTACAGTTCGCGGCCCGAGAAGCACTCTACGCCCAACATGCCCAACTGCAGCAACAGCTCCCAAACCGAAGGAGCCAGGACCCAAAGACCTAGCTGGCCTGAAGGGCCCCCAGGGGGCCCCCAAGCAGCACCTCTCAATTTGGGTCTGGGGGCTTTCGTTGGGCCGGGAACCTGGGAGAATCCTGCAAGGTTGCAGTTCGCGGCCCGAGAAGCACTCTCCGGCCAACATGCCCAACTGCAGCAACAGCTCCCAAACCGAAGGAGCCAGGACCCAAAGACCTAGCTGGCCTGAAGGGCCCCCAGGGGGGCCCCAAGCAGCCCCTCTCAATTTGGGTCTGGGGGCTTTCGTTGGGCCGGGAACCTGGGAGATTCCTGCAAGGTTGCAGTTCGCGGCCCGAGAAGCACTCTCCGGCCAACATGCCCAACTGCAGCAACAGCTCCCAAAGCGAAGGAGCCAGGACCCAAAGACCTAGCTGGCCTGAAGGGCCCCCAGGGGGCCCCCAAGCAGCCCCTCTCAATTTGGGTCTGGGGGCTTTCGTTGGGCCGGGAACCTGGGAGAATCCTGCAAGGTTGCAGTTCGCGGCCCGAGAAGCACTCTCCGGCCAACATGCCCAACTGCAGCAACAGCTCCCAAACCGAAGGAGCCAGGACTCAAAGACCTAGCTGGCCTGAAGGGCCCCCATGGGGCCCCCAAGGAGCTCCTCTCCATTTGGGTCTGGGGGCTTTAGTTGGGCCGGGAACCTGGGAGGTACCTGCAAGGTTGCAGTTCGCGGCCCGAGAAGCACTCTCCGGCCAACATGCCCAACTGCAGCAACAGCTCCCAAAGCGAAGGAGCCAGGACCCAAAGACCTAGCTGGCCTGAAGGGCCCCCAGGGGGCCCCCAAGCAGCCCCTCTCCATTTGGGTCTGGGGGCTTCTGTTGGGCCGGGAACCTGGGAGATTCCTGCAAGGTTGCAGTTCGCGGCCCGAGAAGCACTCTCCGGCCAACATGCCCAACTGCAGCAACAGCTCCCAAACCGAATGAGCCAGGACACAAAGACCTAGCTGGCCTGAAGGGCCCCCAGGGGGGCCCCAAGTAGCCCCTCTCCATTTGGGTCTGGGGGCTTTCGTTGGGCATGTATACCTGAGAGGTACCTGCAAGGTTACAGTTCGCGGCCCGAGAAGCACTCTCCGGCCAACATGCCCAACTGCAGCAACAGCTCCCAAAGCGAAGGAGCCAGGACCCAAAGACCTAGCTGGCCTGAAGGGCCCCCAGGGGGTCCCCAAGCAGCCCCTCTCCATTTGGGTCTGGGGGCTTTCGTTGGGCGGGGTACCTGGGAGATTCCTGCAAGGTTGCAGTTCGCGGCCCGAGAAGCACTCTCCGGCCAACATGCCCAACTGCAGCAACAGCTCCCAAACCGAAGGAGCCAGGACCCAAAGACCTAGCTGGCCTGAAGGGCCCCCAGGGGGCCCCCAAGCAGCCCCTCTCCATTTGGGTCTGGGGGCTTTCGTTGGGCCGGGAACCTGGGAGATTCCTGCAAGGTTGCAGTTCGCGGCCCGAGAAGCACTCTCCGGCCAACATGCCCAACTGCAGCAACAGCTCCCAAAGCGAAGGAGCCAGGACCCAAAGACCTAGCTGGCCTGAAGGGCCCCCAGGGGGCCCCCAAGCAGCCCATCTCCATTTGGGTCTGGGGGCTTTCGTTGGGCATGGATACCTGAGAGGTACCTGCAAGGTTGCAGTTCGCGGCCCGAGAAGCACTCTCCGGCCAACATGCCCAACTGCAGCAACAGCTCCCAAAGCGAAGGAGCCAGGACCCAAAGACCTAGCTGGCCTGAAGGGCCCCCAGGGGTCCCCCAAGCAGCCCCTCTCTATTTGGGTCTGGGGGCTTTCGTTGGGCATGGATACCTGAGATGTACCTGCAAGATTACAGTTCGCGGCCCGAGAAGCACTCTCCGGCCAACATGCTCAACTGCAGCAACAGCTCCCAAAGCGAAGGAGCCAGGACCCAAAGACCTAGCTGGCCTGAAGGGCCCCCAGGGGGCCCCCAAGCAGCCCCTCTCCATTTGGGTCTGGGGGCTTTCGTTGGGCGGGGAACCTGGGAGAATCCTGCAAGGTTGCAGTTCGCGGCCCGAGAAGCACTCTCCGGCCAACATGCCCAACTGCAGCAACAGCTCCCAAACCGAAGGAGCCAGGACCCAAAGACCTAGCTGGCCTGAAGGGCCCCCAGGGGGGCCCCAAGCAGCCCCTCTCCATTTGGGTCTGGGGGCTTTCGTTGGGCGGGGAACCTGGGAGATTCATGCAAGGTTGCAGTTCGCGGCCCGAGAAGCACTCTCCAGCCAACATGCCCAACTGCAGCAACAGCTCCCAAAGCGAAGGAGCCAGGACCCAAAGACCTAGCTGGCCTGAAGGGCCCCCAGGGCAACCCAAGCAGCCCCTCTCAATTTGGGTCTGGGGGCTTTCGTTGGGCCGGGAACCTGGGAGATTCCTGCAAGGTTGCAGTTCGCGGCCAGAGAAGCACTCTCCGGCCAACATGCCCAACTGCAGCAACAGCTCCCAAACCGAAGGAGCCAGGACCCAAAGACCTAGCTGGCCTGAAGGGCCCCCAGGGGGCCCCAAAGCAGCCCCTCTCAATTTGGGTCTGGGGGCTTTCTTTAGGCTATGAACCTGGGAGATAACAGCAAGGTTGCAGTTCGCAGCCCGAGAAGCACTCTCCGGCCAACATGCCCAATATCCAGCAACAGCTCCCAAAGCGAAGGAGCCAGGACCCAAAGACCTAGCTGGCCTGAAGGGCCCCCAGAAGGCCACCAAGCAGCCCCTCTCAATTTGGGTCTGGGGGCTTTCGTTGGGCATGTATACCTGAGAGGTACCTGCAAGTTACAGTTCGCGGCCCGAGAAGCACTCTCCGGCCAACATGCCCAACTGCAGCAACAGCTCCCAAAGCGAAGGAGCCAGGACCCAAAGACCTAGCTGGCCTGAAGGGCCCCCAGGGGGGCCCCAAGCAGCCCCTCTCAATTTGGGTCTGGGGGCTTTCGTTGGGCCGGGAACCTGGGAGGTACCTGCAAGGTTGCAGTTCGCGGCCCGAGAAGCACTCTCCGGCCAACATGCCCAACTGCAGCAACAGCTCCCAAACCGAAGGAGCCAGGACCCAAAGACCTAGCTGGCCTGAAGGGCCCCCAGGGGGCCCCCAAGCAGCCCCTCTCAATTTGGGTCTGGGGGCTTTCGTTGGGCATGGAACCTGGGAGATTCCTGCAAGTTTGCAGTTCGCGGCCCGAGAAGCACTCTCCGGCCAAAATGCCCAACTGCAGCAACAGCTCCCAAAGCGAAGGAGCCAGGACCCAAAGACCTAGCTGGCCTGAAGGGCCCCCAGGGGGCCCCCAAGCAGCCCCTCTCCATTTGGGTCTGGGGGCTTTCGTTGGGCATGGATACCTGAGAGGTAGCTGCAAGGTTACAGTTCGCGGCCCGAGAAGCACTCTCCGCCCAACATGCCCAACTGCAGCAACAGCTCCCAAAGCGAAGGAGCCAGGACCCAAAGACCTAGCTGGCCTGAAGGGCCCCCAGGGGGCCCCCAAGCAGCCCCTCTCAATTTGGGTCTGGGGGCTTTCGTTGGGCCGGGAACCTGGGAGATTCCTGCAAGGTTGCAGTTCGCGGCCGGAGAAGCACTCTCCGGCCAACATGCCCAACTGCAGCAACAGCTCCCAAAGCGAAGGAGCCAGGACCCAAAGACCTAGCTGGCCTGAAGTGCCCCCAGGGGGCCCCCAAGCTGCCCCTCTCCATTTGGGTCTGGGGGTTTTCGTTGGGCTGGGAAACTGGGAGGTACCTGCAAGGTTGCAGTTCGCGGCCCGAGAAGCACTCTCCGACCAACATGCCCAACTGCAGCAACAGCTCCCAAACCGAAGGAGCCAGGACCCAAAGACCTAGCTGGCCTGAAGGGCCCCCAGGGGGCCCCCAAGCAGCCCCTCTCCATTTGGGTCTGGGGGCTTTTGTTGGGCCGGGAACCTGGGAGATTCCTGCAAGGTTGCAGTTCGAGGCCCGATAAGCACTCTCCGGCCAACATGCCCAACTGCAGCAACAGCTCCCAAAGCGAAGGAGCCAGGACACAAAGACCTAGCTGGCCTGAAGGGCCCCCAGGGGGCCCCCAAGCAGCCCCTCTCAATTTGGGTCTGGGGGCTTTCGTTGGGCCGGGAACCTGGGAGATTCCTTCAAGGTTGCAGTTCGCGGCCCGAGAAGCACTCTCCGCCCAACATGCCCAACTGCAGCAACAGCTCCCAAAGCGAAGGAGCCAGGACCCAAAGACCTAGCTGGCCTGAAGGGCCCCCAGGGGGCCCCCAAGCAGCCCCTCTCCATTTGGGTCTGGGGGCTTTCGTTGGGCCAGGAACCTGGGAGGTACCTGCAAGGTTGCAGTTCGCGGCCCGAGAAGCACTCTCCGGCCAACATGCCCAACTGCAGCAACAGCTCCCAAAGCGAAGGAGCCAGGACCCAAAGACCTAGCTGGCCTGAATGGCCCCCAGAAGACCACCAAGCAGCCCCTCTCAATTTGGGTCTGGGGGCTTTCGTTGGGCATGGATACCTGAGAGGTACCTGCAAGGTTACAGTTCGCGGCCCGAGAAGCACTCTCCGGCCAACATTCTCAACTGCAGCAACAGCTCCCAAAGCGAAGGAGCCAGGACCCAAAGACCTAGCTGGCCTGAAGGGCCCCCAGGGGGCCCCCAAGCAGCCCCTCTCCATTTGGGTCTGGGGGCTTTCGTTGGGCCGGGAACCTGTGAGATTCCTTCAAGGTTGAAGTTCGCGGCCCGAGAAGCACTCTCCGGCCAACATGCACAACTGCAGCAACAGCTCCCAAAGCGAAGGAGCCAGGACCCAAAGACCTAGCTGGCCTGAAGGGCCCCCAGGGGGCCCCCAAGCAGCCCCTCTCCATTTGGGTCTGGGGGCTTTCGTTGGGCATGGATACCTGAGAGGTACCTGCAAGTTACAGTTCGCGGCCCGAGAAGCACTCTCCGGCCAACATGCCCAACTGCAGCAACAGCTCCCAAACCGAAGGAGCCAGGACCCAAAGACCTAGCTGGCCTGAAGTGCCCCCAGGGGGTCCCCAAGCAGCCCCTCTCCATTTGGGTCTGGGGGCTTTCGTTGGGCCGGGAACCTGGGAGATTCCTGCAAGGTTGCAGTTCGCGGCCCGAGAAGCACTCTCCGGCCAACATGCCCAACTGCAGCAACAGCTCCCAAAGCGAAGGAGCCAGGACCCAAAGACCTAGCTGGCCTGAAGGGCCCCCAGGGGGCCCCCAAGCAGCCCCTCTCAATTTGGGTCTGGGGGCTTTCGTTGGGCCGGGAACCTGGGAGATTCCTGCAAGGTTGCAGTTCGCGGCCGGAGAAGCACTCTCCGGCCAACATGCCCAACTGCAGCAACAGCTCCCAAAGCGAAGGAGCCAGGACCCAAAGACCTAGCTGGCCTGAAGTGCCCCCAGGGGGCCCCCAAGCTGCCCCTCTCCATTTGGGTCTGGGGGTTTTCGTTGGGCTGGGAAACTGGGAGGTACCTGCAAGGTTGCAGTTGGCGGCCCGAGAAGCACTCTCCGACCAACATGCCCAACTGCAGCAACAGCTCCCAAAGCGAAGGAGCCAGGACCCAAAGACCTAGCTGGCCTGAAGGGCCCCCAGGGGGCCCCCAAGCAGCCCCTCTCCATTTGGGTCTGGGGGCTTTTGTTGGGCCGGGAACCTGGGAGATTCCTGCAAGGTTGCAGTTCGAGGCCCGAGAAGCACTCTCCGGCCAACATGCCCAACTGCAGCAACAGCTCCCAAAGCGAAGGAGCCAGGACACAAAGACCTAGCTGGCCTGAAGGGCCCCCAGGGGGCCCCCAAGCAGCCCCTCTCAATTTGGGTCTGGGGGCTTTCGTTGGGCCGGGAACCTGGGAGATTCCTTCAAGGTTGCAGTTCGCGGCCCGAGAAGCACTCTCCGCCCAACATGCCCAACTGCAGCAACAGCTCCCAAAGCGAAGGAGCCAGGACCCAAAGACCTAGCTGGCCTGAAGGGCCCCCAGGGGGCCCCCAAGCAGCCCCTCTCCATTTGGGTCTGGGGGCTTTCGTTGGGCCAGGAACCTGGGAGGTACCTGCAAGGTTGCAGTTCGCGGCCCGAGAAGCACTCTCCGGCCAACATGCCCAACTGCAGCAACAGCTCCCAAAGCGAAGGAGCCAGGACCCAAAGACCTAGCTGGCCTGAATGGCCCCCAGAAGACCACCAAGCAGCCCCTCTCCATTTGGGTCTGGGGGCTTTCGTTGGGCATGGATACCTGAGAGGTACCTGCAAGGTTACAGTTCGCGGCCCGAGAAGCACTCTCCGGCCAACATTCTCAACTGCAGCAACAGCTCCCAAAGCGAAGGAGCCAGGACCCAAAGACCTAGCTGGCCTGAAGGGCCCCCAGGGGGCCCCCAAGCAGCCCCTCTCCATTTGGGTCTGGGGGCTTTCGTTGGGCCGGGAACCTGTGAGATTCCTTCAAGGTTGAAGTTCGCGGCCCGAGAAGCACTCTCCGGCCAACATGCACAACTGCAGCAACAGCTCCCAAAGCGAAGGAGCCAGGACCCAAAGACCTAGCTGGCCTGAAGGGCCCCCAGGGGGCCCCCAAGCAGCCCCTCTCAATTTGGGTCTGGGGGCTTTCGTTGGGCCGGGAACCTGGGAGAATCCTGCAAGGATGCAGTTCGTGGCCCGAGAAGCACTCTCCGGCCAACATGCCCAACTGCAGCAACAGCTCCCAAAGCGAAGGAGCCAGGACCCAAAGACCTAGCTGGCCTGAAGGGCCCCCAGGGGGCCCCCAAGCAGCCCCTCTCAATTTGGGTCTGGGGGCTTTCGTTGGGCCGGGAACCTGGGAGATTCCTGCAAGGTTGCAGTTCGCGGCCCGAGAAGCACTCTCCGGCCAACATGCCCAAATGCAGCAACAGCTCCTAAAACGAAGGAGCCAGGACCCAAAGACCTAGCTGGCCTGAAGGGCCCCCAGGGGGCCCCCAAGCAGCCCCTCTCCATTTGGGTCTGGGGGCTTTCGTTGGGCATAGATACCTGAGAGGTACCTGCAAGTTACAGTTCGCGGCCCGAGAAGCACTCTCCGGCCAACATGCCCAACTGCAGCAACAGCTCCCAAACCGAAGGAGCCAGGACCCAAAGACCTAGCTGGCCTGAAGTGCCCCCAGGGGGTCCCCAAGCAGCCCCTCTCCATTTGGGTCTGGGGGCTTTCGTTGGGCCGGGAACCTGGGAGATTCCTGCAAGGTTGCAGTTCGCGGCCCGAGAAGCACTCTCCGGCCAACATGCCCAACTGCAGCAACAGCTCCCAAAGCGAAGGAGCCAGGACCCAAAGACCTAGCTGGCCTGAAGGGCCCCCAGGGGGCCCCCAAGCAGCCCCTCTCAATTTGGGTCTGGGGGCTTTCGTTGGGCCGGGAACCTGGGAGATTCCTGCAAGGTTGCAGTTCGCGGCCGGAGAAGCACTCTCCGGCCAACATGCCCAACTGCAGCAACAGCTCCCAAAGCGAAGGAGCCAGGACCCAAAGACCTAGCTGGCCTGAAGGGCCCCCAGGGGGCCCCCAAGCAGCCCCTCTCCATTTGGGTCTGGGGGCTTTTGTTGGGCCGGGAACCTGGGAGAATCCTGCAAGGTTGCAGTTCGCGGCCCGAGAAGCACTCTCCGGCCAACATGCCCAACTGCAGCAACAGCTCCCAAAGCGAAGGAGCCAGGACACAAAGACCTAGCTGGCCTGAAGGGCCCACAGAGGGCCCACAAGCAGCCCCTCTCAATTTGGGTCTGGGGGCTTTCGTTGGGCCGGGAACCTGGGAGATTCCTTCAAGGTTGCAGTTCGCGGCCCGAGAAGCACTCTCCGCCCAACATGCCCAACTGCAGCAACAGCTCCCAAAGCGAAGGAGCCAGGACCCAAAGACCTAGCTGGCCTGAAGGGCCCCCAGGGGGCCCCCAAGCAGCCCCTCTCCATTTGGGTCTGGGGGCTTTCGTTGGGCCAGGAACCTGGGAGGTACCTGCAAGGTTGCAGTTCGCGGCCCGAGAAGCACTCTCCGGCCAACATGCCCAACTGCAGCAACAGCTCCCAAAGCGAAGGAGCCAGGACCCAAAGACCTAGCTGGCCTGAATGGCCCCCAGAAGACCACCAAGCAGCCCCTCTCAATTTGGGTCTGGGGGCTTTCGTTGGGCATGGATACCTGAGAGGTACCTGCAAGGTTACAGTTCGCGGCCCGAGAAGCACTCTCCGGCCAACATTCTCAACTGCAGCAACAGCTCCCAAAGCGAAGGAGCCAGGACCCAAAGACCTAGCTGGCCTGAAGGGCCCCCAGGGGGCCCCCAAGCAGCCCCTCTCCATTTGGGTCTGGGGGCTTTCGTTGGGCCGGGAACCTGGGAGATTCATGCAAGGTTGAAGTTCGCGGCCCGAGAAGCACTCTCCGGCCAACATGCCCAACTGCAGCAACAGCTCCCAAAGCGAAGGAGCCAGGACCCAAAGACCTAGCTGGCCTGAAGGGCCCCCAGGGGGCCCCCAAGCAGCCCCTCTCAATTTGGGTCTGGGGGCTTTCGTTGGGCCGGGAACCTGGGAGCTACCTGCAAGGTTGCAGTTCGTGGCCCGAGAAGCACTCTCCGGCCAACATGCCCAACTGCAGCAACAGCTCCCAAAGCGAAGGAGCCAGGACCCAAAGACCTAGCTGGCCTGAAGGGCCCCCAGGGGGCCCCCAAGCAGCCCCTCTCAATTTGGGTCTGGGGGCTTTCGTTGGGCGGGGAACCTGGGAGATTCCTGCAAGGTTGCAGTTCGCGGCCCGAGAAGCACTCTCCGGCCAACATGCCCAACTGCAGCAACAGCTCCCAAAGCGAAGGAGCCAGGACCCAAAGACCTAGCTGGCCTGAAGGGCCCCCAGGGGGCCCCCAAGCAGCCCCTCTCCATTTGGGTCTGGGGGCTTTCGTTGGGCATGGATACCTGAGAGGTAGCTGCAAGGTTACAGTTCGCGGCCCGAGAAGCACTCTCCGGCCAACATGCCCAACTGCAGCAACAGCTCCCAAAGCGAAGGAGCCAGGACCCAAAGACCTAGCTGGCCTGAAGGGCCCCCAGGGGGTCCCCAAGCAGCCCCTCTCCATTTGGATCTGGGGGCTTTCGTTGGGCGGGGAACCTGGGAGATTCATGCAAGGTTGCAGTTCGCGGCCCGAGAAGCACTCTCCGGCCAACATGCTCAACTGCAGCAACAGCTCCCAAACCGAAGGAGCCAGGACCCAAAGACCTAGCTGGCCTGAAGGGCCCCCAGGGGGCCCCCAAGCAGCCCCTCTCCATTTGGGTCTGGGGGCTTTCGTTGGGCCGGGAACCTGGGAGATTCCTGCAAGGTTACAGTTCGCGGCCCGAGAAGCACTCTCCGGCCAACATGCCCAACTGCAGCAACAGCTCCCAAAGCGAAGGAGCCAGGACCCAAAGACCTGGCTGGCCTGAAGGGCCCCCAGGGGGCCCCCAAGCAGCCCCTCTCCATTTGGGTCTGGGGGCTTTCGTTGGGCATGGAACCTGGGAGGTACCTGCAAGGTTGCAGTTCGCGGCCCGAGAAGCACTCTCCGGCCAACTTGCCCAACTGCAGCAACAGCTCCCAAACCGAAGGCGCCAGGACCCAAAGACCTAGCAGGCCTGAAGGGCCCCCAGGGGGCCCCCAAGCAGCCCCTCTCCATTTGGGTCTGGGGGCTTTCGTTGGGCATGGATACATGAGAGGTACCTGCAATTTTACAGTTCGCGGCCCGAGAAGCACTCTCCGGCCAATATTCTCAACTGCAGCAACAGCTCCCAAACCGAAGGAGCCAGGACCCAAAGACCTAGCTGGCCTGAAGGGCCCCCAGGGGGCCCCCAAGCAGCCCCTCTCCATTTGGGTCTGGGGGCTTTCGTTGGGCCGGGAACCTGTGAGATTCCTTCAAGGTTGAAGTTCGCGGCCCGAGAAGCACTCTCCGGCCAACATGCCCAACTGCAGCAACAGCTCCCAAACCGAAGGAGCCAGGACACAAAGACCTAGCTGGCCTGAAGGGCCCCCAGGGGGCCCCCAAGCAGCCCCTCTCAATTTGGGTCTGGGGGCTTTCGTTGGGCATGGAACCTGGGAGATTCCTGCAAGGTTGCAGTTCGCGGCCCGAGAAGCACTCTCCGGCCAACATGCCCAACTGCAGCAACAGCTCCCAAAGCGAAGGAGCCAGGACCCAAAGACCTAGCTGGCCTGAAGGGCCCCCAGGGGGCCCCCAAGGAGCTCATCTCCATTTGGGTCTGGGGGCTTTAGTTGGGCCAGGAACCTGGGAGGTACCTGCAAGGTTGCAGTTCGCGGCCGGAGAAGCACTCTCCGGCCAACATGCCCAACTGCAGCAACAGCTCCCAAACCGAAGGAGCCAGGACCCAAAGACCTAGCTGGCCTGAAGGGCCCCCAGGGGGCCCCCAAGCAGCCCCTCTCAATTTGGGTCTGGGGGCATTTTTTGGGCCGGGAACCTGGGAGATTCCTGCAAGGTTGCAGTTCGAGGCCCGAGAAGCACTCTCCGGCCAACATGCCCAACGTCCAGCAACAGCTCCCAAACCGAAGGAGCCAGGACCCAAAGACCTAGCTGGCCTGAAGGGCCCCCAGGGGGCCCCCAAGCAGCCCCTCTCCATTTGGGTCTGGGGGCTTTCGTTGGGCCGGGAACCTGGGAGGTACCTGCAAGGTTACAGTTCGCGGCCCGAGAAGCACTCTCCGGCCAACATGCCCAACTGCAGCAACAGCTCCCAAACCGAATGAGCCAGGACACAAAGACCTAGCTGGCCTGAAGGGCCCCCAGGGGGCCCCCAAGCAGCCCCTCTCAATTTGGGTCTGGGGGCTTTCGTTGGGCCGGGAACCTGGGAGCTACCTGCAAGGTTGCAGTTCGCGGCCGGAGAAGCACTCTCCGGCCAACATGCCCAACTGCAGCAACAGCTCCCAAACCGAAGGAGCCAGGACCCAAAGAGCTAGGTGGTCTGAAGGGCCCCCAGGGGGCCCCCAAGCAGCCCCTCTCCATTTGGGTCTGGGGGCTTTCGTTGGGCCGGGAACCTGGGAGATTCCTGCAAGGTTGAAGTTCGCGGCCGGAGAAGCACTCTCCGGCCAACATGCCCAACGTCAGCAACAGCTCCCAAACCGAAGGAGCCAGGACACAAAGACCTAGCTGGCCTGAAGGGCCCCCAGGGGGCCCCCAAGCAGCCCCTCTCCATTTGGGTCTGGGGGCTTTCGTTGGGCCGGGAACCTGGGAGATTCCTGCAAGGTTGCAGTTCGCGGCCGGAGAAGCACTCTCCGGCCAACATGCCCAACTGCAGCAACAGCTCCCAAAGCGAAGGAGCCAGGACCCAAAGACCTAGCTGGCCTGAAGTGCCCCCAGGGGGCCCCCAAGCAGCCCCTCTCCATTTAGGTCTGGGGGCTTTCTTTAGGCTGAGAACCTGGGAGCTACCTGCAAGGTTGCAGTTCGCGGCCCGAGAAGCACTCTCCGGCCAACATGCCCAACTGCAGCAACAGCTCCCAAAGCGAAGGAGCCAGGACCCAAAGACCTAGCTGGCCTGAAGGGCCCCCAGAAGGCCACCAAGCAGCCCCTCTCCATTTGGGTCTGGGGGCTTTCGTTGGGCATGTATACCTGTGAGGTACCTGCAAGTTACAGTTCGCGGCCCGAGAAGCACTCTCCGCCCAACATGCTCAACTGCAGCAACAGCTCCCAAACCGAAGGAGCCAGGACCCAAAGAGCTAGGTGGCCTGAAGGGCCCCCAGGGGGCCCCCAAGCAGCCCCTCTCAATTTGGGTCTGGGGGTTTTCGTTGGGCCGGGAACCTGGGAGGTACCTGCAAGGTTACAGTTCGCGGCCCGAGAAGCACTCTCCGGCCAACATGCACAACTGCAGCAACAGCTCCCAAACCGAAGGAGCCAGGACCCAAAGACCTAGCTGGCCTGAAGGGCCCCCAGGGGGCCCCCAAGCAGCCCCTCTCAATTTGGGTCTGGGGGCTTTCGTTGGGCCGGGAACCTGGGAGATTCCTGCAAGGTTGCAGTTCGCGGCCGGAGAAGCACTCTCCGGCCAACATGCCCAACTGCAGCAACAGCTCCCAAACCGAATGAGCCAGGACACAAAGACCTAGCTGGCCTGAAGGGCCCCCAGGGGGCCCCCAAGCAGCCCCTCTCAATTTGGGTCTGGGGGCTTTCGTTGGGCCGGGAACCTGGGAGGTACCTGCAAGGTTGCAGTTCGCGGCCGGAGAAGCACTCTCCGGCCAACATGCCCAACTGCAGCAACAGCTCCCAAAGCGAAGGAGCCAGGACCCAAAGACCTAGCTGGCCTGAAGGGCCCCCAGGGGGCCCCCAAGCAGCCCCTCTCAATTTGGGTCTGGGGGCTTTCGTTGGGCCGGGAACCTGGGAGATTCCTGCAAGGTTGCAGTTCGCGGCCGGAGAAGCACTCTCCGGCCAACATGCCCAACGTCAGCAACAGCTCCCAAACCGAAGGAGCCAGGACCCAAAGACCTAGCTGGCCTGAAGTGCCCCCAGGGGGCCCCCAAGCAGCCCCTCTCCATTTAGGTCTGGGGGCTTTCTTTAGGCTGAGAACCTGGGAGCTACCTGCAAGGTTGCAGTTCGCGGCCCGAGAAGCACTCTCCGGCCAACATGCCCAACTGCAGCAACAGCTCCCAAAGCGAAGGAGCCAGGACCCAAAGACCTAGCTGGCCTGAAGGGCCCCCAGAAGGCCACCAAGCAGCCCCTCTCCATTTGGGTCTGGGGGCTTTCGTTGGGCATGTATACCTGAGAGGTACCTGCAAGTTACAGTTCGCGGCCCGAGAAGCACTCTCCGGCCAACATGCCCAACTGCAGCAACAGCTCCCAAACCGAAGGAGCCAGGACCCAAAGAGCTAGGTGGCCTGAAGGGCCCCCAGGGGGCCCCCAAGCAGCCCCTCTCCATTTGGGTCTGGGGGTTTTCGTTGGGCCGGGAACCTGGGAGGTACCTGTAAGGTTACAGTTCGCGGCCCGAGAAGCACTCTCCGGCCAACATGTCCAACTGCAGCAACAGCTCCCAAAGCGAAGGAGCCAGGACCCAAAGACCTAGCTGGCCTGAAGGGCCCCCAGGGGGCCCCCAAGCAGCCCCTCTCAATTTGGGTCTGGGGGCTTTTGTTGGGCCGGGAACCTGGGAGGTACCTGCAAGGTTGCAGTTCGCGGCCGGAGAAGCACTCTCCGGCCAACATGCACAACTGCAGCAACAGCTCCCAAAGCGAAGGAGCCAGGACCCAAAGACCTAGCTGGCCTGAAGGGCCCCCAGGGGGCCCCCAAGCAGCCCCTCTCAATTTGGGTCTGGGGGCTTTCGTTGGGCCGGGAACCTGGGAGAATCCTGCAAGGTTGCAGTTCGCGGCCCGAGAAGCACTCTCCGGCCAACATGCCCAACTGCAGCAACAGCTCCCAAACCGAAGGAGCCAGGACCCAAAGACCTAGCTGGCCTGAAGGGCCCCCAGGGGGCCCACAAGCAGCCCCTCTCCATTTGGGTCTGGGGGCTTTTGTTGGGCATGGAACCTGGGAGATTCCTGCAAGGTTGCAGTTCGCGGCCCGAGAAGCACTCTCCGGCCAACATGCCCAACTGCAGCAACAGCTCCCAAAGCGAAGGAGCCAGGACCCAAAGACCTAGCTGGCCTGAAGGGCCCCCATGGGGCCCCCAAGGAGCTCCTCTCCATTTGGGTCTGGGGGCTTTAGTTGGGCCGGGAACCTGGGAGGTACCTGCAAGGTTGCAGTTCGCGGCCGGAGAAGCACTCTCCGGCCAACATGCCCAACTGCAGCAACAGCTCCCAAAGCGAAGGAGCCAGGACCCAAAGACCTAGCTGGCCTGAAGGGCCCCCAGGGGGCCCCCAAGCAGCCCCTCTCCATTTGGGTCTGGGGGCTTTCGTTGGGCCGGGAACCTGGGAGATTCCTGCAAGGTTGCAGTTCGCGGCCCGAGAAGCACTCTCCGGCCAACATGCCCTACTGCAGCAACAGCTCCCAAACCGAAGGAGCCAGGACACAAAGACCTGGCTGGCCTGAAGGGCCCCCAGGGGGCCCCCAAGCAGCCCCTCTCAATTTGGGTCTGGGGGTTTTCGTTGGGCCGGGAACCTGGGAGATTCCTGCAAGGTTACAGTTCGCGGCCCGAGAAGCACTCTCCGACCAACATGCCCAACTGCAGCAACAGCTCCCAAAGCGAAGGAGCCAGGACCCAAAGACCTAGCTGGCCTGAAGGGCCCCCAGGGGGCCCCCAAGCAGCCCCTCTCCATTTGGGTCTGGGGGCTTTCGTTGGGCCGGGAACCTGGGAGGTACCTGCAAGGTTGCAGTTCTCGGTCCGAGAAGCACTCTCCGGCCAACATGCCCAACTGCAGCAACAGCTCCAAAACCGAAGGAGCCAGGACCCAAAGACCTAGCTGGCCTGAAGGGCCCCCAGGGGGGCCCCAAGCAGCCCCTCTCAATTTGGGTCTGGGGGCTTTCGTTGGGCATGTATACCTGAGAGGTACCTGCAAGGTTACAGTTCGCGGCCCGAGAAGCACTCTCCGGACAACATGCTCAACTGCAGCAACAGCTCCCAAACCGAAGGAGCCAGGACCCAAAGAGCTAGGTGGTCTGAAGGCCCCCAGGGGGCCCCCAAGCAGCCCCTCTCAATTTGGGTCTGGGGGCTTTCGTTGGGCCGGGAACCTGGGAGATTCCTGCAAGGTTGCAGTTCGCGGCCCGAGAAGCACTCTCCGGCCAACATGCCCAACGTCAGCAACAGCTCCCAAACCGAAGGAGCCAGGACACAAAGACCTAGCTGGCCTGAAGGGCCCCCAGGGGGCCCCCAAGCAGCCCCTCTCAATTTGGGTCTGGGGGCTTTCGTTGGGCCGGGAACCTGGGAGATTCCTGCAAGGTTGCAGTTCGCGGCCGGAGAAGCACTCTCCGGCCAACATGCCCAACTGCAGCAACAGCTCCCAAAGCGAAGGAGCCAGGACCCAAAGACCTAGCTGGCCTGAAGTGCCCCCAGGGGGCCCCCAAGCAGCCCCTCTCCATTTAGGTCTGGGGGCTTTCTTTAGGCTGAGAACCTGGGAGCTACCTGCAAGGTTGCAGTTCGCGGCCCGAGAAGCACTCTCCGGCCAACATGCCCAACTGCAGCAACAGCTCCCAAACCGAAGGAGCCAGGACCCAAAGACCTAGCTGGCCTGAAGGGCCCCCAGAAGGCCACCAAGCAGCCCCTCTCCATTTGGGTCTGGGGGCTTTCGTTGGGCATGTATACCTGTGAGGTACCTGCAAGTTACAGTTCGCGGCCCGAGAAGCACTCTCCGCCCAACATGCTCAACTGCAGCAACAGCTCCCAAACCGAAGGAGCCAGGACCCAAAGAGCTAGCTGGCCTGAAGGGCCCCCAGGGGGCCCCCAAGCAGCCCCTCTCAATTTGGGTCTGGGGGCTTTTGTTGGGCATGGAACCTGGGAGATTCCTGCAAGGTTGCAGTTCGCGGCCCGAGAAGCACTCTCCGGCCAACATGCCCAACTGCAGCAACAGCTCCCAAAGCGAAGGAGCCAGGACCCAAAGACCTAGCTGGCCTGAAGGGCCCCCATGGGGCCTCCAAGGAGCTCCTCTCCATTTGGGTCTGGGGGCTTTAGTTGGGCCGGGAACCTGGGAGGTACCTGCAAGGTTGCAGTTCGCGGCCGGAGAAGCACTCTCCGGCCAACATGCCCAACTGCAGCAACAGCTCCCAAAGCGAAGGAGCCAGGACCCAAAGACCTAGCTGGCCTGAAGGGCCCCCAGGGGGCCCCCAAGCAGCCCCTCTCCATTTGGGTCTGGGGGCTTTCGTTGGGCCGGGAACCTGGGAGATTCCTGCAAGGTTGCAGTTCGCGGCCCGAGAAGCACTCTCCGGCCAACATGCCCTACTGCAGCAACAGCTCCCAAACCGAAGGAGCCAGGACACAAAGACCTGGCTGGCCTGAAGGGCCCCCAGGGGGCCCCCAAGCAGCCCCTCTCAATTTGGGTCTGGGGGCTTTCGTTGGGCCGGGAACCTGGGAGATTCCTGCAAGGTTACAGTTCGCGGCCCGAGAAGCACTCTCCGACCAACATGCCCAACTGCAGCAACAGCTCCCAAAGCGAAGGAGCGAGGACCCAAAGACCTAGCTGGCCTGAAGGGCCCCCAGGGGGCCCCCAAGCAGCCCCTCTCCATTTGGGTCTGGGGGCTTTCGTTGGGCCGGGAACCTGGGAGGTACCTGCAAGGTTGCAGTTCTCGGTCCGAGAAGCACTCTCCGGCCAACATGCCCAACTGCAGCAACAGCTCCAAAACCGAAGGAGCCAGGACCCAAAGACCTAGCTGGCCTGAAGGGCCCCCAGGGGGGCCCCAAGCAGCCCCTCTCAATTTGGGTCTGGGGGCTTTCGTTGGGCATGTATACCTGAGAGGTACCTGCAAGGTTACAGTTCGCGGCCCGAGAAGCACTCTCCGGACAACATGCTCAACTGCAGCAACAGCTCCCAAACCGAAGGAGCCAGGACCCAAAGAGCTAGGTGGTCTGAAGGCCCCCAGGGGGCCCCCAAGCAGCCCCTCTCAATTTGGGTCTGGGGGCTTTCGTTGGGCCGGGAACCTGGGAGATTCCTGCAAGGTTGCAGTTCGCGGCCGGAGAAGCACTCTCCGGCCAACATGCCCAACGTCAGCAACAGCTCCCAAACCGAAGGAGCCAGGACACAAAGACCTAGCTGGCCTGAAGGGCCCCCAGGGGGCCCCCAAGCAGCCCCTCTCAATTTGGGTCTGGGGGCTTTCGTTGGGCCGGGAACCTGGGAGATTCCTGCAAGGTTGCAGTTCGCGGCCGGAGAAGCACTCTCCGGCCAACATGCCCAACTGCAGCAACAGCTCCCAAAGCGAAGGAGCCAGGACCCAAAGACCTAGCTGGCCTGAAGTGCCCCCAGGGGGCCCCCAAGCAGCCCCTCTCCATTTAGGTCTGGGGGCTTTCTTTAGGCTGAGAACCTGGGAGCTACCTGCAAGGTTGCAGTTCGCGGCCCGAGAAGCACTCTCCGGCCAACATGCCCAACTGCAGCAACAGCTCCCAAACCGAAGGAGCCAGGACCCAAAGACCTAGCTGGCCTGAAGGGCCCCCAGAAGGCCACCAAGCAGCCCCTCTCCATTTGGGTCTGGGGGCTTTCGTTGGGCATGTATACCTGTGAGGTACCTGCAAGTTACAGTTCGCGGCCCGAGAAGCACTCTCCGCCCAACATGCTCAACTGCAGCAACAGCTCCCAAACCGAAGGAGCCAGGACCCAAAGAGCTAGCTGGCCTGAAGGGCCCCCAGGGGGCCCCCAAGCAGCCCCTCTCAATTTGGGTCTGGGGGTTTTCGTTGGGCCGGGAACCTGGGAGGTACCTGCAAGGTTACAGTTCGCGGCCCGAGAAGCACTCTCCGGCCAACATGTCCAACTGCAGCAACAGCTCCCAAAGCGAAGGAGCCAGGACCCAAAGACCTAGCTGGCCTGAAGGGCCCCCAGGGGGCCCCCAAGCAGCCCCTCTCAATTTGGGTCTGGGGGCTTTCGTTGGGCCGGGAACCTGGGAGATTCCTGCAAGGTTGCAGTTCGCGGCCGGAGAAGCACTCTCCGGCCAACATGCCCAACTGCAGCAACAGCTCCCAAACCGAATGAGCCAGGACACAAAGACCTAGCTGGCCTGAAGGGCCCCCAGGGGGCCCCCAAGCAGCCCCTCTCAATTTGGGTCTGGGGGCTTTCGTTGGGCCGGGAACCTGGGAGCTACCTGCAAGGTTGCAGTTCGCGGCCGGAGAAGCACTCTCCGGCCAACATGACCAACGTCAGCAACAGCTCCCAAACCGAATGAGCCAGGACCCAAAGACCTAGCTGGCCTGAAGGGCCCCCAGGGGGCCCCCAAGGAGCTCATCTCCATTTGGGTCTGGGGGCTTTAGTTGGGCCGGGAACCTGGGAGGTACCTGCAAGGTTGCAGTTCGCGGCCGGAGAAGCACTCTCCGGCCAACATGCCCAACTGCAGCAACAGCTCCCAAAGCGAAGGAGCCAGGACCCAAAGACCTAGCTGGCCTGAAGGGCCCCCAGGGGGCCCCCAAGCAGCCCCTCTCAATTTGGGTCTGGGGGCTTTCGTTGGGCCGGGAACCTGGGAGATTCCTGCAAGGTTGCAGTTCGCGGCCGGAGAAGCACTCTCCGGCCAACATGCACAACTGCAGCAACAGCTCCCAAAGCGAAGGAGCCAGGACCCAAAGACCTAGCTGGCCTGAAGGGCCCCCAGGGGGCCCCCAAGCAGCCCCTCTCAATTTGGGTCTGGGGGCTTTCGTTGGGCCGGGAACCTGGGAGATTCCTGCAAGGTTGCAGTTCGCGGCCGGAGAAGCACTCTCCGGCCAACATGCCCAACGTCAGCAACAGCTCCCAAAGCGAAGGAGCCAGGACCCAAAGACCTAGCTGGCCTGAAGTGCCCCCAGGGGGCCCCCAAGCAGCCCCTCTCCATTTAGGTCTGGGGGCTTTCTTTAGGCTGAGAACCTGGGAGGTACCTGCAAGGTTGCAGTTCGCGGCCCGAGAAGCACTCTCCGGCCAACATGCCCAACTGCAGCAACAGCTCCCAAACCGAAGGAGCCAGGACCCAAAGACCTAGCTGGCCTGAAGGGCCCCCAGAAGGCCACCAAGCAGCCCCTCTCCATTTGGGTCTGGGGGCTTTCGTTGGGCATGTATACCTGAGAGGTACCTGCAAGTTACAGTTCGCGGCCCGAGAAGCACTCTCCGGCCAACATGCCCAACTGCAGCAACAGCTCCCAAACCGAAGGAGCCAGGACCCAAAGAGCTAGGTGGCCTGAAGGGCCCCCAGGGGGCCCCCAAGCAGCCCCTCTCCATTTGGGTCTGGGGGTTTTCGTTGGGCCGGGAACCTGGGAGGTACCTGCAAGGTTACAGTTCACGGCCCGAGAAGCACTCTCCGGCCAACATGTCCAACTGCAGCAACAGCTCCCAAAGCGAAGGAGCCAGGACCCAAAGACCTAGCTGGCCTGAAGGGCCCCCAGGGGGCCCCCAAGCAGCCCCTCTCAATTTGGGTCTGGGGGCTTTTGTTGGGCCGGGAACCTGGGAGGTACCTGCAAGGTTGCAGTTCGCGGCCGGAGAAGCACTCTCCGGCCAACATGCACAACTGCAGCAACAGCTCCCAAAGCGAAGGAGCCAGGACCCAAAGACCTAGCTGGCCTGAAGGGCCCCCAGGGGGCCCCCAAGCAGCCCCTCTCAATTTGGGTCTGGGGGCTTTCGTTGGGCCGGGAACCTGGGAGATTCCTGCAAGGTTGCAGTTCGCGGCCGGAGAAGCACTCTCCGGCCAACATGCCCAACGTCAGCAACAGCTCCCAAACCGAAGGAGCCAGGACACAAAGACCTAGCTGGCCTGAAGGGCCCCCAGGGGGCCCCCAAGCAGCCCCTCTCAATTTGGGTCTGGGGGCTTTCGTTGGGCCGGGAACCTGGGAGATTCATGCAAGGTTGCAGTTCGCGGCCCGAGAAGCACTCTCCGGCCAACATGCCCAACGTCAGCAACAGCTCCCAAAGCGAAGGAGCCAGGACCCAAAGACCTAGCTGGCCTGAAGTGCCCCCAGGGGGCCCCCAAGCAGCCCCTCTCCATTTAGGTCTGGGGGCTTTCTTTAGGCTGAGAACCTGGGAGCTACCTGCAAGGTTGCAGTTCGCGGCCCGAGAAGCACTCTCCGGCCAACATGCCCAACTGCAGCAACAGCTCCCAAACCGAAGGAGCCAGGACCCAAAGACCTAGCTGGCCTGAAGGGCCCCCAGAAGGCCACCAAGCAGCCCCTCTCCATTTGGGTCTGGGGGCTTTCGTTGGGCATGTATACCTGAGAGGTACCTGCAAGTTACAGTTCGCGGCCCGAGAAGCACTCTCCGGCCAACATGCCCAACTGCAGCAACAGCTCCCAAACCGAAGGAGCCAGGACCCAAAGAGCTAGGTGGCCTGAAGGGCCCCCAGGGGGCCCCCAAGCAGCCCCTCTCCATTTGGGTCTGGGGGTTTTCGTTGGGCCGGGAACCTGGGAGGTACCTGCAAGGTTACAGTTCACGGCCCGAGAAGCACTCTCCGGCCAACATGCACAACTGCAGCAACAGCTCCCAAACCGAAGGAGCCAGGACCCAAAGACCTAGCTGGCCTGAAGGGCCCCCAGGGGGCCCCCAAGCAGCCCCTCTCAATTTGGGTCTGGGGGCTTTCGTTGGGCCGGGAACCTGGGAGAATCCTGCAAGGTTGCAGTTCGCGGCCCGAGAAGCACTCTCCGACCAACATGCCCAACTGCAGCAACAGCTCCCAAACCGAAGGAGCCAGGACCCAAAGACCTAGCTGGCCTGAAGGGCCCCCAGGGGGCCCACAAGCAGCCCCTCTCCATTTGGGTCTGGGGGCTTTTGTTGGGCATGGAACCTGGGAGATTCCTGCAAGGTTGCAGTTCGCGGCCCGAGAAGCACTCTCCGGCCAACATGCCCAACTGCAGCAACAGCTCCCAAAGCGAAGGAGCCAGGACCCAAAGACCTAGCTGGCCTGAAGGGCCCCCATGGGGCCCCCAAGGAGCTCCTCTCCATTTGGGTCTGGGGGCTTTAGTTGGGCCGGGAACCTGGGAGGTACCTGCAAGGTTGCAGTTCGCGGCCGGAGAAGCACTCTCCGGCCAACATGCCCAACTGCAGCAACAGCTCCCAAAGCGAAGGAGCCAGGACCCAAAGACCTAGCTGGCCTGAAGGGCCCCCAGGGGGCCCCCAAGCAGCCCCTCTCCATTTGGGTCTGGGGGCTTTCGTTGGGCAGGGAACCTGGGAGATTCCTGCAAGGTTACAGTTCGCGGCCCGAGAAGCACTCTCCGGCCAACATGCCCAACTGCAGCAACAGCTCCCAAACCGAATGAGCCAGGACACAAAGACCTAGCTGACCTGAAGGGCCCCCAGGGGGCCCCCAAGCAGCCCCTCTCAATTTGGGTCTGGGGGCTTTCGTTGGGCCGGGAACCTGGGAGATTCCTGCAAGGTTACAGTTCGCGGCCCGAGAAGCACTCTCCGACCAACATGCCCAACTGCAGCAACAGCTCCCAAAGCGAAGGAGCCAGGACCCAAAGACCTAGCTGGCCTGAAGGGCCCCCAGGGGGCCCCCAAGCAGCCCCTCTCCATTTGGGTCTGGGGGCTTTCGTTGGGCCGGGAACCTGGGAGGTACCTGCAAGGTTGCAGTTCTCGGCCCGAGAAGCACTCTCCGGCCAACATGCCCAACTGCAGCAACAGCTCCCAAAGCGAAGGAGCCAGGACCCAAAGACCTAGCTGGCCTGAAGGGCCCCCAGGGGGCCCCCAAGCAGCCCCTCTCCATTTGGGTCTGGGGGCTTTCGTTGGTCATGTATACCTGAGAGGTACCTGCAAGGTTACACTTCGCGGCCCGAGAAGCACTCTCCGGACAACATGCTCAACTGCAGCAACAGCTCCCAAAGCGAAGGAGCCAGGACCCAAAGACCTAGCTGGCCTGAAGGGCCTCAGGGGGCCCCCAAGCAGCCCCTCTCAATTTGGGTCTGGGGGCTTTCGTTGGGCCGGGAACCTGGGAGAATCCTGCAAGTTTGCAGTTCGCGGCCCGAGAAGCACTCTCCGGCCAACATGCCCAACTGCAGCAACAGCTCCCAAAGCGAAGGAGCGAGGACCCAAAGACCTAGCTGGCCTGAAGGGCCCCCAGGGGGCCCCCAAGCAGCCCCTCTCAATTTGGGTCTGGGGGCTTTCGTTGGGCATGGAACCTGGGAGATTCCTGCAAGGTTGCAGTTCGCGGCCCAAGAAGCACTCTCCGGCCAACATGCCCAACTGCAGCAACAGCTCCCAAAGCGAAGGAGCCAGGACCCAAAGACCTAGCTGGCCTGAAGGGCCCCCAGGGGGCCCCAAGCAGCCCCTCTCAATTTGGGTCTGGGGGCTTTCGTTGGGCATGTATACCTGAGAGGTACCTGCAATGTTACAGTTCGCGGCCCGAGAAGCACTCTCCGGCCAACATGCCCAACTGCAGCAACAGCTCCCAAAGCGAAGGAGCCAGGACCCAAAGACCTAGCTGGCCTGAAGTGCCCCCAGGGGGTCCCCAAGCAGCCCCTCTCCATTTGGGTCTGGGGGCTTTCGTTGGGCGGGGAACCTGGGAGATTCATGCAAGGTTGCAGTTCGCGGCCCGAGAAGCACTCTCCGGCCAACATGCCCAACTGCAGCAACAGCTCCCAAACCGAAGGAGCCAGGACCCAAAGACCTAGCTGGCCTGAAGGGCCCCCAGGGGGCCCCCAAGCAGCCCATCACCATTTGGGTCTGGGGGCTTTTGTTGGGGATGGAACCTGGGAGAATCCTGCAAGGTTGCAGTTCGCGGCCCGAGAAGCACTCTCCGGCCAACATGCCCAACTGCAGCAACAGCTCCAAAACCGAAGGAGCCAGGACCCAAAGACCTAGCTGGCCTGAAGGGCCCCCAGGGGGCCCCCAAGCAGCCCCTCTCAATTTGGGTTTGGGGGCTTTCGTTGGGCATGGATACCTGAGATGTACCTGCAAGATTACAGTTCGCGGCCCGAGAAGCACTCTCCGGCCAACATGCGCAACTGCAGCAACAGCTCCCAAACCGAAGGAGCCAGGACCCAAAGAGCTAGGTGGCCTGAAGGGCCCCCAGGGGGCCCCCAAGCAGCCCCTCTCCATTTGGGTCTGGGGGCTTTCGTTGGGCCGGGAACCTGGGAGATTCCTGCAAGGTTGCAGTTCGCGGCCCGAGAAGCACTCTCCGGCCAACATGCCCAACTGCAGCAACAGCTCCCAAAGCGAAGGAGCCAGGACCCAAAGACCTAGCTGGCCTGAAGGGCCCCCAGGGGGCCCCCAAGCAGCACCTCTCAATTTGGGTCTGGGGGCTTTCGTTGGGCCGGGAACCTGGGAGGTACCTGCAAGGTTGCATTTCGTGGCCCGAGAAGCACTCTCCGGCCAACATGCCCAACTGCAGCAACAGCTCCCAAACCGAAGGAGCCAGGACCCAAAGACCTAGCTGGCCTGAAGGGCCCCCAGGGGGGCCCCAAGCAGCCCCTCTCCATTTGGGTCTGGGGGCTTTTGTTGGGCCGGGAACCTGGGAGATTCCTGCAAGGTTGCAGTTCGAGGCCCGAGAAGCACTCTCCGGCCAACATGCCCAACTGCAGCAACAGCTCCCAAAGTGAAGGAGCCAGGACCCAAAGACCTAGCTGGCCTGAAGGGCCCCCAGGGGGCCACCAAGCAGCCCCTCTCCATTTGGGTCTGGGGGCTTTCGTTAGGCATGTATACCTGAGAGGTACCTGCAAGTTACAGTTCGCGGCCCGAGAAGCACTCTCCGGCCAACATGCCCAACTGCAGCAACAGCTCCCAAACCGAAGGAGCCAGGACCCAAAGACCTAGCTGGCCTGAAGGGCCCCCAGGGGGCCCCCAAGGAGCTCCTCTCAATTTGGGTCTGAGAGCTTTCGTTGGGCATGGATACCTGAGATGTACCTGCAAGATTACAGTTCGCGGCCCGAGAAGCACTCTCCGGCCAACATGCTCAACTGCAGCAACAGCTCCCAAACCGAAGGAGCCAGGACCCAAAGACCTAGCTGGCCTGAAGGGCCCCCAGAAGGCCACCAAGCAGCCCCTCTCCATTTGGGTCTGGGGGATTTCGTTGGGCATGTATACCTGAGAGGTTCCTGCAAGTTACAGTTCGCGGCCCGAGAAGCACTCTCCGACCAACATGCCCAACTGCAGCAACAGCTCCCAAAGCGAAGGAGCCAGGACCCAAAGAGCTAGGTGGCCTGAAGGGCCCCCAGGGGGCCCCCAAGCAGCCCCTCTCCATTTGGGTCTGGGGGTTTTCGTTGGGCCGGGAACCTGGGAGGTACCTGCAAGGTTACAGTTCGCGGCCCGAGAAGCACTCTCCGGCCAACATGCCCAACTGCAGCAACAGCTCCCAAACCGAAGGAGCCAGGACCCAAAGACTTAGCTGGCCTGAAGGGCCCCCAGGGGGCCCCCAAGCAGCCCCTCTCCATTTGGGTCTGGGGGCTTTCGTTGGGCCGGGAACCTGGGAGAATCCTGCAAGGTTGCAGTTCGCGGCCCGAGAAGCACTCTCCGGCCAACATGCACAACTGCAGCAACAGCTCCCAAACCGAAGGAGCCAGGACCCAAAGACCTAGCTGGCCTGAAGGGCCCCCAGGGGGCCCCCAAGCAGCCCATCACCATTTGGGTCTGGGGGCTTTTGTTGGGGATGGAACCTGGGAGAATCCTGCAAGGTTGCAGTTCGCGGCCCGAGAAGCACTCTCCGGCCAACATGCCCAACTGCAGCAACAGCTCCCAAAGCGAAGGAGCCAGGACCCAAAGACCTAGCTGGCCTGAAGGGCCCCCATGGGGCCCCCAAGGAGCTCCTCTCCATTTGGGTCTGGGGGTTTTCGTTGGGCCGGGAACCTGGGAGGTACCTGCAAGGTTGCAGTTCGCGGCCGGAGAAGCACTCTCCGGCCAACATGCCCAACTTCAGCAACAGCTCCCAAAGCGAAGGAGCCAGGACCCAAAGACCTAGCTGGCCTGAAGGGCCCCCAGGGGGCCCCCAAGCAGCCCCTCTCCATTTGGGTCTGGGGGCTTTTGTTGGGCCGGGAACCTGGGAGATTCCTGCAAGTTTGCAGTTCGAGGCCCGAGAAGCACTCTCCGGCCAACATGCCCAACTGCAGCAACAGCTCCCAAACCGAATGAGCCAGGACACAAAGACCTAGCTGGCCTGAAGGGCCCCCAGGGGGCCCCCAAGCAGCCCCTCTCAATTTGGGTCTGGGGGCTTTCGTTGGGCCGGGAACCTGGGAGATTCCTGCAAGGTTACAGTTCGCGGCCCGAGAAGCACTCTCCGACCAACATGCCCAACTGCAGCAACAGCTCCCAAAGCGAAGGAGCCAGGACCCAAAGACCTAGCTGGCCTGAAGTGCCCCCAGGGGGCCCCCAAGCAGCCCCTCTCCATTTGGGTCTGGGGGCTTTCGTTGGGCCGGGAACCTGGGAGGTACCTGCAAGGTTGCAGTTCTCGGCCCGAGAAGCACTCTCCGGCCAACATGCCCAACTGCAGCAACAGCTCCCAAAGCGAAGGAGCCAGGACCCAAAGACCTAGCTGGCCTGAAGGGCCCCCAGGGGGCCCCCAAGCAGCCCCTCTCAATTTGGGTCTGGGGGCTTTCGTTGGGCATGTATACCTGAGAGATACCTGCAAGGTTACAGTTCGTGGCCCGAGAAGCACTCTCCGGACAACATGCTCAACTGCAGCAACAGCTCCCAAACCGAAGGAGCCAGGACCCAAAGACCTAGCTGGCCTGAAGGGCCCCCAGGGGGCCCCCAAGCAGCCCCTCTCAATTTGGGTCTGGGGGCTTTCGTTGGGCCGGGAACCTGGGAGATTCCTGCAAGGTTGCAGTTCGCGGCCCGAGAAGCACTCTCCGGCCAACATGCCCAACTGCAGCAACAGCTCCCAAAGCGAAGGAGCCAGGACCCAAAGACCTAGCTGGCCTGAAGGGCCCCCAGGGGGCCCCCAAGCAGCCCCTCTCAATTTGGGTCTGGGGGCTTTCGTTAGGCCGGGAACCTGGGAGATTCCTGCAAGGTTACAGTTCGCGGCTCGAGAAGCACTCTCCGACCAACATGCCCAACTGCAGCAACAGCTCCCAAAGCGAAGGAGCCAGGACCCAAAGACCTAGCTGGCCTGAAGTGCCCCCAGGGGGCCCCCAAGCAGCCCCTCTCCATTTGGGTCTGGGGGCTTTCGTTGGGCCGGGAACCTGGGAGCTACCTGCAAGGTTGCAGTTCTCGGCCCGAGAAGCACTCTCCGCCCAACATGCCCAACTGCAGCAACAGCTCCCAAAGCGAAGGAGCCAGGACCCAAAGACCTAGCTGGCCTGAAGGGCCCCCAGGGGGCCCCCAAGCAGCCCCTCTCAATTTGGGTCTGGGGGTTTTCGTTGGGCATGTATACCTGAGAGGTACCTGCAAGGTTACAGTTCGCGGCCCGAGAAGCACTCTCCGGACAACATGCTCAACTGCAGCAACAGCTCCCAAACCGAAGGAGCCAGGACCCAAAGACCTAGCTGGCCTGAAGGGCCCCCAGGCGGCCCCCAAGCAGCCCCTCTCAATTTGGGTCTGGGGGCTTTCGTTGGGCCGGGAACCTGGGAGATTCCTGCAAGGTTGCAGTTCGCGGTCCGAGAAGCACTCTCCGGCCAACATGCCCAACTGCAGCAACAGCTCCCAAAGCGAAGGAGCGAGGACCCAAAGACCTAGCTGGCCTGAAAGGCCCCCAGGGGGCCCCCAAGCAGCCCCTCTCAATTTGGGTCTGGGGGCTTTCATTGGGCCGGGAACCTGGGAGATTCCTGCAAGGTTGCAGTTCGCGGCCGGAGAAGCACTCTCCGGCCAACATGCCCAACGTCAGCAACAGCTCCCAAACCGAATGAGCCAGGACACAAAGACCTAGCTGGCCTGAAGGGCCCCCAGGGGGCCCCCAAGCAGCCCCTCTCAATTTGGGTCTGGGGGCTTTCGTTGGGCCGGGAACCTGGGAGATTCCTGCAAGGTTGCAGTTCGCGGCCCGAGAAGCACTCTCCGGCCAACATGCCCAACGTCAGCAACAGCTCCCAAACCGAATGAGCCAGGACACAAAGACCTAGCTGGCCTGAAGGGCCCCCAGGGGGCCCCCAAGGAGCTCATCTCCATTTGGGTCTGGGGGCTTTCGTTGGGCCGGGAACCTGGGAGGTACCTGCAAGGTTGCAGTTCGCGGCCCGAGAAGCACTCTCCGGCCAACATGCCCAACTGCAGCAACAGCTCCCAAACCGAAGGAGCCAGGACACAAAGACCTAGCTGGCCTGAAGGGCCCCCAGGGGGCCCCCAAGCAGCCCCTCTCAATTTGGGTCTGGGGGCTTTCGTTGGGCCGGGAACCTGGGAGATTCCTGCAAGGTTGCAGTTCGCGGCCGGAGAAGCACTCTCCGGCCAACATGCCCAACTGCAGCAACAGCTCCCAAAGCGAAGGAGCCAGGACCCAAAGACCTAGCTGGCCTGAAGTGCCCCCAGGGGGTCCCCAAGCAGCCCCTCTCCATTTGGGTCTGGGGGCTTTCTTTAGGCTGAGAACCTGGGAGCTACCTGCAAGGTTGCAGTTCGTGGCCCGAGAAGCACTCTCCGGCCAACATGCCCAACTGCAGCAACAGCTCCCAAACCGAAGGAGCCAGGACCCAAAGACCTAGCTGGCCTGAAGGGCCCCCAGAAGGCCACCAAGCAGCCCCTCTCCATTTGGGTCTGGGGGCTTTCGTTGGGCATGTATACCTGAGAGGTACCTGCAAGTTACAGTTCGCGGCCCGAGAAGCACTCTCCGGCCAACATGCCCAACTGCAGCAACAGCTCCCAAACCGAAGGAGCCAGGACCCAAAGAGCTAGGTGGCCTGAAGGGCCCCCAGGGGGCCCCCAAGCAGCCCCTCTCCATTTGGGTCTGGGGGTTTTCGTTGGGCCGGGAACCTGGGAGATTCCTGCAAGGTTACAGTTCGCGGCCCGAGAAGCACTCTCCGGCCAACATGCCCAACTGCAGCAACAGCTCCCAAACCGAAGGAGCCAGGACCCAAAGACCTAGCTGGCCTGAAGGGCCCCCAGGGGGCCCCCAAGCAGCCCCTCTCCATTTGGGTCTGGGGGCTTTAGTTGGGCCGGGAACCTGGGAGAATCCTGCAAGGTTGCAGTTCGCGGCCCGAGAAGCACTCTCCGGCCAACATGCACAACTGCAGCAACAGCTCCCAAACCGAAGGAGCCAGGACCCAAAGACCTAGCTGGCCTGAAGGGCCCCCAGGGGGCCCCCAAGCAGCCCCTCTCAATTTGGGTCTGGGGGCTTTCGTTGGGCCGGGAACCTGGGAGAATCCTGCAAGGTTGCAGTTCGCGGCCCGAGAAGCACTCTCCGGCCAACATGCCCAACTGCAGCAACAGCTCCCAAACCGAAGGAGCCAGGACCCAAAGACCTAGCTGGCCTGAAGGGCCCCCAGGGGGCCCCCAAGCAGCCCCTCTCCATTTGGGTCTGGGGGCTTTTGTTGGGCATGGAACCTGGGAGATTCCTGCAAGGTTGCAGTTCGTGGCCCGAGAAGCACTCTCCGGCCAACATGCCCAACTGCAGCAACAGCTCCCAAACCGAAGGAGCCAGGACACAAAGACCTAGCTGGCCTGAAGGGCCCCCAGGGGGCCCCCAAGCAGCCCCTCTCAATTTGGGTCTGGGGGCTTTCGTTGGGCATGTATACCTGAGAGGTACCTGCAAGGTTACAGTTCGCGGCCCGAGAAGCACTCTCCGGACAACATGCTCAACTGCAGCAACAGCTCCCAAAGCGAAGGAGCCAGGACCCAAAGACCTAGCTGGCCTGAAGGGCCCCCAGGGGGCCCCCAAGCAGCCCCTCTCAATTTGGGTCTGGGGGCTTTCGTTGGGCCGGGAACCTGGGAGATTCCTGCAAGGTTGCAGTTCGCGGCCCGAGAAGCACTCTCCGGCCAACATGCCCAACTGCAGCAACAGCTCCCAAAGCGAAGGAGCGAGGACTTAATGACCTAGCTGGCCTGAAGGGCCCCCAGGGGGCCCCCAAGCAGCCCCTCTCAATTTGGGACTGTTGGCTTTCGTTGGGCATGGAACCTGGGAGATTCCTGCAAGGTTGCAGTTCGCGGCCCGAGAAGCACTCTCCGGCCAACATGCCCAACTGCAGCAACAGCTCCCAAACCGAAGGAGCCAGGACCCAAAGACCTAGCTGGCCTGAAGTGCCCCCAGGGGGCCCCAAGCAGCCCCTCTCAATTTGGGTCTGGGGGCTTTCGTTGGGCATGTATACCTGAGAGGTACCTGCAAGTTTACAGTTCGCGGCCCGAGAAGCACTCTCCAGCCAACATGCCCAACTGCAGCAACAGCTCCCAAAGCGAAGGAGCCAGGACCCAAAGACCTAGCTGGCCTGAAGTGCCCCCAGGGGGTCCCCAAGCAGCCCCTCTCCATTTGGGTCTGGGGGCTTTCGTTGGGCGGGGAACCTGGGAGATTCATGCAAGGTTGCAGTTCGCGGCCCGAGAAGCGCTCTCCGGCCAACATGCCCAACTGCAGCAACAGCTCCCAAAGCGAAGGAGCCAGGACCCAAAGACCTAGCTGGCCTGAAGGGCCCCCAGGGGGCCCCCAAGCAGCCCATCTCCATTTGGGTCTGGGGGCTTTCGTTGGGGATGGAACCTGGGAGAATCCTGCAAGTTTGCAGTTCGCGGCCCGAGAAGCACTCTCCGGCCAACATGCCCAACTGCAGCAACAGCTCCAAAACCGAAGGAGCCAGGACCCAAAGACCTAGCTGGCCTGAAGGGCCCCCAGGGGGCCCCCAAGCAGCCCCTCTCAATTTGGGTTTGGGGGCTTTCGTTGGGCATGGATACCTGAGATGTACCTGCAAGATTACAGTTCGCGGCCCGAGAAGCACTCTCCGGCCAACATGCTCAACTGCAGCAACAGCTCCAAAACCGAAGGAGCCAGG
Organism: Gallinula chloropus; assembly: GCF_964237585.1. NCBI lineage: Eukaryota > Metazoa > Chordata > Aves > Gruiformes > Rallidae > Gallinula > Gallinula chloropus. The sequence continues at coordinate 221,049 of NW_028168242.1, read as the reverse complement.
ACCCAAAGAGCTAGGTGGCCTGAAGGGCCCCCAGGGGGCCCCCAAGCAGCCCCTCTCCATTTGGGTCTGGGGGCTTTCGTTGGGCCGGGAACCTGGGAGATTCCTGCAAGGTTGCAGTTCGCGGCCCGAGAAGCACTCTCCGGCCAACATGCCCAACTGCAGCAACAGCTCCCAAACCGAAGGAGCCAGGACCCAAAGACCTAGCTGGCCTGAAGTGCCCCCAGGGGGCCCCCAAGCAGCCCCTCTCCATTTGAGTCTGGGGGCTTTTGTTGGGCCGGGAACCTGGGAGATTCCTGCAGGGTTGCAGTTCGAGGCCCGAGAAGCACTCTCCGGCCAACATGCCCAACTGCAGCAACAGCTCCCAAACCGAATGAGCCAGGACACAAAGACCTAGCTGGCCTGAAGGGCCCCCAGGGGGCCCCCAAGTAGCCCCTCTCAATTTGGGTCTGGGGGCTTTCGTTGGGCATGTACACCTGAGAGGTACCTGCAAGGTTACAGTTCGCGGCCCGAGAAGCACTCTCCGGCCAACATGCCCAACTGCAGCAACAGCTCCCAAAGCGAAGGAGCCAGGACCCAAAGACCTAGCTGGCCTGAAGTGCCCCCAGGGGGTCCCCAAGCAGCCCCTCTCCATTTGGGTCTGGGGGCTTTCGTTGGGCGGGGAAGCTGGGAGATTCATGCAAGGTTGCAGTTCGCGGCCCGAGAAGCACTCTCCGGCCAACATGCACAACTGCAGCAACAGCTCCCAAACCGAAGGAGCCAGGACCCAAAGACCTAGCTGGCCTGAAGGGCCCCCAGGGGGCCCCAAGCAGCCCCTCTCAATTTGGGTCTGGGGGCTTTCGTTGGGCCGGGAACCTGGGAGATTCCTGCAAGGTTGCAGTTCGCGGCCGGAGAAGCACTCTCCGGCCAACATGCCCAACTGCAGCAACAGCTCCCAAACCGAAGGAGCCAGGACCCAAAGACCTAGCTGGCCTGAAGGGCCCCCAGGGGGCCCCCAAGCAGCCCCTCTCCATTTGGGTCTGGGGGTTTTCGTTGGGCCGGGAACCTGGGAGGTACCTGCAAGGTTGCAGTTCGCGGCCCGAGAAGCACTCTCCGGCCAACATGCCCAACTGCAGCAACAGCTCCCAAACCGAAGGAGCCAGGACCCAAAGACCTAGCTGGCCTGAAGGGCCCCCAGGGGGCCCCCAAGCAGCCCCTCTCCATTTGGGTCTGGGGGCTTTCGTTGGGCATGGAACCTGGGAGATTCCTGCAAGGTTGCAGTTCGCGGCCCGAGAAGCACTCTCCGGCCAACATGCCCAACTGCAGCAACAGCTCCCAAAGCGAAGGAGCCAGGACCCAAAGACCTAGCTGGCCTGAAGGGCCCCCAGGGGGCCCCCAAGCAGCCCCTCTCCATTTGGGTCTGGGGGCTTTCGTTGGGCCGGGAACCTGGGAGAATCCTGCAATGTTGCAGTTCGCGGCCCGAGAAGCACTCTCCGGCCAACATGCCCAACTGCAGCAACAGCTCCCAAAGCGAAGGAGCAAGGACACAAAGACCTAGCTGGCCTGAAGGGCCCCCAGGGGGCCCCCAAGCAGCCCCTCTCAATTTGGGTCTGGGGGCTTTCGTTGGGCCGGGAACCTGGGAGATTCCTGCAAGGTTGCAGTTCGCGGCCCGAGAAGCACTCTCCGGCCAACATGCCCAACTGCAGCAACAGCTCCCAAAGCGAAGGAGCGAGGACCCAATGACCTAGCTGGCCTGAAGGGCCCCCAGGGGGCCCCCAAGCAGCCCCTCTCAATTTGGGACTGGGGGCTTTCGTTGGGCATGGAACCTGGGAGATTCCTGCAAGGTTGCAGTTCGCGGCCCGAGAAGCACTCTCCGGCCAACATGCCCAACTGCAGCAACAGCTCCCAAACCGAAGGAGCCAGGACCCAAAGACCTAGCTGGCCTGAAGTGCCCCCAGGGGGCCCCAAGCAGCCCCTCTCAATTTGGGTCTGGGGGCTTTCGTTGGGCATGTATACCTGAGAGGTACCTGCAAGTTTACAGTTCGCGGCCCGAGAAGCACTCTCCGGCCAACATGCCCAACTGCAGCAACAGCTCCCAAAGCGAAGGAGCCAGGACCCAAAGACCTAGCTGGCCTGAAGTGCCCCCAGGGGGTCCCCAAGCAGCCCCTCTCCATTTGGGTCTGGGGGCTTTCGTTGGGCGGGGAACGTGGGAGATTCATGCAAGGTTGCAGTTCGCGGCCCGAGAAGCACTCTCCGGCCAACATGCCCAACTGCAGCAACAGCTCCCAAAGTGAAGGAGCCAGGACCCAAAGACCTAGCTGGCCTGAAGGGCCCCCAGGGGGCCCCCAAGCAGCCCATCTCCATTTGGGTCTGGGGGCTTTCGTTGGGGATGGAACCTGGGAGAATCCTGCAAGGTTGCAGTTCGCGGCCCGAGAAGCACTCTCCGGCCAACATGCCCAACTGCAGCAACAGCTCCAAAACCGAAGGAGCCAGGACCCAAAGACCTAGCTGGCCTGAAGGGCCCCCAGGGGGCCCCCAAGCAGCCCCTCTCAATTTGGGTTTGGGGGCTTTCGTTGGGCATGGATACCTGAGATGTACCTGCAAGATTACAGTTCGCGGCCCGAGAAGCACTCTCCGGACAACATGCTCAACTGCAGCAACAGCTCCCAAGCCGAAGGAGCCAGGACCCAAAGAGCTAGGTGGCCTGAAGGGCCCCCAGGGGTCCCCCAAGCAGCCCCTCTCCATTTGGGTCTGGGGGCTTTCGTTGGGCCGGGAACCTGGGAGATTCCTGCAAGGTTGCAGTTCGCGGCCCGAGAAGCACTCTCCGGCCAACATGCCCAACTGCAGCAACAGCTCCCAAACCGAAGGAGCCAGGACCCAAAGACCTAGCTGGCCTGAAGGGCCCCCAGGGGGCCCCCAAGCAGCACCTCTCAATTTGGGTCTGGGGGCTTTCGTTGGGCCGGGAACCTGGGAGGTACCTGCAAGGTTGCATTTCGCGGCCCGAGAAGCACTCTCCGGCCAACAAGCCCAACTGCAACAACAGCTCCCAAACCGAAGGAGCCAGGACCCAAAGACCTAGCTGGCCTGAAGGGCCCCCAGGGGGGCCCCAAGCAGCCCCTCTCCATTTGGGTCTGGGGGCTTTCGTTGGGCCGGGAACCTGGGAGGTACCTGCAAGGTTGCAGTTCGCGGCCCGAGAAGCACTCTCCGGCCAACATGCCCAACTGCAGCAACAGCTCCCAAACCGAAGGAGCCAGGACCCAAAGACCTAGCTGGCCTGAAGGGCCCCCAGGGGGCCCCCAAGTAGCCCCTCTCAATTTGGGTCTGGGGGCTTTCGTTGGGCATGTATACCTGAGAGGTACCTGCAAGGTTACAGTTCGCGGCCCGAGAAGCACTCTCCGGCCAACATGCCCAACTGCAGCAACAGCTCCCAAAGCGAAGGAGCCAGGACCCAAAGACCTAGCTGGCCTGAAGTGCCCCCAGGGGGTCCCCAAGCAGCCCCTCTCCATTTGGGTCTGGGGGCTTTCGTTGGGCGGGGAACCTGGGAGATTCATGCAAGGTTGCAGTTCGCGGCCCGAGAAGCACTCTCCGGCCAACATGCCCAACTGCAGCAACAGCTCCCAAACCGAAGGAGCCAGGACCCAAAGACCTAGCTGGCCTGAAGGGCCCCCAGGGGGCCCCAAGCAGCCCCTCTCAATTTGGGTCTGGGGGCTTTCGTTGGGCCGGGAACCTGGGAGATTCCTGCAAGGTTGCAGTTCGCGGCCCGAGAAGCACTCTCCGGCCAACATGCCCAACTGCAGCAACAGCTCCCAAAGCGAAGGAGCCAGGACCCAAAGACCTAGCTGGCCTGAAGGGCCCCCAGGGGGCCCCCAAGCAGCCCCTCTCCATTTGGGTCTGGGGGTTTTCGTTGGGCCGGGAACCTGGGAGGTACCTGCAAGGTTGCAGTTCGCGGCCCGAGAAGCACTCTCCGGCCAACATGCCCAACTGCAGCAACAGCTCCCAAACCGAAGGAGCCAGGACCCAAAGACCTAGCTGGCCTGAAGGGCCCCCAGGGGGCCCCAAGCAGCCCCTCTCCATTTGGGTCTGGGGGCTTTCGTTGGGCCGGGAACCTGGGAGAATCCTGCAAGGTTGCAGTTCGCGGCCCGAGAAGCACTCTCCGGCCAACATGCCCAACTGCAGCAACAGCTCCCAAACCGAAGGAGCCAGGACCCAAAGACCTAGCTGGCCTGAAGGGCCCCCAGGGGGCCCCCAAGCAGCCCCTCTCCATTTGGGTCTGGGGGCTTTCGTTGGGCCGGGAACCTGGGAGAATCCTGCAAGGTTGCAGTTCGCGGCCCGAGAAGCACTCTCCGGCCAACATGCCCAACTGCAGCAACAGCTCCCAAACCGAAGGAGCCAGGACCCAAAGACCTAGCTGGCCTGAAGGGCCCCCAGGGGGCCCCCAAGCAGCCCCTCTCCATTTGGGTCTGGGGGCTTTTGTTGGGCCGGGAACCTGGGAGATTCCTGCAAGGTTGCAGTTCGCGGCCCGAGAAGCACTCTCCGGCCAACATGCCCAACTGCAGCAACAGCTCCCAAAGCGAAGGAGCAAGGACACAAAGACCTAGCTGGCCTGAAGGGCCCCCAGGGGGCCCCCAAGCAGCCCCTCTCCATTTGGGTCTGGGGGCTTTCGTTGGGCCGGGAACCTGGGAGATTCCTTCAAGGTTGCAGTTCGCGGCCCGAGAAGCACTCTCCGGCCAACATGCCCAACTGCAGCAACAGCTCCCAAAGCGAAGGAGCCAGGACCCAAAGACCTAGCTGGCCTGAAGGGCCCCCAGGGGGCCCCCAAGCAGCCCCTCTCCATTTGGGTCTGGGGGCTTTCGTTGGGCCAGGAACCTGGGAGGTACCTGCAAGGTTGCAGTTCGCGGCCCGAGAAGCACTCTCCGGCCAACATGCCCAACTGCAGCAACAGCTCCCAAAGCGAAGGAGCCAGGACCCAAAGACCTAGCTGGCCTGAAGGGCCCCCAGGGTGCCACCAAGCAGCCCCTCTCAATTTGGGTCTGGGGGCTTTCGTTGGGCATGTATACCTGAGAGGTACCTGCAAGTTACAGTTCGCGGCCCGAGAAGCACTCTCCGCCCAACATGCCCAACTGCAGCAACAGCTCCCAAAGCGAAGGAGCCAGGACCCAAAGACCTAGCTGGCCTGAAGGGCCCCCAGGGGGCCCCCCAAGCAGCCCCTCTCAATTTGGGTCTGGGGGCTTTCGTTGGGCCGGGAACCTGGGAGATTCCTTCAAGGTTGCAGTTCGCGGCCCGAGAAGCACTCTCCGGCCAACATGCCCAACTGCAGCAACAGCTCCCAAACCGAAGGAGCCAGGACCCAAAGACCTAGCTGGCCTGAAGGGCCCCCAGGGGCCCCCAAGCAGCCCCTCTCAATTTGGGTCTGGGGGCTTTCGTTGGGCCGGGAACCTGGGAGATTCCTGCAAGGTTGCAGTTCGCGGCCGGAGAAGCACTCTCCGGCCAACATGCCCAACTGCAGCAACAGCTCCCAAAGCGAAGGAGCCAGGACCCAAAGACCTAGCTGGCCTGAAGGGCCCCCAGGGCCCCCCAAGCAGCCCCTCTCCATTTGGGTCTGGGGGTTTTCGTTGGGCCGGGAACCTGGGAGGTACCTGCAAGGTTGCAGTTCGTGGCCCGAGAAGCACTCTCCGGCCAACATGCCCAACTGCAGCAACAGCTCCCAAACCGAAGGAGCCAGGACCCAAAGACCTAGCTGGCCTGAAGGGCCCCCAGGGGGCCCCAAGCAGCCCCTCTCCATTTGGGTCTGGGGGCTTTCGTTGGGCCGGGAACCTGGGAGAATCCTGCAAGGTTGCAGTTCGCAGCCCGAGAAGCACTCTCCGGCCAACATGCCCAACTGCAGCAACAGCTCCCAAAGCGAAGGAGCCAGGACCCAAAGACCTAGCTGGCCTGAAGGGCCCCCAGGGGGCCCCCAAGCAGCCCCTCTCCATTTGGGTCTGGGGGCTTTCGTTGGGCCGGGAACCTGGGAGAATCCTGCAAGGTTGCAGTTCGCGGCCCGAGAAGCACTCTCCGGCCAACATGCCCAACTGCAGCAACAGCTCCCAAACCGAAGGAGCCAGGACCCAAAGACCTAGCTGGCCTGAAGGGCCCCCAGGGGGCCCCCAAGCAGCCCCTCTCCATTTGGGTCTGGGGGCTTTTGTTGGGCCGGGAACCTGGGAGATTCCTGCAAGGTTGCAGTTCGAGGCCCGAGAAGCACTCTCCGGCCAACATGGCCAACTGCAGCAACAGCTCCCAAAGCGAAGGAGCAAGGACACAAAGACCTAGCTGGCCTGAAGGGCCCCCAGGGGGCCCCCAAGCAGCCCCTCTCAATTTGGGTCTGGGGGCTTTTGTTGGGCCGGGAACCTGGGAGATTCCTTCAAGGTTGCAGTTCGCGGCCCGAGAAGCACTCTCCGGCCAACATGCCCAACTGCAGCAACAGCTCCCAAAGCGAAGGAGCCAGGACCCAAAGACCTAGCTGGCCTGAAGGGCCCCCAGGGGGCCACCAAGCAGCCCCTCTCCATTTGGGTCTGGGGGCTTTCGTTGGGCCAGGAACCTGGGAGGTACCTGCAAGGTTGCAGTTCGCGGCCCGAGAAGCACTCTCCGGCCAACATGCCCAACTGCAGCAACAGCTCCCAAAGCGAAGGAGCCAGGACCCAAAGACCTAGCTGGCCTGAAGGGCCCCCAGGGGGCCACCAAGCAGCCCCTCTCAATTTGGGTCTGGGGGCTTTCGTTGGGCATGTATACCTGAGAGGTACCTGCAAGTTACAGTTCGCGGCCCGAGAAGCACTCTCCGCCCAACATGCCCAACTGCAGCAACAGCTCCCAAACAGAAGGAGCCAGGACACAAAGACCTAGCTGGCCTGAAGGGCCCCCAGGGGGCCCCCAAGCAGCCCCTCTCCATTTGGGTCTGGGGGCTTTTGTTGGGCCGGGAACCTGGGAGATTCCTGCAAGGTTGCAGTTCGAGGCCCGAGAAGCACTCTCCGGCCAACATGCCCAACTGCAGCAACAGCTCCCAAAGCGAATGAGCCAGGACCCAAAGACCTAGCTGGCCTGAAGGGCCCCCAGGGGGCCCCCAAGCAGCCCCTCTCAATTTGGGTCTGGGGGCTTTCGTTGGGCCGGGAACCTGGGAGATTCCTGCAAGGTTGCAGTTCGCGGCCCGAGAAGCACTCTCCGCCCAACATGCCCAACTGCAGCAACAGCTCCCAAACCGAAGGAGCCAGGACCCAAAGACCTAGCTGGCCTGAAGGGCCCCCAGGGGGCCCCCAAGCAGCCCCTCTCCATTTGGGTCTGGGGGCTTTCGTTGGGCCGGGAACCTGGGAGGTACCTGCAAGGTTGCAGTTCGCGGCCCGAGAAGCACTCTCCGCCCAACATGCCCAACTGCAGCAACAGCTCCCAAAGCGAAGGAGCCAGGACCCAAAGACCTAGCTGGCCTGAAGGGCCCCCAGGGGGCCCCCAAGCAGCCCCTCTCAATTTGGGTCTGGGGGCTTTCGTTGGGCATGGAACCTGGGAGATTCCTGCAAGGTTGCAGTTCGCGGCCCGAGAAGCACTCTCCGGCCAACATGCCCAACTGCAGCAACAGCTCCCAAAGCGAAGGAGCCAGGACCCAAAGACCTAGCTGGCCTGAAGGGCCCCCAGGGGGCCCCAAGCAGCCCCTCTCAATATGGGTCTGAGGGCTTTCGTTGGGCCGGGAACCTGGGAGAATCCTGCAAGGTTGCAGTTAGCGGCCCGAGAAGCACTCTCCGGCCAACATGCCCAACTGCAGCAACAGCTCCCAAACCGAAGGAGCCAGGACCCAAAGACCTAGCTGGCCTGAAGGGCCCCCAGGGGGCCCCCAAGCAGCCCCTCTCCATTTGGGTCTGGGGGCTTTCGTTGGGCCGGGAACCTGGGAGAATCCTGCAAGGTTGCAGTTCGCGGCCCGAGAAGCACTCTCCGGCCAACATGCCCAACTGCAGCAACAGCTCCCAAAGCGAAGGAGCCAGGACCCAAAGACCTAGCTGGCCTGAAGTGCCCCCAGGGGGCCCCCAAGCAGCCCCTCTCCATTTGGGTCTGGGGGCTTTATTTAGGCTGAGAACCTGGGATATACCAGCAAGGTTGCAGTTCGCGGCCCGAGAAGCACTCTCCGGCCAACATGCCCAATATCCAGCAACAGCTCCCAAACCGAAGGAGCCAGGACCCAAAGACCTAGCTGGCCTGAAGGGCCCCCAGAAGGCCACCAAGCAGCCCCTCTCCATTTGGGTCTGGGGGCTTTCGTTGGGCATGTATACCTGAGAGGTACCTGCAAGTTACAGTTCGCGGCCCGAGAAGCACTCTCCGCCCAACATGCCCAACTGCAGCAACAGCTCCCAAAGCGAAGGAGCCAGGACCCAAAGACCTAGCTGGCCTGAAGGGCCCCCAGGGGGCCCCCAAGCAGCCCCTCTCCATTTGGGTCTGGGGGCTTTCGTTGGGCCGGGAACCTGGGAGGTACCTGCAAGGTTGCAGTTCGCGGCCCGAGAAGCACTCTCCGGCCAACATGCCCAACTGCAGCAACAGCTCCCAAAGCGAAGGAGACAGGACCCAAAGACCTAGCTGGCCTGAAGGGCCCCCAGGGGGCCACCAAGCAGCCCCTCTCCATTTGGGTCTGGGGGCTTTCGTTGGGCCGGGAACCTGGGAGGTATCTGCAAGGTTGCAGTTCGCAGCCCGAGAAGCACTCTCCGGCCAACATGCCCAACGTCCAGCAACAGCTCCCAAACCGAAGGAGCCAGGACCCAAAGACCTAGCTGGCCTGAAGTGCCCCCAGGGGGTCCCCAAGCAGCCCCTCTCCATTTGGGTCTGGGGGCTTTCGTTGGGCATGGAACCTGGGAGGTACCTGCAAGGTTGCAGTTCGCAGCCCGAGAAGCACTCTCCGGTCAACATGCCCAACGTCCAGCAACAGCTCCCAAACCGAAGGAGCCAGGACCCAAAGACCTAGCTGGCCTGAAGGGCCCCCAGGGGGCCCCCAAGCAGCCCCTCTCAATTTGGATCTGGGGGCTTAAGTTGGGCCGGGAACCTGGGAGGTACCTGCAAGGTTGCAGTTCGCAGCCCGAGAAGCACTCTCCGGTCAACATGCCCAACGTCCAGCAACAGCTCCCAAACCGAAGGAGCCAGGACCCAAAGACCTAGCTGGCCTGAAGGGCCCCCAGGAGGCCCCCCAAGCAGCCCCTCTCCATTTGGGTCTGGGGGCTTTCGTTGGGCATGGAACCTGGGAGCTACCTGCACGGTTGCAGTTCGCGGCCCGAGAAGCACTCTCCGGCCAACATGCCCAACTGCAGCAACAGCTCCCAAACCGAAGGAGCCAGGACCCAAAGACCTAGCTGGCCTGAAGGGGCCCCAGGGGGCCCCCAAGCAGCCCCTCTCCATTTGGGTCTGGGGGCTTTCGTTGGGCCGGGAACCTGGGAGCTACCTGCAAGGTTGCAGTTCGCGGCCCGAGAAGCACTCTCCGGCCAACATGCCCAACTGCAGCAACAGCTCCCAAACCGAAGGAGCCAGGACCCAAAGACCTAGCTGGCCTGAAGGGGCCCCAGGGGGCCCCCAAGCGGCCCCTCTCCATTTGGGTCTGGGGGCTTTCGTTGGGCCGGGGACCTGGGAGCTACCTGCAAGCTTGCAGTTCACGGCCCGAGAACCACTCTCCGGCCAACATGCCCAACTGCAGCAACAGCTCCCAAACCGAAGGAGCCAGGACCCAAAGACCTAGCTGGCCTGGAGTGTCCCCAGGGGGCCCGCAAGCAGCCCCTCTCAATTTTGGTCTGGGGGCTTTCGTTGGGCCGGGAACCCGGGAGGTGTCTGCAAGGTTGCAGTTCGCGGCCCGAGAAGCACTCTCCGGCCATCATGCCCAACTGCAGCAACAGCTCCCAAACCGAAGGAGCCAGGACCCAAAGACCTAGCTGGCCTGAAGGGCCCCCAGGGGGCCCCCAAGCAGCCCCTCTCAATTTTGGTCTGGGGGCTTTCGTTGGGCCGGGAACCTGGGAGGTGCCTGCAAGGTTGCAGTTCACGGCCCGAGAAGCACTCTCCGGTCAACATGCCCAACGTCCAGCAACAGCTCCCAAACCCAAGGAGCCAGGACCCAAAGACCTAGCTGGCCTGAAGAGTCCCCAGGGGGCCCCCAAACAGCCCCTCTCCATTTGGCTCTGGGGGCTTTCGTTGGGCCGGGAACCTGGGAGCTACCTGCAAGTTTGCAGTTCGTGGCCCGAGAAGCACTCTCCGGCCAACATGCCCAACTGCAGCAACAGCTCCCAAACCGAAGGAGCCAGGACCCAAAGACCTAGCTGGCCTGAAGGGCCCCCAGGGGGCCCCCAAGCAGCCCCTCTCAATTTTGGTCTGGGGGCTTTCGTTGGGCCGGGAACCTGGGAGGTGCCTGCAAGGTTGCAGTTCACGGCCCGAGAAGCACTCTCCGGTCAACATGCCCAACGTCCAGCAACAGCTCCCAAACCGAAGGAGCCAGGACCCAAAGACCTAGCTGGCCTGAAGGGGCCCCAGGGGGCCCCCAAGCAGCCCCTCTCCATTTGGGTCTGGGGGCTTTCGTTGGGCCGGGAACCTGGGAGCTACCTGCAAGGTTGCAGTTCACGGCCCGAGAACCACTCTCCGGCCAACATGCCCAAAGTCCAGCAACAGCTCACAAACCGAAGGAGCCAGGACCCAAAGACCTAGCTGGCCTGAAGAGGCCCCAGGGGGCCCCCAAGCAGCCCCTCTCCATTTGGGTCTTGGGGCTTTCGTTGGGCCGGGAACCAGGGAGCTACCTGCAAGGTTGCAGTTCGCAGCCCAAGAAGCACTCTCCGGTCAACATGCCCAACGTCCAGCAACAGCTCCCAAACCGAAGGAGCCAGGACCCAAAGACCTAGCTGGCCTGAAGGGCCCCCTGGGGGCCCCCAAACAGCCCCTCTCCATTTGGGTCTGGGGGCTTTCGTTGGGCATGGAACCTGGGAGGTGCCTGCAAGGTTGCAGTTCGCAGCCCGAGAAGCACTCTCCGGCCAACATGCCCAACTGCAGCAACAGCTCCCAAACCGAAGGAGCCAGGACCCAAAGAAATAGCTGGCCTGGAGGGTCCCCAGGGGGCCCCCAAGCAGCCCCTCTCAATTTTGGTCTGGGGTCTTTCGTTGGGCCGGGAACCTGGGAGGTGCCTGCAAGGTTGCAGTTCGCGGCCCGAGAAGCACTCTCCGGTCAACATGCCCAACGTCCAGCAACAGCTCCCAAACCGAAGGAGCCAGGACCCAAAGACCTAGCTGGCCTGAAGAGTCCCCAGGGGTCCCCCAAGCAGCCCCTCTCCATTTGGGTCTGGGGGCTTTCGTTGGGCCGGGAACCTGGGAGGTGCCTGCAAGGTTGCAGTTCGCGGCCCGAGAAGCACTCTCCGGTCAACATGCCCAACGTCCAGCAACAGCTCCCAAACCGAAGGAGCCAGGACCCAAAGACCTAGCTGGCCTGAAGAGTCCCCAGGAGGCCCCCAAGCAGCCCCTCTCCATTTGGGTCTGGGGGCTTTCGTTGGGCATGGAACCTGGGAGCTACCTGCAAGGTTGCAGTTCACGGCCCGAGAACCACTCTCCGGTCAACATGCCCATCGTCCAGCAACAGCTCCCAAACCGAAGGAGCCAGGACCCAAAGACCTAGATGGCATGAAGAGTCCCAAGGGGGCCCCCAAGCAGCCCCTCTCCATTTGGGTCTGGGGGCTTTCCTTGGGCATGGAACCTGGGAGGTACCTGCAAGGTTACAGTTCGCAGCCTGAGAAGCACTCTCCGGCCAACATGCCCAACGTCCAGCAACAGCTCCCAAACCGAAGGAGCCAGGACCCAAAGACCTAGCTGGCCTGAAGGGCCCCCAGGAGGCCCCCCAAGCAGCCCCTCTCCATTTGGGTCTGGGGGCTTTCGTTGGGCCGGGGACCTGGGAAGTACCTGCAAGGTTGCAGTTCACGGCCCGAGAACCACTCTCCGGCCAACATGCCCAACTGCAGCAACAGCTCCCAAACCGAAGGAGCCAGGACCCAAAGACCTAGCTGGCCTGGAGTGTCCCCAGGGGGCCCCCAAGCAGCCCCTCTCAATTTGGGTCTGGGGGCTTTCGTTGGGCCGGGAACCTGGGAGATACCTGCAAGGTTGCAGTTCACGGCCCGAGAAGCACTCTCCGGTAACATGCCCAACGTCCAGCAACAGCTCCCAAACCGAAGGAGCCAGGACCCAAAGACCTAGCTGGCCTGAAGGGCCCCCAGGGGGCCCCCAAGCAGCCCCTCTCCATTTGGGTCTGGGGGCTTTCGTTGGGCCGGGGACATGGGAGGTACCTGCAAGGTTGCAGTTCACGGCCCGAGAACCACTCTCCGGCCAACATGCCCAACGTCCAGCAACAGCTCCCAAACCGAAGGAGCCAGGACCCAAAGAAATAGCTGGCCTGGAGGGTCCCCAGGGGGCCCCCAAGCAGCCCCTCTCAATTTTGGTCTGGGGTCTTTCGTTGGGCCGGGAACCTGGGAGGTGCCTGCAAGGTTGCAGTTCGCGGCCCGAGAAGCACTCTCCGGTCAACATGCCCAACGTCCAGCAACAGCTCCCAAACCGAAGGAGCCAGGACCCAAAGACCTAGCTGGCCTGAAGAGTCCCCAGGGGTCCCCCAAGCAGTCCCTCTCCATTTGGGTCTGGGGGCTTTCGTTGGGCCGGGAACCTGGGAGGTGCCTGCAAGGTTGCAGTTCGCGGCCCGAGAAGCACTCTCCGGTCAACATGCCCAACGTCCAGCAACAGCTCCCAAACCGAAGGAGCCAGGACCCAAAGACCTAGCTGGCCTGAAGAGTCCCCAGGAGGCCCCCAAGCAGCCCCTCTCCATTTGGGTCTGGGGGCTTTCGTTGGGCATGGAACCTGGGAGCTACCTGCAAGGTTGCAGTTCACGGCCCGAGAAGCACTCTCCGGTCAACATGCCCATCGTCCAGCAACAGCTCCCAAACCGAAGGAGCCAGGACCCAAAGACCTAGATGGCATGAAGAGTCCCAAGGGGGCCCCCAAGCAGCCCCTCTCCATTTGGGTCTGGGGGCTTTCCTTGGGCATGGAACCTGGGAGGTACCTGCAAGGTTACAGTTCGCAGCCTGAGAAGCACTCTCCGGCCAACATGCCCAACGTCCAGCAACAGCTCCCAAACCGAAGGAGCCAGGACCCAAAGACCTAGCTGGCCTGAAGGGCCCCCAGGAGGCCCCCCAAGCAGCCCCTCTCCATTTGGGTCTGGGGGCTTTCGTTGGGCATGGAACCTGGGAGCTACCTGCAAGGTTGCAGTTCGCGGCCCGAGAAGCACTCTCCGGCCAACATGCCCAACTGCAGCAACAGCTCCCAAACCGAAGGAGCCAGGACCCAAAGACCTAGCTGGCCTGAAGGGGCCCCAGGGGGCCCCCAAGCAGCCCCTCTCCATTTGGGTCTGGCGGCTTTCGTTGGGCCGGGGACCTGGGAAGTACCTGCAAGGTTGCAGTTCACGGCCCGAGAACCACTCTCCGGCCAACATGCCCAACTGCAGCAACAGCTCCCAAACCGAAGGAGCCAGGACCCAAAGACCTAGCTGGCCTGGAGTGTCCCCAGGGGGCCCCCAAGCAGCCCCTCTCAATTTGGGTCTGGGGGCTTTCGTTGGGCCGGGAACCTGGGAGATACCTGCAAGGTTGCAGTTCACGGCCCGAGAAGCACTCTCCGGTAACATGCCCAACGTCCAGCAACAGCTCCCAAACCGAAGGAGCCAGGACCCAAAGACCTAGCTGGCCTGAAGGGCCCCCAGGGGGCCCCCAAACAGCCCCTCTCCATTTGGGTCTGGGGGCTTTCGTTGGGCCGGGGACATGGGAGGTACCTGCAAGGTTGCAGTTCACGGCCCGAGAACCACTCTCCGGCCAACATGCCCAACGTCCAGCAACAGCTCCCAAACCGAAGGAGCCAGGACCCAAAGACGTAGCTGGCCTGAAGAGGCCCCAGGGGGCCCCCAAGCAGCCCCTCTCCATTTGGGTCTGGGGGCTTTCGTTGGGCCGGGAACCAGGGAGCTACCTGCAAGGTTGCAGTTCGCGGTCCGAGAAGCACTCTCCGGCAAACTTGCCCAACGTCCAGCAACAGCTCCCAAACCGAAGGAGCCAGGACCCAAAGACCTAGCTGGCCTGAAGGGCCCCCTGGGGGCCCCCAAACAGCCTCTCTCCATTTGGGTCTGGGGGCTTTCGTTGGGCATGGAACCTGGGAGGTGCCTGCAAGGTTGCAGTTCGCAGCCCGAGAAGCACTCTCCGGCCAACATGCCCAACGTCCAGCAACAGCTCCCAAACCGAAGGAGCCAGGACCCAAAGAAATAGCTGGCCTGGAGGGCCCCCAGGGGGCCCCCAAACAGCCCCTCTCAATTTTGGTCTGGGGTCTTTCGTTGGGCCGGGAACCTGGGAGCTACCTGCAAGGTTGCAGTTCGCAGCCCGAGAAGCACTCTCCGGCCAACATGCCCAACTGCAGCAACAGCTCCCAAACCGAAGGAGCCAGGACCCAAAGACCTAGCTGGCCTGAAGGGGCCCCCAGGGGGCCCCCAAGCAGCCCCTCTCAATTTGGGTCTGGGGGCTTTCGTTGGGCCGGGAACCTGGGAGAATCCTGCAAGGTTGCAGTTCGCGGCCCGAGAAGCACTCTCCGGCCAACATGCCCAACTGCAGCAACAGCTCCCAAACCGAAGGAGCCAGGACCCAAAGACCTAGCTGGCCTGAAGGGCCCCCAGGGGGCCCCCAAGCAGCCCCTCTCAATTTTGGTCTGGGGGCTTTCGTTGGGCCGGGGACATGGGAGGTACCTGCAAGGTTGTAGTTCGCAGCCCGAGAAGCACTCTCCGGTCAACATGCCCAACGTCCAGCAACAGCTCCCAAACCGAAGGAGCCAGGACCCAAAGACCTAGCTGGCCTGAAGGGCCCCCAGGGGGCCCCCAAACAGCCCCTCTCCATTTGGGTCTGGGGGCTTTCATTGGGCGTGGAACGTGGGAGGTACCTGCAAGGTTGCAGTTCGCAGCCCGAGAAGCACTCTCCGGCCAACATGCCCAACGTCCAGCAACAGGTCCCAAACCGAAGGAGCCAGGACCCAAAGACCTAGCTGGCCTGAAGGGCCCCCAGGGGGCCCCCAAGCAGCCCCTCTCCATTTGGGTCTGGGGGCTTTCGTTGGGCCGGGGACCTGGGAGGTACCTGCAAGGTTGCAGTTCGCAGCCCGAGAAGCACTCTCCGGCCAACATGCCCAACGTCCAGCAACAGCTCCCAAACCGAAGGAGCCAGGACCCAAAGACCTAGCTGGCCTGAAGGGCCCCCAGGGGGAACCCTAGCAGCCCCTCTCAATTTGGGTCTGGGGGCTTTCGTTGGGCATGGAACCTGGGAGATACCTGCAAGGTTGCAGTTCCAAGCCCGAGAAGCACTCTCCGGCCAACATGCCCAACTGCAGCAACAGCTCCCAAACCGAAGGAGCCAGGCCCCAAAGAAATAACTGGCCTCGAGTGTCCCCAGGAGGCCCGCAAGCAGCCCCTCTCAATTTTGGTCTGGGGGCTTTCGTTGGGCCAGGAAACTGGGAGGTACCTGAAAGGTTGAAGTTCGCAGCCTGAGAAGCACTCTCCGGCCAACATGCCCAACTGCAGCAACAGCTCCCAAACCGAAGGAGCCAGGACACAAAGACCTAGCTGGCCTGAAGGGGCCCCAGTGTTCACCCAAGCAGCCCCTCTCCATTTGGGTCTGGGGGCTTTCGTTGGGCCGGGAACCTGGGAGCTACCTGCAAGGTTGCAGTTCACGGCCCGAGAAGCACTCTCCGGTCAACATGCCCAACGTCCAGCAACAGCTCCCAAACCGAAGGAGCCAGGACCCAAAGACCTAGATGGCATGAAGAGTCCCAAGGGGGCCCCCAAGCAGTCCCTCTCCATTTGGGTCTGGGGGCTTTCGTTGGGCATGGAACCTGGGAGCTACCTGCAAGGTTACAGTTCGCAGCCTGAGAAGCACTCTCCGGCAAACATGCCCAACTTCCAGCAACAGCTCCCAAACCGAAGGAGCCAGGACCCAAAGACCTAGCTGGCCTGGAGTGTCCCCAGGGGGCGCGCAAGCAGCCCCTCTCAATTTGGGTCTGGGGGCTTTCGTTGGGCATGGAACCTGGGAGATACCTGCAAGGTTGCAGTTCACGGCCCGAGAAGCACTCTCCGGTCAACATGCTCAACGTCCAGCAACAGCTCCCAAACCGAAGGAGCCAGGACCCAAAGACCTAGCTGGCCTGAAGGGCCCCCAGGGGGCCCCCAAGCAGCCCCTCTCCATTTGGGTCTGGTGGCTTTCGTTGGGCCGGGGACATGGGAGGTACCTGCAAGGTTGCAGTTCGCGGCCCGAGAAGCACTCTCCGGTCAACATGCCCAACGTCCAGCAACAGCTCCCAAACCGAAGGAGACAGGACCCAAAGACCTAGCTGGCCTGAAGAGTCCCCAGGGGTCCCCCAAGCAGCCCCTCTCCATTTGGGTCTGGGGGCTTTCGTTGGGCCGGGAACCTGGGAGGTGCCTGCAAGGTTGCAGTTCGCGGCCCGAGAAGCACTCTCCAGTCAACATGCCCAACGTCCAGCAACAGCTCCCAAACCGAAGGAGCCAGGACCCAAAGACCTAGCTGGCCTGAAGAGTCCCCAGGGGGCCCCCAAGCAGCCCCTCTCCATTTGGGTCTGGGGGCTTTCGTTGGGCCCTGAACCTGGGAGCTACCTGCAAGGTTGCAGTTCACGGCCCGAGAAGCACTCTCCGGTCAACATGCCCAACGTCCAGCAACAGCTCCCAAACCGAAGGAGCCAGGACCCAAAGACCTAGATGGCATGAAGGGGCCCCAGGGGACCCCAAACAGCCCCTCTCCGTTTGGGTCTGGGGGCTTTCGTTGGGCCGGGGACCTGGGAGGTACCTGCAAGGTTGCAGTTCGTGGCCCGAGAAGCACTCTCCGGCCAACATGCCCAACTGCAGCAACAGCTCCCAAACCGAAGGAGCCAGGACCCAAAGACCTAGCTGGCCTGAAGGGCCCCCAGGGGGCCCCCAAGCAGCCCCTCTCCATTTGGGTCTGGGGGCTTTCGTTGGGCCGGGAACCTGGGAGATACCTGCAAGGTTGCAATTCGCAGCCCGAGAAGCACTCTCCGGCCAACATGCCCAACTGCAGCAACAGCTCCCAAACCGAAGGAGCCAGGACCCAAAGACCTAGCTGGCCTGAAGGGGCCCCCAGGGGGCCCCCAAGCAGCCCCTCTCAATTTGGGTCTGGGGGCTTTCATTGGGCGTGGAACCTGGGAGGTACCTGCAAGGTTGCAGTTCGCAGCCCGAGAAGCACTCTCCGGCCAACATGCCCAACGTCCAGCAACAGGTCCCAAACCGAAGGAGCCAGGACCCAAAGACCTAGCTGGCCTGAAGGGCCCCCAGGGGGCACCCAAGCAGCCCCTCTCCATTTGGGTCTGGGGGCTTTCGTTGGGCCGGTGACCTGGGAGGTACCTGCAAGGTTGCAGTTCGCAGCCCGAGAAGCACTCTCCGGTCAACATGCCCAACGTCCAGCAACAGCTCCCAAACCGAAGGAGCCAGGACCCAAAGACCTAGCTGGCCTGAAGGGCCCCCAGGGGGAACCCAAGCAGCCCCTCTCCATTTGGGTCTGGGGGCTTTCGTTGGGCATGGAACCTGGGAGGTACCTGCAAGGTTGCAGTTCCAAGCCCGAGAAGCACTCTCCGGCCAACATGCCCAACTGCAGCAACAGCTCCCAAACCGAAGGAGCCAGGCCCCAAAGAAATAGCTGGCCTCGAGTGTCCCCAGGAGGCCCCGCAAGCAGCCCCTCTCAATTTTGGTCTGGGGGCTTTCGTTGGGCCAGGAAACTGGGAGGTACCTGAAAGTTTGAAGTTCGCAGCCTGAGAAGCACTCTCCGGCCAACATGCCCAACTGCAGCAACAGCTCCCAAACCGAAGGAGCCAGGACACAAAGACCTAGCTGGCCTGAAGGGGCCCCAGGGGTCACCTAAGCAGCCCCTCTCAATTTGGGTCTGGGGGCTTTCGTTGGGCCGGGGACCTGGGAGGTACCTGCAAGGTTGCAGTTCACGTATCGAGAAGCACTCTCCGGCCAACATGCCCAACGTCCAGCAACAGCTCCCAAACCGAAGGAGCCAGGACCCAAAGACCTAGCTGGCCTGAAGGGGCCCCAGGGGGCCCCCAAACAGCCCCTCTCCATTTGGGTCTGGGGGCTTTCATTGGGCATGGATCCTGGGAGGTACCTGCAAGGTTGCAGTTCGCGGCCCGAGAAGCACTCTCCGGCCAACATGCCCAACTGCAGCAACAGCTCCCAAACCGAAGGAGCCAGGAACCAAAGACCTAGCTGGCCTGAAGGGCCCCCAGGGGGCCCCCAAGCAGCCCCTCTCCATTTGGGTCTGGGGTTTTCCGTTGGGCCGGGGACCTGGGAGGTACCTGCAAGGTTGCAGTTCGCAGCCCGAGAAGCACTCTCCGGCCAACATGCACAACTGCAGCAACAGCTCCCAAACCGAAGGAGCCAGGACCCAAAGAAATAGCTGGCCTGAAGGGGCCACAAGGGGCTCCCAAGCAGCCCCTCTCCATTTGGGTCTGGGGGCTTTCGTTGGGCCGGGAACCTGGGAGCTACCTGCAAGGTTGCAGTTCGCGGCCCGAGAAGCACTCTCCGGTCAACATGCCCAACTGCAGCAACAGCTCCCAAAGCGAAGGAGCCAGGACCCAAAGACCTAGCTGGCCTGAAGGGCCCCCAGGGGGCCCCCAAGCAGCCCCTCTCCATTTGGGTCTGGGGGCTTTCGTTGGGCCTGCGACCTGGGAGGTACCTGCAAGGTTGCAGTTCGCAGCCCGAGAAGCACTCTCCGGCCAACATGCCCAACGTCCAGCAACAGCTCCCAAACCGAAGGAGCCAGGACCCAAAGACCTAGCTGGCCTGAAGGGGCCCCAGGGGGCCCCCAAACAGCCCCTCTCCATTTGGGTCTGGGGGCTTTCGTTGGGCCGGGAACCTGGGAGCTACCTGCAAGGTTGCAGTTCGCAGCCCGAGAAGCACTCTCCGGCCAACATGCCCAACTGCAGCAACAGCTCCCAAACCCAAGGAGCCAGGACCCAAAGACCTAGCTGGCCTGAAGGGCCCCCAGGGGCCCCCAAGCAGCCCCTCTCCATTTGGGTCTGGGGGCTTTCGTGGGCCGGGAACCTGGGAGGTGCCTGCAAGGTTGCAGTTCGCGGCCCGAGAAGCACTCTCCGGCCATCATGCCCAACGTCCAGCAACAGCTCCCAAACCGAAGGAGCCAGGACCCAAAGACCTAGCTGGCCTGAAGGTCCCCAGGGGGCCCCCAGACAGCCCCTCTCAATTTGGGTCTGGGGGCTTTCGTTGGGCATGGAACCTGGGAGGTACCTGCAAGGTTGCAGTTCGCGGCCCGAGAAGCACTCTCCGGTCAACATGCCCAACGTCCAGCAACAGTTCCCAAACCGAAGGAGCCAGGACCCAAAGACCTAGCTGGCCTGAAGGGCCCCCAGGGGGCCCCCAAGCAGCCCCTCTCCATTTGGGTCTGGGGGCTTTCGTTGGGCCGGGAACCTGGGAGGTATCTGCAAGGTTGCAGTTCGCAGCCCGAGAAGCACTCTCCGGTCAACATGCCCAACGTCCAGCAACAGCTCCCAAATCGAAGGAGCCAGGACCCAAAGACCTAGCTGGCCTGAAGGGCCCCCAGGGGGAAGCCAAGTAGCCCATCTCAATTTGGGTCTGGGGGCTTTCGTTGGGCCTGGGACTTGGGAGGTACCTGCAAGGTTGCAGTTCGCAGCCCGAGAAGCACTCTCCGGTCAACATGCCCAACTGCAGAAACAGCTCCCAAACCGAAGGAGCCAGGACCCAAAGACCTAGCTGGCCTGAAGGGGCCCCAAAGAGCCACCAAGCAGCCCCTCTCAATTTGGGCCTGGGGGCTTTCCTTGGGCCGGGAACCTGGGATTTACCTGCAAGGTTGCAGTTCACGTACCGAGAAGCACTCTCCGGCCAACATGCCCAACTGCAGCAACAGCTCCCAAACCCAAGGAGCCAGGACCCAAAGACCTAGCTGGCCTGAAGAGTCATCCAGGGTGCCCCCAAACAGCCCCTCTCAATTTGGGTCTGGGGGCTTTCGTTGGGCCGGGAACCTGGGAGCTACCTGCAAGGTTGCAGTTTGCAGCCTGAGAAGCACTCTCCGGCCAACATGCCCAACGTCCAGCAACAGCTCCCAAAGCGAAGGAGCCAGGACCCAAAGACCTAGGTGGCCTGAAGGGCCCCCAGGGGGCCCCCAAGCAGCCCCTCTCCATTTGGGTCTGGGGGCTTTCGTTGGGCCGGGGACCTGGGAGGTACCTGCAAGGTTACAGTTCGCAGCCCGAGAACCACTCTCCGGCCAACATGCCCAACGTCCAGCAACAGCTCCCAAACCGAAGGAGCCAGGACCCAAAGACCTAGCTGGCCTGGAGTGTCCCACGTGGGCCCGCAAGTAGCCCCTCTCAATTTTGGTCTGGGGGCTTTCGTTGGGCCGCGAACATGGGAGGTGCCTGCAAGGTTGCAGTTCGCGGCCCGAGAAGCACTCTCCGGCCAACATGCCCAACTGCAGCAACAGCTCCCAAACCGAAGGAGCCAGGACCCAAAGACCTAGCTGGCCTGAAGAGTCCCCAGGGGGCCCCCAAACAGCCCCTCTCCATTTGGGTCTGGGGGCTTTCGTTGGGCCGGGAACCTGGGAGGTACCTGCAAGGTTACAGTTCACAGCCTGAGAAGCACTCTCCGGCCAACATGCCCAACTGCAGCAACAGCTCCCAAACCGAAGGAGCCAGGACCCAAAGACCTAACTGGCCTGAAGGGGCCCCAGGGGGCCCCCAAGCAGCCCCTCTCAATTTGGGTCTGGGGGCTTTCGTTGGGCCGGGAACCTGGGAGCTACCTGCAAGGTTGCAGTTCGCGGCCCGAGAAGCACTCTCCGGCCATCATGCCCAACTGCAGCAACAGCTCCCAAACCGAAGGAGCCAGGACCCAAAGACCTAGCTGGCCTGAAGGGCCCCCAGGGGGCCCCCAAGCAGCCCCTCTCAATTTTGGTCTGGGGGCTTTCGTTGGGCCGGGGACATGGGAGGTACCTGCAAGGTTGCAGTTCGCAGCCCGAGAAGCACTCTCCGGTCAACATGCCCAACGTCCAGCAACAGCTCCCAAACCGAAGGAGCCAGGACCCAAAGACCTAGCTGGCCTGAAGGGCCCCCAGGGGGCCCCCAAACAGCCCCTCTCAATTTGGGTCTGGGGGCTTTCATTGGGCGTGGAACCTGGGAGAATCCTGCAAGGTTGCAGTTCGCAGCCCGAGAAGCACTCTCCGGCCAACATGCCCAACTGCAGCAACAGCTCCCAAACCGAAGGAGCCAGGACCCAAAGAAATAGCTGGCCTGAAGGGGCCCCAAGGGGCCCCCAAGCAGCCCCTCTCCATTTGGGTCTGGGGGCTTTCGTTGGGCCGGGAACCTGGGAGCTACCTGCAAGGTTGCAGTTAACGGCCCGAGAACCACTCTCTGGCCAAATGCCCAACGTCCAGCAACAGCTCCCAAACCGAAGGAGCCAGGACCCAAAGACCTAGCTGGCCTGAAGGGGCCCCAGGGGGCCCCCAAGCAGCCCCTCTCCATTTGGGTCTGGGGGCTTTCGTTGGGCGGGAACCTGGGAGCTACCTGCAAGGTTGCAGTTCGCGGCCCGAGAAACACTCTCCGGCCATAATGCCCAACTGCAGCAACAGCTCCCAAACCGAAGGAGCCAGGATCCAAAGACCTAGCTGGCCTGAAGAGCCCCCAGGGGTCCCCCAAACAGCCCCTCTCCATTTGGGTCTGCTGGCTTTCGTTGGGCCTGGGACCTGGGAGGTACCTGCAAGGTTGCAGTTCACGTACCGAGAAGCACTCTCCGGCCAACATGCCCAACGTCCAGCAACAGGTCCCAAACCGAAGGAGCCAGGACCCAAAGACCTAGCTGGCCTGAAGGGCCCCCTGGGGGCCCCCAAGCAGCCCCTCTCAATTTGGGTCTGGGTCTTTCGTTGGGCCGGGGACCTGGGAGGTACCTGCAAGGTTGCAGTTCGCAGCCCGAGAAGCACTCTCCGGTCAACATGCCCAACTGCAGAAACAGCTCCCAAACCGAAGGAGCCAGGACCCAAAGACCCAGCTGGCCTGAAGGGGCCCAAAAGAGCCCCCAAGAAGCCCCTCTCAATTTGGGCCTGGGGGCTTTCCTTGGGCCGGGAACCTGGGATTTACCTGCAAGGTTGCAGTTTGCAGCCTGAGAAGCACTCTCCGGCCAACATGCCCAACGTCCAGCAACAGCTCCCAAACCGAAGGAGCCAGGACCCAAAGACCTAGCTGGCCTGAAGGGGCCCCAGGGGGCCCCCAAGCAGCCCATCTCAATTTGGGTCTGGGGGCTTTCGTTGGGCCGGGGACCTGGGAGGTACCTGCAAGGTTGCAGTTCGCAGCCCGAGAAGCACTCTCCGGCCAACATGCCCAACGTCCAGCAACAGCTCCCAAACCGAAGGAGCCAGGACCCAAAGACCTAGCTGGCCTGGAGTGTCCCACGTGGGCCCGCAAGTAGCCCCTCTCAATTTTGGTCTGGGGGCTTTCGTTGGGCCGGGGACCTGGGAGGTACCTGCAAGGTTGCAGTTCGTGGCCCGAGAAGCACTCTCCGGCCAACATGCCCAACTGCAGCAACAGCTCCCAAACCGAAGGAGCCAGGACCCAAAGACCTAGCTGGCCTGAAGGGCCCCCAGGGGGCCCCCAAGCAGCCCCTCTCCATTTGGGTCTGGGGGCTTTCGTTGGGCCGGGAACCTGGGAGCTACCTGCAAGGTTGCAGTTCGCAGCCCGAGAAGCACTCTACGCCCAACATGCCCAACTGCAGCAACAGCTCCCAATCCGAAGGAGCCAGGACCCAAAGACCTAGCTGGCCTGAAGGGGCCCCAGGGGGCCCCCAAACAGCCCCTCTCCATTTGGGTCTGGGGGCTTTCGTTGGGCCGGGAACCTGGGAGCTACCTGCAAGGTTGCAGTTCGCAGCCCGAGAAGCACTCTCCGGCCAACATGCCCAACTGCAGCAACAGCTCCCAAACCGAAGGAGCCAGGACCCAAAGACCTAGCTGGCCTGAAGGGCCCCCAGGGGGTCCCCAAGCAGCCCCTCTCCATTTGGGTCTGGGGGCTTTCGTTGGGCCGGGAACCTGGGAGCTACCTGCAAGGTTGCAGTTCGCAGCCCGAGAAGCACTCTCCGGCCAACATGCCCAACTGCAGCAACAGCTCCCAATCCGAAGGAGCCAGGACCCAAAGACCTAGCTGGCCTGAAGGGGCCCCTGGGGGCCCCCAAGCAGCCCCTCTCCATTTGGGTCTGGGGGCTTTCGTTGGGCCGGGAACCTGGGAGCTACCTGCAAGGTTGCAGTTCGCGGCCCGAGAAGCACTCTACGGCCATCATGCCCAACTGCAGCAACAGCTCCCAAACCGAAGGAGCCAGGACCCAAAGACCTAGCTGGCCTGAAGGGCCCCCAGGGGGCCCCCAAGCAGCCCCTCTCAATTTTGGTCTGGGGGCTTTCGTTGGGCCGGGGACATGGGAGGTACCTGCAAGGTTGCAGTTCGCAGCCCGAGAAGCACTCTCCGGCCAACATGCCCAACTGCAGCAACAGCTCCCACAGCGAAGGAGCCAGGACCCAAAGACCTAGCTGGCCTGAAGGGGCCCCAAGGGGCCCCCAAGCAGCCCCTCTCCATTTGGGTCTGGGGGCTTTCGTTGGGCCGGGAACCTGGGAGCTACCTGCAAGGTTGCAGTTAACGGCCTGAGAACCACTCTCTGGCCAACATGCCCAACGTCCAGCAACAGCTCCCAAACCGAAGGAGCCAGGACCCAAAGACCTAGCTGGCCTGAAGGGGCCCCAGGGGGCCCCCAAGCAGCCCCTCTCCATTTGGGTCTGGGGGCTTTCGTTGGGCCGGGGACCTGGGAGGTACCTGCAAGGTTGCAGTTCGCGGCCCGAGAAGCACTCGCCGGCATAATGCCCAACTGCAGCAACAGCTCCCAAACCGAAGGAGCCAGGACCCAAAGACCTAGCTGGCCTGAAGAGCCCCCAGGGGTCCCCCAAACAGCCCCTCTCCATTTGGGTCTGCTGGCTTTCGTTGGGCCTGGGACCTGGGAGGTACCTGCAAGGTTGCAGTTCACGTACCGAGAAGCACTCTCCGGCCAACATGCCCAACGTCCAGCAACAGCTCCCAAACCGAAGGAGCCAGGACCCAAAGACCTAGCTGGCCTGAAGGGCCCCCAGGGGGCCCCCAAGCAGCCCCTCTCAATTTGGGTCTGGGTCTTTAGTTGGGCCGGGGACCTGGGAGGAACCTGCAAGGTTGCAGTTCGCAGCCCGAGAAGCACTCTCCGGTCAACATGCCCAACTGCAGAAACAGCTCCCAAACCGAAGGAGCCAGGACCCAAAGACCTAGCTGGCCTGAAGGGGCCCCAAAGAGCCCCCAAGCAGCCCCTCTCAATTTGGGCCTGGGGGCTTTCCTTGGGCCGGGAACCTGGGATTTACCTGCAAGGTTGCAGTTCACGTACCGAGAAGCACTCTCCGGCCAACATGCCCAACTGCAGCAACAGCTCCCAAACCCAAGGAGCCAGGACCCAAAGACTTAGCTGGCCTGAAGAGTCATCCAGGGTGCCCCCAAACAGCCCCTCTCAATTTGGGTCTGGGGGCTTTCGTTGGGCATGGAACCTGGGAGGTACCTGCAAGGTTGCAGTTTGCAGCCTGAGAAGCACTCTCCGGCCAACATGCCCAACGTCCAGCAACAGCTCCCAAACCGAAGGAGCCAGGACCCAAAGACCTAGCTGGCCTGAAGGGCCCCCAGGGGGCCCCCAAGCAGCCCCTCTCCATTTGGGTCTGGGGGCTTTCGTTGGGCCGGGGACCTGGGAGCTACCTGCAAGGTTGCAGTTCGCAGCCCGAGAAGCACTCTCCGGCCAACATGCCCAACGTCCAGCAACAGCTCCCAAACCGAAGGAGCCAGGACCCAAAGACCTAGCTGGCCTGGAGTGTCCCACGTGGGCCCGCAAGTAGCCCCTCTCAATTTTGGTCTGGGGGCTTTCGTTGGGCCGCGAACCTGGGAGGTGCCTGCAAGGTTGCAGTTCGCGGCCCGAGAAGCACTATCCGGCCATCATGCCCAACGTCCAGCAACAGCTCCCAAACCCAAGGAGCCAGGACCCAAAGACCTAGCTGGCCTGAAGAGTCCCCAGGGGGCCCCCAAACAGCCCCTCTCCATTTGGGTCTGGGGGCTTTCGTTGGGCCGGGAACCTGGGAGCTACCTGCAAGGTTGCAGTTCACGGTCCGAGAAGCACTCTCCGGTCAACATGCCCAACGTCCAGCAACAGCTCCCAAACCGAAGGAGCCAGGACCCAAAGACCTAGCTGGCCTGAAGGGGCCCCAGATGGACCCCAAACAGCCCCTCTCCATTTGGGTCTGGGGGCTTTCGTTGGGCCGGGAACCTGGGAGCTACCTGCAAGGTTGCAGTTCGCGGCCCGAGAAGCACTCTCCGGTCAACATGCCCAACTGCAGCAACAGCTCCCAAACCGAAGGAGCCAGTACCCAAAGACCTAGCTGGCCTGAAGGGCCCCCAGGGGGCCCCGAAGCAGCCCCTCTCCATTTGGGTCTGGGGGCTTTCGTTGGGCCTGGGACCTGGGAGGTACCTGCAAGGTTGCAGTTCGCAGCCCGAGAAGCACTCTCCGGCCAACATGCCCAACGTCCAGCAACAGCTCCCAAACCGAAGGAGCCAGGACCCAAAGACCTAGCTGGCCTGAAGGGCCCCCAGGGGGCCCCCAAACAGCCCCTCTCCATTTGGGTCTGGGGGCTTTCGTTGGGCCGGGAACCTGGTAGCTACCTGCAAGGTTGCAGTTCGCGGCCCGAGAAGCACTCTCCGGCCAACATGCCCAACTGCAGCAACAGCTCCCAAACCGAAGGAGCCAGGACTCAAAGACCTAGCTGGCCTGAAGGGGCCCCAGGGGGCCTCCAAGCAGCCCCTCTCCATTTGGGTCTGGGGGCTTTCGTGGGCCGGGGACCTGGGAGGTGCCTGCAAGGTTGCAGTTCGCGGCCCGAGAAGCACTCTCCGGCCATCATGCCCAACGTCCAGCAACAGCTCCCAAACCGAAGGAGCCAGGACCCAAAGACCTAGCTGGCCTGAAGAGTCCCCAGGGGGCCCCCAAACAGCCCCTCTCAATTTGGGTCTGGGGGCTTTCGTTGGGCATGGAACCTGGGAGGTACCTGCAAGGTTGCATTTCGCGGCCCGAGAAGCACTCTCCGGCCAACATGCCCAACGTCCAGCAACAGCTCCCAAACCGAAGGAGCCAGGACCCAAAGACCTAGCTGGCCTGAAGGGCCCCCAGGGGGCCCCCAAGCAGCCCCTCTCCATTTGGGTCTGGGGGCTTTCGTTGGGCATGTATACCTGAGAGCTACCTGCAAGTTACAGTTCGCGGCCCGAGAAGCACTCTCTGGCCAACATGCCCAACGTCCAGCAACAGCTCCCAAACCGAAGGAGCCAGGACCCAAAGACCTAGCTGGCCTGAAGGGGCCCCAGGGGGCCCCCAAGCAGCCCCTCTCCATTTGGGTCTGGGGGCTTTCGTTGGGCCTGGGACCTGGGAGGTACCTGCAAGGTTGCAGTTCGCGGCCCGAGAAGCACTCTCCGGCCAACATGCCCAACGTCCAGCAACAGCTCCCAAACCGAAGGAGCCAGGACACAAAGACCTAGCTGGCCTGAAGGGGCCCCAGGGGGCCCCCAAGCAGCCTCTCTCCATTTGGGTCTGGGGGCTTTCGTTGGGCGGGAACCTGGGAGCTACCTGCAAGGTTGCAGTTCGCGGCCCGAGAAGCACTCGCCGGCCATAATGCCCAACTGCAGCAACAGCTCCCAAACCGAAGGAGCCAGGACCCAAAGACCTAGCTGGCCTGAAGAGCCCCCAGGGGTCCCCCAAACAGCCCCTCTCCATTTGGGTCTGCTGGCTTTCGTTGGGCCTGGGACCTGGGAGGTACCTGCAAGGTTGCAGTTCACGTACCGAGAAGCACTCTCCGGCCAACATGCCCAACGTCCAGCAACAGCTCCCAAACCGAAGGAGCCAGGACCCAAAGACCTAGCTGGCCTGAAGGACCCCCTGGGGGCCCCCAAGCAGCCCCTCTCCATTTGGGTCTGAGGTCTTTCGTTGGGCCGGGGACCTGGGAGGTACCTGCAAGGTTGCAGTTCGCAGCCCGAGAAGCACTCTCCGGTCAACATGCCCAACTGCAGAAACAGCTCCCAAACCGAAGGAGCCAGGACCCAAAGACCTAGCTGGCCTGAAGGGGCCCCAAAGAGCCCCCAAGGAGCCCCTCTCAATTTGGGCCTGGGGGCTTTCCTTGGGCCGGGAACCTGGGATTTACCTGCAAGGTTGCAGTTCACGTACCGAGAAGCACTCTCCGGCCAACATGCCCAACTGCAGCAACAGCTCCCAAACCCAAGGAGCCAGGACCCAAAGACCTAGCTGGCCTGAAGGGCCCCCAGGGGGCCCCCAAGCAGCCCCTCTCAATTTGGATCTGGGGGCTTAAGTTGGGCCGAGGACCTGGGAGGTACCTGCAAGGTTGCAGTTCGCAGCCCGAGAAGCACTCTCCGGCCAACATGCCCAACTGCAGCAACAGCTCCCAAACCCAAGGAGCCAAGACCCAAAGACCTAGCTGGCCTGAAGGGCACCCAGGGGGCCCCCAAGCAGCCCCTCTCAATTTGGGTCTGGGGGCTTTCGTTGGGCCGGGGACATGGGAGGTACCTGCAAGGTTGCAGTTCGCAGCCCGAGAAGCACTCTCCGGCCAACATGCCCAACGTCCAGCAACAGCTCCCAAACCGAAGGAGCCAGGACCCAAAGACCTAGCTGGCCTGAAGAGTCCCAAGGGGGCCCCCAAGCAGCCCCTCTCCATTTGGGTCTGGGGGCTTTCGTTGGGCATGGAACCTGGGAGGTACCTGAAAGGTTACAGTTCGCAGCCTGAGAAGCACTCTCCGGCCAACATGCCCAACGTCCAGCAACAGCTCCCAAACCGAAGGAGCCAGGACCCAAAGACCTAGCTGGCCTGAAGGGCCCCCAGGGGGCCCCCAAGCAGCCCCTCTCAATTTGGGTCTGGGGGCTTTCGTTGGGCCGGGGACCTGGGAGCTACCTGCAAGGTTGCAGTTCGCAGCCCGAGAAGCACTCTCCGGTCAACATGCCCAACGTCCAGCAACAGCTCCCAAACCGAAGGAGCCAGGATCCAAAGACCTAGCTGGCCTGAAGGGCCCCCAGGGGGCCCCCAAGCAGCCCCTCTCCATTTGGGTCTGGGGGCTTTCGTTGGGCCGGGAACCTGGGAGCTACCTGCAAGGTTGCAGTTCGCGGCCCGAGAAGCACTCTCCGGTCAACATGCCCAACTGCAGCAACAGCTCCCAAAGCGAAGGAGCCAGGACCCAAAGACCTAGCTGGCCTGAAGGGCCCCCAGGGGGCCCCCAAGCAGCCCCTCTCCATTTGGGTCTGGGGGCTTTCGTTGGGCCGGGAACCTGGGAGCTACCTGCAAGGTTGCAGTTCACGGCCCGAGAAGCACTCTCCGGCCAATATGCCCAACTGCAGCAACAGCTCCCAAACCGAAGGAGCCAGGACCCAAAGACCTAGCTGGCCTGGAGTGTCCCCAGGGGGCCCGCAAGCAGCCCCTCTCCATTTGGGTATTGGGGCTTTCGTTGGGCCGGGAACCTGGGAGGTACCTGCAAGGTTGCAGTTCGCGGCCCGAGAAGCACTCTCCGGCCATCATGCCCATCGTCCAGCAACAGCTCCCAAACCCAAGGAGCCAGGACCCAAAGACCTAGCTGGCCTGAAGAGTCCACAGGGGGCCCCCAAACAGCCCCTCTCCATTTGGGTCTGGGGGCTTTCGTTGGGCCGGGAACCTGGGATTTACCTGCAAGGTTGCAGTTCACGTACCGAGAAGCACTCTCCGGCCAACATGCCCAACTGCAGCAACAGCTCCCAAACCCAAGGAGCCAGGACCCAAAGACCTAGCTGGCCTGAAGGGCCCCCAGGGGGCCCCCAAGCAGCCCCTCTCAATTTGGATCTGGGGGCTTAAGTTGGGCCGAGGACCTGGGAGGTACCTGCAAGGTTGCAGTTCGCAGCCCGAGAAGCACTCTCCGGCCAACATGCCCAACTGCAGCAACAGCTCCCAAACCCAAGGAGCCAGGACCCAAAGACCTAGCTGGCCTGGAGTGTCCCACGTGGGCCCGCAAGTAGCCCCTCTCAATTTTGGTCTGGGGGCTTTCGTTGGGCCGCGAACCTGGGAGGTGCCTGCAAGGTTGCAGATCGCAGCCCGAGAAGCACTCTCCGGCCATCATGCCCAACGTCCAGCAACAGCTCCCAAACCCAAGGAGTCAGGACCCAAAGACCTAGCTGGCCTGAAGAGTCCCCAGGGGGCCCCCAAACAGCCCCTCTCCATTTGGGTCTGGGGGCTGTCGTTGGGCCGGGAACCTAGGAGGTATCTGCAAGGTTACAGTTCACAGCCTGAGAAGCACTCTCCGGCCAACATGCCCAACGTCCAGCAACAGCTCCCAAACCGAAGGAGCCAGGACCCAAAGACCTAGCTGGCCTGAAGGGCCCCCAGGGGGCCCCCAGCAGCCCCTCTCAATTTGGGTCTGGGGGCTTTCGTTGGGCCGGGGACCTGGGAGGTACCTGCAAGGTTGCAGTTCGCAGCCCGAGAAGCACTCTCCGGTCAACATGCCCAACGTCCAGCAACAGCTCCCAAACCGAAGGAGCCAGGACCCAAAGACCTAGCTGGCCTGAAGAGTCCCCAGGGGGCCCCCAAACAGCCCCTCTCAATTTGGGTCTGGGGGCTTTCGTTGGGCATGGAACCTGGGAGGTACCTGCAAGGTTGCAGTTCGCAGCCCGAGAAGCACTCTCCGGTCAACATGCCCAATTTCCAGCAACAGCTCCCAAACCGAAGGAGCCAAGACCCAAAGACCTAGCTGGCCTGAAGTGCCCCCTGGGGGCCCCCAAGCAGCCCCTCTCAATTTGGGTCTGGGGGCTTTCGTTGGGCCGGGGGCATGGGAGGTACCTGCAAGGTTGCAGTTCGCAGCCCGAGAAGCACTCTCCGGCCAACATGCCCAACGTCCAGCAACAGCTCCCAAACCGAAGGAGCCAGGACCCAAAGACCTAGCTGGCCTGAAGAGTCCCAAGGGGGCCCCCAAGCAGCCCCTCTCCATTTGGGTCTGGGGGCTTTCGTTGGGCATGGAACCTGGGAGGTACCTGAAAGGTTACAGTTCGCAGCCTGAGAAGCACTCTCCGGCCAACATGCCCAACGTCCAGCAACAGCTCCCAAACCGAAGGAGCCAGGACCCAAAGACCTAGCTGGCCTGAAGGGCCCCCAGGAGGCTCCCAAGCAGCCCCTCTCAATTTTGGTCTGGGGGCTTTCGTTGGGCCGGGGACCTGGGAGCTACCTGCAAGGTTGCAGTTCGCAGCCCGAGAAGCACTCTCCGGTCAACATGCCCAACGTCCAGCAACAGCTCCCAAACCGAAGGAGCCAGGATCCAAAGACCTAGCTGGACTGAAGGGTCCCCAGGGGGCCCCCAAGTAGCCCCTCTCCATTTGGGTCTGGGGGCTTTCGTTGGGCTGGGAACCTGGGAGCTACCTGCAAGGTTGCAGTTCACGGCCCGAGAAGCACTCTCCGGCCAACATGCCCAACTGCAGCAACAGCTCCCAAACCGAAGGAGCCAGGACCCAAAGACCTAGCTGGCCTGGAGTGTCCCCAGGGGGCCCGCAAGCAGCCCCTCTCAATTTGGGTCTGGGGGCTTTCGTTGTGCCGGGAACCTGGGAGGTGTCTGCAAGGTTGCATTTCGTGGCCCGAGAAACACTCTCCGGCCAACATGCCCAACTGCAGCAACAGCTCCCAAACCGAAGGAGCCAGGACCCAAAGACCTAGCTGGCCTGAAGGGGCCGCAGGGGGCCCCCAAGCAGACCCTCTCAATTTGGATCTGGGGGCTTTCGTTCGGCCTGGGACCTGGGAGGTACCTGCAAGGTTGCAGTTCGCAGCCCGAGAAGCACTCTCCGGTCAACATGCCCAACGTCCAGCAACAGCTCCCAATACGAAGGAGCCAGGACCCAAAGACCTAGCTGGCCTGAAGAGTCCCCAGGGGGCCCCCAAACAGCCCCTCTCAATTTGGGTCTGGGGGCTTTCGTTGGGCATGGAACCTGGGAGGTACCTGCAAGGTTGCAGTTCGCAGCCTGAGAAGCACTCTCCGGCCAACATGCCCAACGTCCAGCAACAGCTCCCAAACCGAAGGAGCCAGGACCCAAAGACCTAGCTGGCCTGAAGGGCCCCCAGGGGGCCCCCAAGCAGCCCCTCTCAATTTGGGTCTGGGGGCTTTCGTTGGGCCGGGAACCTGGGAGATTCATGCAAGGTTGCAGTTCGCGGCCCGAGAAGCACTCTCCGGTCAACATGCCCAACTGCAGCAACAGCTCCCAAACCGAAGGAGCCAGGACCCAAAGACCTAGCTGGCCTGAAGGGGCCCCAGGGGGCCCCCAAGCTGCCCCTCTCCATTTGGGTCTGGGGGCTTTCGTTGGGCCGGGAACCTGGGAGCTACCTGCAAGGTTGCAGTTCACGGCCCGAGAAGCACTCTCCGGCCAATATGCCCAACTGCAGCAACAGCTCCCAAACCGAAGGAGCCAGGACCCAAAGACCTAGCTGGCCTGGAGTGTCCCCAGGGGGCCCGCAAGCAGCCCCTCTCAATTTTGGTCTGGGGGCTTTCGTTGGGCCGGGAACCTGGGAGGTGTCTGCAAGGTTGCAGTTCGCGGCCCGAGAAGCACTCTCCGGCCATCATGCCCATCGTCCAGCAACAGCTCCCAAACCCAAGGAGCCAGGACCCAAAGACCTAGCTGGCCTGAAGAGTCCACAGGGGGCCCCCAAACAGCCCCTCTCCATTTGGGTCTGGGGGCTTTCGTTGGGCCGGGAACCTGGGATTTACCTGCAAGGTTGCAGTTCACGTACCGAGAAGCACTCTCCGGCCAACATGCCCAACTGCAGCAACAGCTCCCAAACCCAAGGAGCCAGGACCCAAAGACCTAGCTGGCCTGAAGAGTCATCCAGGGTGCCCCCAAACAGCCCCTCTCAATTTGGGTCTGGGGGCTTTCGTTGGGCCGGGAACCTGGGAGGTACCTGCAAGGTTGCAGTTTGCAGCCTGAGAAGCACTCTCCGGCCAACATGCCCAACGTCCAGCAACAGCTCCCAAAGCGAAGGAGCCAGGACCCAAAGACCTAGCTGGCCTGAAGGGCCCACAGGGGGCCCCCAAGCAGCCCCTCTCCATTTGGGTCTGGGGGCTTTCGTTGGGCCGGGGACCTGGGAGGTACCTGCAAGGTTACAGTTCGCAGCCCGAGAACCACTCTCCGGCCAACATGCCCAACTGCAGCAACAGCTCCCAAACCGAAGGAGCCAGGACCCAAAGACCTAGCTGGCCTGGAGTGTCCCTCGTGGGCCCGCAAGTTGCCCCTCTCAATTTAGGTCTGGGGGCTTTCGTTGGGCCGCGAACCTGGGAGGTGCCTGCAAGGTTGCAGTTCGTGGCCCGAGAAGCACTCTCCGGCCATCATGCCCAACGTCCAGCAACAGCTCCCAAACCGAAGGAGCCAGGACCCAAAGACCTAGCTGGCCTGAAGGGCCCCCAGGGGGTCCCCAAGCAGCCCCTCTCCATTTGGGTCTGGGGGCTTTCGTTGGGCCGGGAACCTGGGAGCTACCTGCAAGGTTGCAGTTCGCAGCCCGAGAAGCACTCTCCGGTCAACATGCCCAACTGCAGAAACAGCTCCCAAACCGAAGGAGCCAGGACCCAAAGACCTAGCTGGCCTGAAGGGGCCCCAAGGGGCCCCCAAGCAGCCCCTCTCAATTTTGGGTCTGGGGGCTTTCCTTGGGCTGGGAACCTGGGAGGTACCTGCAAGGTTGCAGTTCACGGCCCGAGAACCACTCTCTGGCCAACATGCCCAACGTCCAGCAACAGCTCCCAAACCGAAGGAGCCAGGACCCAAAGACCTAGCTGGCCTGAAGGGGCCCCAGGGGGCCCCCAAACAGCCCCTCTCCATTTGGGTCTGGGGGCTTTCGTTGGGCCGGGGACCTGGGAGCTACCTGCAAGGTTGCAGTTCGCGGCCCGAGAAGCACTATCCGGCCATAATGCACAACTGCAGCAACAGCTCCCAAACCGAAGGAGCCAGGACCCAAAGACCTAGCTGGCCTGAAGGGCCCCCAGGGGGCCCCCAAGCAGCCCCTCTCAATTTGGATCTGGGGGCTGTCGTTGGGCCTGGGACCTGGGAGGTACCTGCAAGGTTGCAGTTCGCGGCCCGAGAAGCACTCTCCGGTCAACATGCCCAACGTCCAGCAACAGCTCCCAAACCGAAGGAGCCAGGACCCAAAGACCTAGCTGGCCTGAAGGGCCCCCAGGGGGCCCCCAAGCAGCCCCTCTCCATTTGGGTCTGGGGGCTTTCGTTGGGCCGGGGACATAGGAGGTACCTGCAAGGTTGCAGTTCGCAGCCCGAGAAGCACTCTCCGGCCAACATGCCCAACGTCCAGCAACAGCTCCCAAACCGAAGGAGCCAGGACCCAAAGACCTAGCTGGCCTGAAGAGTCCCCAGGGGGCCCCCAAACAGCCCCTCTCAATTTGGGTCTGGGGGCTTTCGTTGGGCATGGAACCTGGGAGGTACCTGCAAGGTTGCAGTTCGCAGCCCGAGAAGCACTCTCCGGCCAACATGCCCAACGTCCAGCAACAGGTCCCAAACCGAAGGAGCCAGGACCCAAAGACCTAGCTGGCCTGAAGGGGCCCCAGGGGGCCCCCAAGCAGCCCCTCTCCATTTGGGTCTGGGGGCTTTCGTTGGGCCGGGGACCTGGGAAGTACCTGCAAGGTTGCAGTTCACGGCCCGAGAAGCACTCTCCGGTCAACATGCCCAACTGCAGCAACAGCTCCCAAAGCGAAGGAGCCAGGACCCAAAGACCTAGCTGGCCTAGAGTGTCCCCAGGGGGCCCGCAAGCAGCCCCTCTCAATTTTGGTCTGGGGGCTTTCGTTGGGCCGGGAACCTGGGAGGTGTCTGCAAGGTTGCAGTTCGCGGCCCGAGAAGCACTCTCCGGCCATCATGCCCAACGTCCAGCAACAGCTCCCAAACCCAAGGAGCCAGGACCCAAAGACCTAGCTGGCCTGAAGGGCCCCCAGGGGGCCCCCAAGCAGCCCCTCTCAATTTGGATCTGGGGGCTTTCGTTGGGCCTGGGACCTGGGAGGTACCTGCAAGGTTGCAGTTCGCGGCCCGAGAAGCACTCTCCGGCCAACATGCCCAACGTCCAGCAACAGCTCCCAAACCGAAGGAGCCAGGACCCAAAGACCTAGCTGGCCTGAAGGGCCCCCAGGGGGCCACCAAGCAGCCCCTCTCCATTTGGGTCTGGGGGCTTTCGTTGGGCCGGGAACCTGGGAGGTGCCTGCAAGGTTGCAGTTCGCGGCCCGAGAAGCACTCTCCGGTCCACATGCCCAACGTCCAGCAACAGCTCCCAAACCGAAGGAGCCAGGACCCAAAGACCTAGCTGGCCTGAAGAGTCCCCAGGGGGCCCCCAAACAGCCCCTCTCCATTTGGGTCTGGGGGCTTTCGTTGGGCCGGGAACCTGGGAGGTGCCTGCAAGGTTGCAGTTCGCGGCCCGAGAAGCACTCTCCGGTCAACATGCCCAACGTCCAGCAACAGCTCCCAAACCGAAGGAGCCAGGACCCAAAGACCTAGATGGCCTGAGGGGGCCCCAGGGGCCCCCAAACAGCCCCTCTCCATTTGGGTCTGGGGGCTTTCGTTGGGCCGGGGACCTGGGAGGTACCTGCAAGGTTGCAGTTCGTGGCCCGAGAAGCACTCTCCGGCCAACATGCCCAACTGCAGCAACAGCTCCCAAACCGAAGGAGCCAGGACCCAAAGACCTAGCTGGCCTGAAGGGCCCCCTGGGGGCCCCCAAGCAGCCCCTCTCCATTTGGGTCTGGGGGCTTTCGTTGGGCCGGGAACCTGGGAGCTACCTGCAAGGTTGCAGTTCGCAGCCCGAGAAGCACTCTCCGGCCAACATGCCCAACTGCAGCAACAGCTCCCAAACCGAAGGAGCCAGGACCCAAAGACCTAGCTGGCCTGAAGGGGCCCCAGGGGGCCCCCAAGCAGCCCCTCTCAATTTGGGTCTGGGGGCTTTCGTTGGGCCGGGAACCTGGGAGCTACCTGCAAGGTTGCAGTTCGCGGCCCGAGAAGCACTCTCCGGCCATCATGCCCAACTGCAGCAACAGCTCCCAAACCGAAGGAGCCAGGACCCAAAGACCTAGCTGGCCTGAAGGGCCCCCAGGGGGCCCCCAAGCAGCCCCTCTCAATTTTGGTCTGGGGGCTTTCGTTGGGCCGGGGACATGGGAGGTACCTGCAAGGTTGCAGTTCGCAGCCCGAGAAGCACTCTCCGGTCAACATGCCCAACGTCCAGCAACAGCTCCCAAACCGAAGGAGCCAGGACCCAAAGACCTAGCTGGACTGAAGGGGCCCCAGGGGTCCCCCAAGTAGCCCCTCTCCATTTGGGTCTGGGGGCTTTCGTTGGGCTGGGAACCTGGGAGCTACCTGCAAGGTTGCAGTTCACGGCCCGAGAAGCACTCTCCGGCCAACATGCCCAACTGCAGCAACAGCTCCCAAACCGAAGGAGCCAGGACCCAAAGACCTAGCTGGCCTGAAGGGCCCCCAGGGGGCCCCCAAGCAGCCCCTCTCAATTTGGGTCTGGGGGCTTTCGTTGGGCCGGGAACCTGGGAGGTGTCTGCAAGGTTGCAATTCGTGGCCCGAGAAGCACTCTCCGGCCATCATGCCCAACGTCCAGCAACAGCTCCCAAACCGAAGGAACCAGGACCCAAAGACCTAGCTGGCCTGAAGGGCCCCCAGGGGGTCCCCAAGCAGCCCCTCTCCATTTGGGTCTGGGGGCTTTCGTTGGGCCGGGAACCTGGGAGCTACCTGCAAGGTTGCAGTTCGCAGCCCGAGAAGCACTCTCCGGTCAACATGCCCAACTGCAGAAACAGCTCCCAAACCGAAGGAGCCAGGACCCAAAGACCTAGCTGGCCTGAAGGGGCCCCAAGGGGCCCCCAAGCAGCCCCTCTCAATTTTGGGTCTGGGGGCTTTCCTTGGGCTGGGAACCTGGGAGGTACCTGCAAGGTTGCAGTTCGTGGCCCGAGAACCACTCTCTGGCCAACATGCCCAACGTCCAGCAACAGCTCCCAAACCGAAGGAGCCAGGACCCAAAGACCTAGCTGGCCTGAAGGGGCCCCAGGGGGCCCCCAAACAGCCCCTCTCCATTTGGGTCTGGGGGCTTTCGTTGGGCCGGGGACCTGCGAGCTACCTGCAAGGTTGCAGTTCGCGGCCCGAGAAGCACTATCCGGCCATAATGCCCAACTGCAGCAACAGCTCCCAAACCGAAGGAGCCAGGACCCAAAGACCTAGCTGGCCTGAAGGGCCCCCAGGGGGCCCCCAAGCAGCCCCTCTCAATTTGGATCTGGGGGCTGTCGTTGGGCCTGGGACCTGGGAGGTACCTGCAAGGTTGCAGTTCGCAGCCCGAGAAGCACTCTCCGGTCAACATGCCCAACGTCCAGCAAGAGCTCCCAAACCGAAGGAGCCAGGACCCAAAGACCTAGCTGGCCTGAAGGGCCCCCAGGGGGCCCCCAAGCAGCCCCTCTCCATTTGGGTCTGGGGGCTTTCGTTGGGCCGGGGACATGGGAGGTACCTGCAAGGTTGCAGTTCGCAGCCCGAGAAGCACTCTCCGGCCAACATGCCCAACGTCCAGCAACAGCTCCCAATACGAAGGAGCCAGGACCCAAAGACCTAGCTGGTCTGAAGAGTCCCCAGGGTGCCCCCAAACAGCCCCTCTCAATTTGGGTCTGGGGGCTTTCGTTGGGCATGGAACCTGGGAGGTACCTGCAAGGTTGCAGTTCGCAGCCCGAGAAGCACTCTCCGGCCAACATGCCCAACGTCCAGCAACAGGTCCCAAACCGAAGGAGCCAGGACCCAAAGACCTAGCTGGCCTGAAGGGGCCCCAGGGGGCCCCCAAGCAGCCCCTCTCCATTTGGGTCTGGGGGCTTTCGTTGGGCCGGGGACCTGGGAAGTACCTGCAAGGTTGCAGTTCACGGCCCGAGAAGCACTCTCCGGTCAACATGCCCAACTGCAGCAACAGCTCCCAAACCGAAGGAGCCAGGACCCAAAGACCTAGCTGGACTAGAGTGTCCCCAGGGGGCCCGGAAGCAGCCCCTCTCAATTTTGGTCTGGGGGCTTTCGTTGGGCCGGGAACCTGGGAGGTGTCTGCAAGGTTGCAGTTCGCGGCCCGAGAAGCACTCTCCGGCCATCATGCCCAACGTCCAGCAACAGCTCCCAAACCCAAGGAGCCAGGACCCAAAGACCTAGCTGGCCTGAAGGGGCCCCAGGGGGCCCCCAAGCAGCCCCTCTCCATTTGGGTCTGGGGGCTTTCGTTGGGCCTGGGACCTGGGAGGTACCTGCAAGGTTGCAGTTCGCGGCCCGAGAAGCACTCTCCGGCCAACATGCCCAACGTCCAGCAACAGCTCCCAAACCAAAGGAGCCAGGACCCAAAGACCTAGCTGGCCTGAAGGGCCCCCAGGGGGCCACCAAGCAGCCCCTCTCCATTTGGGTCTGGGGGCTTTCGTTGGGCCGGGAACCGGGGAGGTGCCTGCAAGGTTGCAGTTCGCGGCCCGAGAAGCACTCTCCGGTCTACATGCCCAACGTCCAGCAACAGCTCCCAAACCGAAGGAGCCAGGACCCAAAGACCTAGCTGGCCTGAAGAGTCCCCAGGGGGCCCCCAAACAGCCCCTCTCCATTTGGGTCTGGGGGCTTTCGTTGGGCCGGGAACCTGGGAGGTGCCTGCAAGGTTGCAGTTCGCGGCCCGAGAAGCACTCTCCGGTCAACATGCCCAACGTCCAGCAACAGCTCCCAAACCGAAGGAGCCAGGACCCAAAGACCTAGATGGCCTGAAGGGCCCCCAGGGGGCCCCCAAGCAGCCCCTCTCCATTTGGGTCTGGGGGCTTTCGTTGGGCCGGGGACCTGGGAGGTACCTGCAAGGTTGCAGTTCGTGGCCCGAGAAGCACTCTCCGGCCAACATGCCCAACTGCAGCAACAGCTCCCAAACCGAAGGAGCCAGGACCCAAAGACCTAGCTGGCCTGAAGGGCCCCCAGGGGGCCCCCAAGCAGCCCCTCTCCATTTGGGTCTGGGGGCTTTCGTTGGGCCGGGAACCTGGGAGATACCTGCAAGGTTGCAGTTCGCAGCCCGAGAAGCACTCTCCGGCCAACATGCCCAACTGCAGCAACAGGTCCCAAACCGAAGGAGCCAGGACCCAAAGACCTAGCTGGCCTGAAGGGGCCCCAGGGGGCCCCCAAGCAGCCCCTCTCCATTTGGGTCTGGGGGCTTTCGTTGGGCATGGAACCTGGGAGCTACCTGCAAGGTTGCAGTTCGCGGCCCGAGAAGCACTCTCCGGCCATCATGCCCAACTGCAGCAACAGCTCCCAAAGCGAAGGAGCCAGGACCCAAAGACCTAGCTGGCCTGAAGGGCCCCCAGGGGGCCCCCAAGCAGCCCCTCTCAATTTGGGTCTGGGGGCTTTCGTTGGGCCGGGGACATGGGAGGTACCTGCAAGGTTGCAGTTCGCAGCCCGAGAAGCACTCTCCGGTCAACATGCCCAACGTCCAGCAACAGCTCCCAAACCGAAGGAGCCAGGACCCAAAGACCTAGCTGGCCTGAAGGGCCCCCAGGGGGCCCCCAAACAGCCCCTCTCAATTTGGGTCTGGGGGCTTTCATTGGGCGTGGAACCTGGGAGAATCCTGCAAGGTTGCAGTTCGCAGCCCGAGAAGCACTCTCCGGCCAACATGCCCAACTGCAGCAACAGCTCCCAAAGCGAAGGAGCCAGGACCCAAAGAAATAGCTGGCCTGAAGGGGCCCCAAGGGGCCCCCAAGCAGCCCCTCTCCATTTGGGTCTGGGGGCTTTCGTTGGGCCGGGAACCTGGGAGCTACCTGCAAGGTTCCAGTTAACGGCCCGAGAACCACTCTCTGGCCAACATGCCCAACGTCCAGCAACACCTCCCAAACCGAAGGAGCCAGGACCCAAAGACCTAGCTGGCCTGAAGGGGCCCCAGGGGGCCCCCAAGCAGCCCCTCTCCATTTGGGTCTGGGGGCTTTCGTTGGGCGGGAACCTGGGAGGTACCTGCAAGGTTGCAGTTCACGTACCGAGAAGCACTCTCCGGCCAACATGCCCAACGTCCAGCAACAGCTCCCAAACCGAAGGAGCCAGGACCCAAAGACCTAGCTGGCCTGAAGGGCCCCCTGGGGGCCCCCAAGCAGCCCCTCTCAATTTGGGTCTGGGGGCTTTCGTTGGGCCGGGGACCAGGGAGGTACCTGCAAGGTTGCAGTTCGCAGCCCGAGAAGCACTCTCCGGTCAACATGCCCAACTGTAGAAACAGCTCCCAAACCGAAGGAGCCAGGACCCAAAGACCTAGCTGGCCTGAAGGGCCCCCAGGGGGCCCCCAAGCAGCCCCTCTCAATTTGGGCCTGGGGGCTTTCCTTGGGCCGGGAACCTGGGATTTACCTACAAGGTTGCAGTTCACGTACCGAGAAGCACTCTCCGGCCAACATGCCCAACTGCAGCAACAGCTCCCAAACCCAAGGAGCCAGGACCCAAAGACTTAGCTGGCCTGAAGAGTCATCCAGGGTGCCCCCAAACAGCCCCTCTCAATTTGGGTCTGGGGGCTTTCGTTGGGCATGGAACCTGGGAGGTACCTGCAAGGTTGCAGTTTGCAGCCTGAGAAGCACTCTCCGGCCAACATGCCCAACGTCCAGCAACAGCTCCCAAACCGAAGGAGCCAGGACCCAAAGACCTAGCTGGCCTGAAGGGCCCCCAGGGGGCCCCCAAGCAGCCCCTCTCCATTTGGGTCTGGGGGCTTTCGTTGGGCCGGGGACCTGGGAGGTACCTGCAAGGTTGCAGTTCGCATCCCGAGAAGCACTCTCCGGCCAACATGCCCAACGTCCAGCAACAGCTCCCAAACCGAAGGAGCCAGGACCCAAAGACCTAGCTGGCCTGGAGTGTCCCACGTGGGCCCGCAAGTAGCCCCTCTCAATTTTGGTCTGGGGGCTTTCGTTGGGCCGCGAACCTGGGAGGTGCCTGCAAGGTTGCAGTTCGCGGCCCGAGAAGCACTCTCCGGCCATCATGCCCAACGTCCAGCAACAGCTCCCAAACCCAAGGAGCCAGGACCCAAAGACCTAGCTGGCCTGAAGAGTCCCCAGGGGGCCCCCAAACAGCCCCTCTCCATTTGGGTCTGGGGGCTTTCGTTGGGCCGGGAACCTGGGAGCTACCTGCAAGGTTGCAGTTCACGGTCCGAGAAGCACTCTCCGGCCAACATGCCCAACGTCCAGCAACAGCTCCCAAACCGAAGGAGCCAGGACCCAAAGACCTAGCTGGCCTGAAGGGGCCCCCAGGAGGCCCCCAAACAGCCCCTCTCCATTTGGGTCTGGGGGCTTTCGTTGGGCCGGGAACCTGGGAGCTACCTGCAAGGTTGCAGTTCGCGGCCCGAGAAGCACTCTCAGGTTAACATGCCCAACTGCAGCAACAGCTCCCAAACCGAAGGAGCCAGGACCCAAAGACCTAGCTGGCCTGAAGGGCCCCCAGGGGGCCCCCAAGCAGCCCCTCTCCATTTGGGTCTGGGGGCTTTCGTTGGGCCTGGGACCTGGGAGGTACCTGCAAGGTTGCAGTTCGCGGCCCGAGAAGCACTCTCCGGCCAACATGCCCAACGTCCAGCAACAGCTCCCAAAGCGAAGGAGCCAGGACCCAAAGACCTAGCTGGCCTGAAGTGGCCCCAAGCGGCCCCCAAGCAGCCCCTCTCCATGTGGGTCTGGGGGATTTCCTTGGCCCGGGAACCTGGATGCTACCAGCAAGGTTGCAGTTCACGGCCCGAGAAGCACTCTCTGGCCAACATGCCCAACGTCCAGCAACAGCTCCCAAACCGAAGGAGCCAGGACCCAAAGACCTAGCTGGCCTGAAGGGGCCCCAGGGGGCCCCCAAGCAGCCCCTCTCCATTTGGGTCTGGGGGCTTTCGTTGGGCCGGGAACCTGGGAGCTACCTCCAAGGTTGCAGTTCGCGGCCCGAGAAGCACTCTCCGGCCATAATGCCCAACGTCCAGCAACAGCTCCCAAACCGAAGGAGCCAGGACCCAAAGACCTAGCTGGCCTGAAGTGCCCCCAGGGGGCCCCCAAGCAGCCCCTCTCAATTTGGATCTGGGGGCTGTCGTTGGGCCTGGGACCTGGGAGGTACCTGCAAGGTTGCAGTTCGCAGCCCGAGAAGCACTCTCCGGCCAACATGCCCAACGTCCAGCAACAGCTCCCAAACCGAAGGAGCCAGGACCCAAAGACCTAGCTGGCCTGAAGAGTCCCCAGGGGGCCCCCAAACAGCCCCTCTCAATTTGGGTCTGAGGGCTTTCGTTGGGCATGGAACCTGGGAGGTACCTGCAAGGTTGCATTTCGCAGCCCGAGAAGCACTCTCCGGCCAACATGCCCAACGTCCAGCAACAGCTCCCAAACCGAAGGAGCCAGGACCCAAAGACCTAGCTGGCCTGAAGGGGCCCCAGGGGGCCCCCAAGCAGCCCCTCTCAATTTGGATCTGGGAGCTTAAGTTGGGCCGTGGACCTGGGAGGTACCTGCAAGGTTGCAGTTCGCAGCCCGAGAAGCACTCTCCGGTCAACATGCCCAACGTCCAGCAACAGCTCCCAAACCGAAGGAGCTAAGACCCAAAGACCTAGCTGGCCTGAAGGGCCCCATGGGGGCCCCCAAGCAGCCCCTCTCAATTTGGGTCTGGGGGCTTTCGTTGGGCCGGGGACATGGGAGGTACCTGCAAGGTTGCAGTTCCAAGCCCGAGAAGCACTCTCCGGCCAACTTGCCCAACGTCCAGCAACAGCTCCCAAACCGAAGGAGCCAGGACCCAAAGACCTAGCTGGCCTGAAGTGTCCCAAGGGGGCCCCCAAGCAGCCCCTCTCCATTTGGGTCTGGGGGCTTTCGTTGGGCATGGAACCTGGGAGGTACCTGAAAGGTTACAGTTCGAGGCCCGAGAACCACTCTCCGGCCAACATGCCCAACGTCCAGCAACAGCTCCCAAACCGAAGGAGCCAGGACCCAAAGACCTAGCTGGCCTGAAGGGCCCCCAGGAGGCCCCCAAGCAGCCCCTCTCAATTTGGGTCTGGGGGCTTTCGTTGGGCCGGGGACCTGGGAGGTACCTGCAAGGTTGCAGTTCGCAGCCCGAGAAGCACTCTCCGGTCAACATGCCCAACGTCCAGCAACAGCTCCCAAACCGAAGGAGCCAGGATCCAAAGACCTAGTGGACTGAAGGGTCCCCAGGGGGCCCCCAAGTAGCCCCTCTCCATTTGGGTCTGGGGGCTTTCGTTGGGCTGGGAACCTGGGAGCTACCTGCAAGGTTGCAGTTCACGGCCCGAGAAGCACTCTCCGGCCAACATGCCCAACTGCAGCAACAGCTCCCAAACCGAAGGAGCCAGGACCCAAAGACCTAGCTGGCCTGGAGTGTCCCCAGGGGGCCCGCAAGCAGCCCCTCTCAATTTGGGTCTGGGGGCTTTCGTTGGGCCGGGAACATGGGAGGTGTCTGCAAGGTTGCATTTCGTGGCCCGAGAAGCACTCTCCGGCCATCATGCCCAACGTCCAGCAACAGCTCCCAAACCGAAGGAGCCAGGACCCAAAGACCTAGCTGGCCTGAAGAGTCCCCAGGGGGCCCCCAAGCAGCCCCTCTGCATTTGGGTCTGGGGGCTTTCGTTGGGCTGGGAACCTGGGAGCTACCTGCAAGGTTGCAGTTCGCAGCCCGAGAAGCACTCTCCGGCCAACATGCCCAACTGCAGCAACAGCTCCCAAACCGAAGGAGCCAGGACCCAAAGAAATAGCTGGCCTGGAAGGTCCCCAGGGGGCTCGCAAGCAGCCCCTCTCCATTTGGGTCTGGGGGCTTTCGTTGGGCCTTGGACCTGGGAGCTACCTGCAAGGTTGCAGTTCGCAGCCCGAGAAGCACTCTCCGGCCAACATGCCCAACTGCAGCAACAGCTCCCAAACCGAAGGAGCCAGGACCCAAAGACCTAGCTGGCCTGAAGGGCCCCCAGGGGGCCCCCAAGCAGCCCCTCTCAATTTGGATCTGGGGGCTGTCGTTGGGCCTGGGACCTGGGAGGTACCTGCAAGGTTGCAGTTCGCAGCCCGAGAAGCACTCTCCGGTCAACATGCCCAACGTCCAGCAAGAGCTCCCAAACCGAAGGAGCCAGGACCCAAAGACCTAGCTGGCCTGAAGGGCCCCCAGGGGGCCCCCAAGCAGCCCCTCTCCATTTGGGTCTGGGGGCTTTTGTTGGGCCGGGGACATGGGAGGTACCTGCAAGGTTGCAGTTTGAGGCCCGAGAACCACTCTCCGGCCAACATGCCCAACGTCCAGCAACAGCTCCCAATACGAAGGAGCCAGGACCCAAAGACCTAGCTGGCCTGAAGAGTCCCCAGGGTGCCCCCAAACAGCCCCTCTCAATTTGGGTCTG
This sequence comes from Gallinula chloropus, assembly GCF_964237585.1. Lineage (NCBI taxonomy): Eukaryota > Metazoa > Chordata > Aves > Gruiformes > Rallidae > Gallinula > Gallinula chloropus. The sequence goes on along the minus strand of NW_028168242.1, from coordinate 177,557 downwards.
GGTGCTTTCGTTGGGCATGGAACCTGGGAGGTACCTGCAAGGTTGCAGTTCGCAGCCCGAGAAGCACTCTCCGGCCAACATGCCCAACGTCCAGCAACAGGTCCCAAACCGAAGGAGCCAGGACCCAAAGACCTAGCTGGCCTGAAGGGGCCCCAGGGGGCCCCCAAGCAGCCCCTCTCCATTTGGGTCTGGGGGCTTTCGTTGGGCCGGGGACCTGGGAAGTACCTGCAAGGTTGCAGTTCACGGCCCGAGAAGCACTCTCCGGTCAACATGCCCAACTGCAGCAACAGCTCCCAAACCGAAGGAGCCAGGACCCAAAGACCTAGCTGGACTGGAGTGTCCCCAGGGGGCCCGCAAGCAGCCCCTCTCAATTTTGGTCTGGGGGCTTTCGTTGGGCCGGGAACCTGGGAGGTGTCTGCAAGGTTGCAGTTCGCGGCCCGAGAAGCACTCTCCGGCCATCATGCCCAACGTCCAGCAACAGCTCCCAAACCGAAGGAGCCAGGACCCAAAGACCTAGCTGGCCTGAAGGGGCCCCAGGGGGCCCCCAAGCAGCCCCTCTCCATTTGGGTCTGGGGGCTTTCGTTGGGCCTGGGACCTGGGAGGTACCTGCAAGGTTGCAGTTCGCGGCCCGAGAAGCACTCTCCGGCCAACATGCCCAACGTCCAGCAACAGCTCCCAAACCGAAGGAGCCAGGACCCAAAGACCTAGCTGGCCTGAAGGGCCCCAGGGGGCCCCCAAGCAGCCCCTCTCCATTTGGGTCTGGGGGCTTTCGTTGGGCCGGGAACCTGGGAGGTGCCTGCAAGTTTGCAGTTCGCGGCCCGAGAAGCACTCTCCGGTCTACATGCCCAACGTCCAGCAACAGCTCCCAAACCGAAGGAGCCAGTACCCAAAGACCTAGCTGGCCTGAAGAGTCCCCAGGGGGCCCCCAAACAGCCCCTCTCCATTTGGGTCTGGGGGCTTTCGTTGGGCCGGGAACCTGGGAGGTGCCTGCAAGGTTGCAGTTCGCGGCCCGAGAAGCACTCTCCGGTCAACATGCCCAACGTCCAGCAACAGCTCCCAAACCGAAGGAGCCAGGACCCAAAGACCTAGATGGCCTGAAGGGCCCCCAGGGGGCCCCCAAGCAGCCCCTCTCCATTTGGGTCTGGGGGCTTTCGTTGGGCCGGGGACCTGGGAGGTACCTGCAAGGTTGCAGTTCGTGGCCCGAGAAGCACTCTCCGGTCAACATGCCCAACTGTAGAAACAGCTCCCAAACCGAAGGAGCCAGGACCCAAAGACCTAGCTGGCCTGAAGGGCCCCCAGGGGGCCCCCAAGCAGCCCCTCTCAATTTGGGCCTGGGGGCTTTCCTTGGGCCGGGAACCTGGGATTTACCTGCAAGGTTGCAGTTCACGTACCGAGAAGCACTCTCCGGCCAACATGCCCAACTGCAGCAACAGCTCCCAAACCCAAGGAGCCAGGACCCAAAGACTTAGCTGGCCTGAAGAGTCATCCAGGGTGCCCCCAAACAGCCCCTCTCAATTTGGGTCTGGGGGCTTTCGTTGGGCATGGAACCTGGGAGGTACCTGCAAGGTTGCAGTTTGCAGCCTGAGAAGCACTCTCCGGCCAACATGCCCAACGTCCAGCAACAGCTCCCAAACCGAAGGAGCCAGGACCCAAAGACCTAGCTGGCCTGAAGGGCCCCCAGGGGGCCCCCAAGCAGCCCCTCTCCATTTGGGTCTGGGGGCTTTCGTTGGGCCTGGGACCTGGGAGGTACCTGCAAGGTTGCAGTTCGCGGCCCGAGAAGCACTCTCCGGCCAACATGCCCAAAGTCCAGCAACAGCTCCCAAACCGAAGGAGCCAGGACCCAAAGACCTAGCTGGCCTGAAGGGCCCCCAGGGGGCCACCAAGCAGCCCCTCTCCATTTGGGTCTGGGGGCTTTCGTTGGGCCGGGGACCTGGGAGGTACCAGCAAGTTTGCAGTTCGCAGCCCGAGAAGCACTCTCCGGCCAACATGCCCAACGTCCAGCAACAGCTCCCAAACCGAAGGAGCCAGGACCCAAAGACCTAGCTGGCCTGAAGGGGCCCCCAGGAGGCCCCCAAACAGCCCCTCTCCATTTGGGTCTGGGGGCTTTCGTTGGGCCGGGAACCTGGGAGCTACCTGCAAGGTTGCAGTTCGCGGCCCGAGAAGCACTCTCAGGTCAACATGCCCAACTGCAGCAACAGCTCCCAAACCGAAGGAGCCAGGACCCAAAGACCTAGCTGGCCTGAAGGGCCCCCAGGGGGCCCCCAAGCAGCCCCTCTCCATTTGGGTCTGGGGGCTTTCGTTGGGCCTGGGACCTGGGAGGTACCTGCAAGGTTGCAGTTCGCAGCCCGAGAAGCACTCTCCGGCCAACATGCCCAAAGTCCAGCAACAGCTCCCAAACCGAAGGAGCCAGGACCCAAAGACCTAGCTGGCCTGAAGGGCCCCCAGGGGGCCCCCAAGCAGCCCCTCTCAATTTGGATCTGGGGGCTTAAGTTGGGCCGTGGACCTGGGAGGTACCTGCAAGGTTGCAGTTCGCAGCCCGAGAAGCACTCTCCGGTCAACATGCCCAATGCCCAGCAACAGCTCCCAAACCGAAGGAGCTAAGACCCAAAGACCTAGCTGGCCTGAAGGGCCCCATGGGGGCCCCCAAGCAGCCCCTCTCAATTTGGGTCTGGGGGCTTTCGTTGGGCCGGGGACATGGGAGGTACCTGCAAGGTTGCAGTTCCAAGCCCGAGAAGCACTCTCCGGCCAACTTGCCCAACGTCCAGCAACAGCTCCCAAACCGAAGGAGCCAGGACCCAAAGACCTAGCTGGCCTGAAGTGTCCCAAGGGGGCCCCCAAGCAGCCCCTCTCCATTTGGGTCTGGGGGCTTTCGTTGGGCATGGAACCTGGGAGGTACCTGAAAGGTTACAGTTCGAGGCCCGAGAACCACTCTCCGGCCAACATGCCCAACGTCCAGCAACAGCTCCCAAACCGAAGGAGCCAGGACCCAAAGACCTAGCTGGCCTGAAGGGCCCCCAGGAGGCCCCCAAGCAGCCCCTCTCAATTTGGGTCTGGGGGCTTTCGTTGGGCCGGGGACCTGGGAGGTACCTGCAAGGTTGCAGTTCACGTACCGAGAAGCACTCTCCGGCCAACATGCCCAACTGCAGCAACAGCTCCCAAACCCAAGGAGCCAGGACCCAAAGACTTAGCTGGCCTGAAGAGTCATCCAGGGTGCCCCCAAACAGCCCCTCTCAATTTGGGTCTGGGGGCTTTCGTTGGGCCGGGAACCTGGGAGGTACCTGCAAGGTTGCAGTTTGCAGCCTGAGAAGCACTCTCCGGCCAACATGCCCAACGTCCAGCAACAGCTCCCAAACCGAAGGAGCCAGGACCCAAAGACCTAGCTGGCCTGAAGGGCCCCCAGGGGGCCCCCAAGCAGCCCCTCTCCATTTGGGTCTGGGGGCTTTCGTTGGGCCGGGGACCTGGGAGGTACCTGCAAGGTTGCAGTTCGCAGCCCGAGAAGCACTCTCCGGCCAACATGCCCAACGTCCAGCAACAGCTCCCAAACCGAAGGAGCCAGGACCCAAAGACCTAGCTGGCCTGGAGTGTCCCACGTGGGCCCGCAAGTAGCCCCTCTCAATTTTGGTCTGGGGGCTTTTGTTGGGCCGGGAACCTGGGAGGTGCCTGCAAGGTTGCAGTTCGCGGCCCGAGAAGCACTCTCCGGCCATCATGCCCAACGTCCAGCAACAGCTCCCAAACCGAAGGAGCCAGGACCCAAAGACCTAGCTGGCCTGAAGAGTCCCCAGGGGGCCCCCAAACAGCCCCTCTCCATTTGGGTCTGGGGGCTTTCGTTGGGCCGGGAACCTGGGAGCTACCTGCAAGGTTGCAGTTCACGGTCCGAGAAGCACTCTCCGGCCAACATGCCCAACGTCCAGCAACAGCTCCCAAACCGAAGGAGCCAGGACCCAAAGACCTAGCTGGCCTGAAGGGGCCCCCAGGAGGCCCCCAAACAGCCCCTCTCCATTTGGGTCTGGGGGCTTTCGTTGGGCCGGGAACCTGGGAGCTACCTGCAAGGTTGCAGTTCGCGGCCCGAGAAGCACTCTCCGGCCAACATGCCCAAAGTCCAGCAACAGCTCCCAAACCGAAGGAGCCAGGACCCAAAGACCTAGCTGGCCTGAAGGGCCCCCAGGGGGCCCCCAAGCAGCCCCTCTCCATTTGGGTCTGGGGGCTTTCGTTGGGCCGGGGACCTGGGAGGTACCAGCAAGTTTGCAGTTCGCAGCCCGAGAAGCACTCTCCGGCCAACATGCCCAACGTCCAGCAACAGCTCCCAAACCGAAGGAGCCAGGACCCAAAGACCTAGCTGGCCTGAAGAGTCCCCAGGGGGCCCCCAAACAGCCCCTCTCAATTTGGGTCTGAGGGCTTTCGTTGGGCATGGAACCTGGGAGGTACCTGCAAGGTTGCATTTCGCAGCCCGAGAAGCACTCTCCGGCCAACATGCCCATCGTCCAGCAACAGCTCCCAAACCGAAGGAGCCAGGACCCAAAGACCTAGCTGGCCTGAAGGGCCCCCAGGGGGCCCCCAAGCAGCCCCTCTCAATTTGGATCTGGGGGCTTAAGTTGGGCCGTGGACCTGGGAGGTACCTGCAAGGTTGCAGTTCGCAGCCCGAGAAGCACTCTCCGGTCAACATGCCCAATGCCCAGCAACAGCTCCCAAACCGAAGGAGCTAAGACCCAAAGACCTAGCTGGCCTGAAGGGCCCCATGGGGGCCCCCAAGCAGCCCCTCTCAATTTGGGTCTGGGGGCTTTCGTTGGGCCTGGGACCTGGGAGGTACCTGCAAGGTTGCAGTTCCAAGCCCGAGAAGCACTCTCCGGCCAACTTGCCCAACGTCCAGCAACAGCTCCCAAACCGAAGGAGCCAGGACCCAAAGACCTAGCTGGCCTGAAGTGTCCCAAGGGGGCCCCCAAGCAGCCCCTCTCCATTTGGGTCTGGGGGCTTTCGTTGGGCATGGAACCTGGGAGGTACCTGAAAGGTTACAGTTCGAGGCCCGAGAACCACTCTCCGGCCAACATGCCCAACTGCAGCAACAGCTCCCAAACCGAAGGAGCCAGGACCCAAAGACCTAGCTGGCCTGAAGGGCCCCCAGGAGGCCCCCAAGCAGCCCCTCTCAATTTGGGTCTGGGGCTTTCGTTGGGCCGGGGACCTGGGAGGTACCTGCAAGGTTGCAGTTCGCAGCCCGAGAAGCACTCTCCGGTCAACATGCCCAACGTCCAGCAACAGCTCCCAAACCGAAGGAGCCAGGATCCAAAGACCTAGTGGACTGAAGGGTCCCCAGGGGGCCCCCAAGTAGCCCCTCTCCATTTGGGTCTGGGGGCTTTCGTTGGGCTGGGAACCTGGGAGCTACCTGCAAGGTTGCAGTTCACGGCCCGAGAAGCACTCTCCGGCCAACATGCCCAACTGCAGCAACAGCTCCCAAACCGAAGGAGCCAGGACCCAAAGACCTAGCTGGCCTGGAGTGTCCCCAGGGGGCCCGCAAGCAGCCCCTCTCAATTTGGGTCTGGGGGCTTTCGTTGGGCCGGGAACCTGGGAGGTGTCTGCAAGGTTGCATTTCGTGGCCCGAGAAGCACTCTCCGGCCATCATGCCCAACGTCCAGCAACAGCTCCCAAACCGAAGGAGCCAGGACCCAAAGACCTAGCTGGCCTGAAGAGTCCCCAGGGGGCCCCCAAGCAGCCCCTCTGCATTTGGGTCTGGGGGCTTTCGTTGGGCTGGGAACCTGGGAGCTACCTGCAAGGTTGCAGTTCGCAGCCCGAGAAGCACTCTCCGGCCAACATGCCCAACTGCAGCAACAGCTCCCAAACCGAAGGAGCCAGGACCCAAAGAAATAGCTGGCCTGGAAGGTCCCCAGGGGGCTCGCAAGCAGCCCCTCTCCATTTGTGTCTGGGGGCTTTCGTTGGGCCGGGGACCTGGGAGCTACCTGCAAGGTTGCAGTTCGCGGCCCGAGAAGCACTATCCGGCCATAATGCCCAACTGCAGCAACAGCTCCCAAACCGAAGGAGCCAGGACCCAAAGACCTAGCTGGCCTGAAGGGCCCCCAGGGGGCCCCCAAGCAGCCCCTCTCCATTTGGGTCTGGGGGCTGTCGTTGGGCCTGGGACCTGGGAGGTACCTGCAAGGTTGCAGTTCGCAGCCCGAGAAGCACTCTCCGGTCAACATGCCCAACGTCCAGCAAGAGCTCCCAAACCGAAGGAGCCAGGACCCAAAGACCTAGCTGGCCTGAAGGGCCCCCAGGGGGCCCCCAAGCAGCCCCTCTCCATTTGGGTCTGGGGGCTTTTGTTGGGCCGGGGACATGGGAGGTACCTGCAAGGTTGCAGTTCGCAGCCCGAGAAGCACTCTCCGGCCAACATGCCCAACGTCCAGCAACAGCTCCCAATACGAAGGAGCCAGGACCCAAAGACCTAGCTGGCCTGAAGAGTCCCCAGGGTGCCCCCAAACAGCCCCTCTCAATTTGGGTCTGGGGGCTTTCGTTGGGCATGGAACCTGGGAGGTACCTGCAAGGTTGCAGTTCGCAGCCCGAGAAGCACTCTCCGGCCAACATGCCCAACGTCCAGCAACAGGTCCCAAACCGAAGGAGCCAGGACCCAAAGACCTAGCTGGCCTGAAGGGCCCCCAGGGGGCCCCCAAGCAGCCCCTCTCCATTTGGGTCTGGGGGCTTTCGTTGGGCCGGGGACCTGGGAAGTACCTGCAATGTTGCAGTTCACGGCCCGAGAAGCACTCTCCGGTCAACATGCCCAACTGCAGCAACAGCTCCCAAACCGAAGGAGCCAGGACCCAAAGACCTAGCTGGACTGGAGTGTCCCCAGGGGGCCCGCAAGCAGCCCCTCTCAATTTTGGTCTGGGGGCTTTCGTTGGGCCGGGAACCTGGGAGGTGTCTGCAAGGTTGCAGTTCGCGGCCCGAGAAGCACTCTCCGGCCATCATGCCCAACGTCCAGCAACAGCTCCCAAACCCAAGGAGCCAGGACCCAAAGACCTAGCTGGCCTGAAGGGGCCCCAGGGGGCCCCCAAGCAGCCCCTCTCCATTTGGGTCTGGGGGCTTTCGTTGGGCCTGGGACCTGGGAGGTACCTGCAAGGTTGCAGTTCGCGGCCCGAGAAGCACTCTCCGGCCAACATGCCCAACGTCCAGCAACAGCTCCCAAACCGAAGGAGCCAGGACCCAAAGACCTAGCTGGCCTGAAGTGCCCCCAGGGGGCCACCAAGCAGCCCCTCTCCATTTGGGTCTGGGGGCTTTCGTTGGGCCGGGAACCTGGGAGGTGCCTGCAAGGTTGCAGTTCGCGGCCCGAGAAGCACTCTCCGGTCTACATGCCCAACGTCCAGCAACAGCTCCCAAACCGAAGGAGCCAGGACCCAAAGACCTAGCTGGCCTGAAGAGTCCCCAGGGGGCCCCCAAACAGCCCCTCTCCATTTGGGTCTGGGGGCTTTCGTTGGGCCGGGAACCTGGGAGGTGCCTGCAAGGTTGCAGTTCGCGGCCCGAGAAGCACTCTCCGGTCAACATGCCCAACGTCCAGCAACAGCTCCCAAACCGAAGGAGCCAGGACCCAAAGACCTAGCTGGCCTGAAGGGCCCCCAGGGGGCCCCCAAGCAGCCCCTCTCCATTTGGGTCTGGGGGCTTTCGTTGGGCCGGGGACCTGGGAGGTACCTGCAAGGTTGCAGTTCGTGGCCCGAGAAGCACTCTCCGGCCAACATGCCCAACTGCAGCAACAGCTCCCAAACCGAAGGAGCCAGGACCCAAAGACCTAGCTGGCCTGAAGGGCCCCCAGGGGGCCCCCAAGCAGCCCCTCTCCATTTGGGTCTGGGGGCTTTCGTTGGGCCGGGAACCTGGGAGCTACCTGCAAGGTTGCAGTTCGCGGCCCGAGAAGCACTCTCCGGCCAACATGCCCAACTGCAGCAACAGCTCCCAAACCGAAGGAGCCAGGACCCAAAGACCTAGCTGGCCTGAAGGGGCCCCAGGGGGCCCCCAAGCAGCCCCTCTCCATTTGGGTCTGGGGGCTTTCGTTGGGCCGGGAACCTGGGAGCTACCTGCAAGGTTGCAGTTCGCGGCCCGAGAAGCACTCTCCGGCCATCATGCCCAACTGCAGCAACAGCTCCCAAACCGAAGGAGCCAGGACACAAAGACCTAGCTGGCCTGAAGGGCCCCCAGGGGGCCCCCAAGCAGCCCCTCTCAATTTTGGTCTGGGGTCTTTCGTTGGGCCGGGGACATGGGAGGTACCTGCAAGGTTGCAGTTCGCAGCCCGAGAAGCACTCTCCGGTCAACATGCCCAACGTCCAGCAACAGCTCCCAAACCGAAGGAGCCAGGACCCAAAGACCTAGCTGGCCTGAAGGGCCCCCAGGGGGCCCCCAAGCAGCCCCTCTCAATTTGGGTCTGGGGGCTTTCATTGGGCGTGGAACCTGGGAGAATCCTGCAAGGTTGCAGTTCGCAGCCCGAGAAGCACTCTCCGGCCAACATGCCCAACTGCAGCAACAGCTCCCAAAGCGAAGGAGCCAGGACCCAAAGAAATAGCTGGCCTGAAGGGGCCCCAAGGGGCCCCCAAGCAGCCCCTCTCCATTTGGGTCTGGGGGCTTTCGTTGGGCCGGGAACCTGGGAGATACCTGCAAGGTTCCAGTTAACGGCCCGAGAACCACTCTCTGGCCAACATGCCCAACGTCCAGCAACAGCTCCCAAACCGAAGGAGCCAGGACCCAAAGACCTAGCTGGCCTGAAGTGTCCCAAGGGGGCCCCCAAGCAGCCCCTCTCCATTTGGGTCTGGGGGCTTTCGTTGGGCATGGAACCTGGGAGGTACCTGAAAGGTTACAGTTCGAGGCCCGAGAAGCACTCTCCGGCCAACATGCCCAACGTCCAGCAACAGCTCCCAAACCGAAGGAGCCAGGACCCAAAGACCTAGCTGGCCTGAAGGGCCCCCAGGAGGCCCCCAAGCAGCCCCTCTCAATTTGGGTCTGGGGGCTTTCGTTGGGCCGGTGGACCTGGTAGGTACCTGCAAGGTTGCAGTTCGCAGCCCGAGAAGCACTCTCCGGTCAACATGCCCAACGTCCAGCAACAGCTCCCAAACCGAAGGAGCCAGGATCCAAAGACCTAGTGGACTGAAGGGTCCCCAGGGGGCCCCCAAGTAGCCCCTCTCCATTTGGGTCTGGGGGCTTTCGTTGGGCTGGGAACCTGGGAGCTACCTGCAAGGTTGCAGTTCACGGCCCGAGAAGCACTCTCCGGCCAACATGCCCAACTGCAGCAACAGCTCCCAAACCGAAGGAGCCAGGACCCAAAGACCTAGCTGGCCTGGAGTGTCCCCAGGGGGCCCGCAAGCAGCCCCTCTCAATTTGGGTCTGGGGGCTTTCGTTGGGCCGGGAACCTGGGAGGTGTCTGCAAGGTTGCATTTCGTGGCCCGAGAAGCACTCTCCGGCCATCATGCCCAACGTCCAGCAACAGCTCCCAAACCGAAGGAGCCAGGACCCAAAGACCTAGCTGGCCTGAAGAGTCCCCAGGGGGCCCCCAAGCAGCCCCTCTGCATTTGGGTCTGGGGGCTTTCGTTGGGCTGGGAACCTGGGAGCTACCTGCAAGGTTGCAGTTCGCAGCCCGAGAAGCACTCTCCGGCCAACATGCCCAACTGCAGCAACAGCTCCCAAACCGAAGGAGCCAGGACCCAAAGAAATAGCTGGCCTGGAAGGTCCCCAGGGGGCTCGCAAGCAGCCCCTCTCCATTTGGGTCTGGGGGCTTTCGTTGGGCCGGGGACCTGGGAGCTACCTGCAAGGTTGCAGTTCGCGGCCCGAGAAGCACTATCCGGCCATAATGCCCAACTGCAGCAACAGCTCCCAAACCGAAGGAGCCAGGACCCAAAGACCTAGCTGGCCTGAAGGGCCCCCAGGGGGCCCCCAAGCAGCCCCTCTCAATTTGGATCTGGGGGCTGTCGTTGGGCCTGGGACCTGGGAGGTACCTGCAAGGTTGCAGTTCGCAGCCCGAGAAGCACTCTCCGGTCAACATGCCCAACGTCCAGCAAGAGCTCCCAAACCGAAGGAGCCAGGACCCAAAGACCTAGCTGGCCTGAAGGGCCCCCAGGGGGCCCCCAAGCAGCCCCTCTCCATTTGGGTCTGGGGGCTTTTGTTGGGCCGGGGACATGGGAGGTACCTGCAAGGTTGCAGTTCGCAGCCCGAGAAGCACTCTCCGGCCAACATGCCCAACGTCCAGCAACAGCTCCCAATACGAAGGAGCCAGGACCCAAAGACCTAGCTGGCCTGAAGAGTCCCCAGGGTGCCCCCAAACAGCCCCTCTCAATTTGGGTCTGGGGGCTTTCGTTGGGCATGGAACCTGGGAGGTACCTGCAAGGTTGCAGTTCGCAGCCCGAGAAGCACTCTCCGGCCAACATGCCCAACGTCCAGCAACAGGTCCCAAACCGAAGGAGCCAGGACCCAAAGACCTAGCTGGCCTGAAGGGGCCCCAGGGGGCCCCCAAGCAGCCCCTCTCCATTTGGGTCTGGGGGCTTTCGTTGGGCCGGGGACCTGGGAAGTACCTGCAAGGTTGCAGTTCACGGCCCGAGAAGCACTCTCCGGTCAACATGCCCAACTGCAGCAACAGCTGCCAAACCGAAGGAGCCAGGACCCAAAGACCTAGCTGGACTGGGGTGTCCCCAGGGGGCCCGCAAGCAGCCCCTCTCAATTTTGGTCTGGGGGCTTTCGTTGGGCCGGGAACCTGGGAGGTGTCTGCAAGGTTGCAGTTCGCGGCCCGAGAAGCACTCTCCGGCCATCATGCCCAACGTCCAGCAACAGCTCCCAAACCCAAGGAGCCAGGACCCAAAGACCTAGCTGGCCTGAAGGGGCCCCAGGGGGCCCCCAAGCAGCCCCTCTCCATTTGGGTCTGGGGGCTTTCGTTGGGCCTGGGACCTGGGAGGTACCTGCAAGGTTGCAGTTCGCGGCCCGAGAAGCACTCTCCGGCCAACATGCCCAACGTCCAGCAACAGCTCCCAAACCGAAGGAGCCAGGACCCAAAGACCTAGCTGGCCTGAAGTGCCCCCAGGGGGCCACCAAGCAGCCCCTCTCCATTTGGGTCTGGGGGCTTTCGTTGGGCCGGGAACCTGGGAGGTGCCTGCAAGGTTGCAGTTCGCAGCCCGAGAAGCACTCTCCGGTCTACATGCCCAACGTCCAGCAACAGCTCCCAAACCGAAGGAGCCAGGACCCAAAGACCTAGCTGGCCTGAAGAGTCCCCAGGGGGCCCCCAAACAGCCCCTCTCCATTTGGGTCTGGGGGCTTTCGTTGGGCCGGGAACCTGGGAGGTGCCTGCAAGGTTGCAGTTCGCGGCCCGAGAAGCACTCTCCGGTCAACATGCCCAACGTCCAGCAACAGCTCCCAAACCGAAGGAGCCAGGACCCAAAGACCTAGCTGGCCTGAAGGGCCCCCAGGGGGCCCCCAAGCAGCCCCTCTCCATTTGGGTCTGGGGGCTTTCGTTGGGCCGGGGACCTGGGAGGTACCTGCAAGGTTGCAGTTCGTGGCCCGAGAAGCACTCTCCGGCCAACATGCCCAACTGCAGCAACAGCTCCCAAACCGAAGGAGCCAGGACCCAAAGACCTAGCTGGCCTGAAGGGCCCCCAGGGGGCCCCCAAGCAGCCCCTCTCCATTTGGGTCTGGGGGCTTTCGTTGGGCCGGGAACCTGGGAGCTACCTGCAAGGTTGCAGTTCGCAGCCCGAGAAGCACTCTCCGGCCAACATGCCCAACTGCAGCAACAGCTCCCAAACCGAAGGAGCCAGGACCCAAAGACCTAGCTGGCCTGAAGGGGCCCCAGGGGACCCCAAGCAGCCCCTCTCAATTTGGGTCTGGGGGCTTTCGTTGGGCCGGGAACCTGGGAGCTACCTGCAAGGTTGCAGTTCGCGGCCCGAGAAGCACTCTCCGGCCATCATGCCCAACTGCAGCAACAGCTCCCAAACCGAAGGAGCCAGGACCCAAAGACCTAGCTGGCCTGAAGGGCCCCCAGGGGGCCCCCAAGCAGCCCCTCTCAATTTTGGTCTGGGGTCTTTCGTTGGGCCGGGGACATGGGAGGTACCTGCAAGGTTGCAGTTCGCAGCCCGAGAAGCACTCTCCGGTCAACATGCCCAACGTCCAGCAACAGCTCCCAAACCGAAGGAGCCAGGACCCAAAGACCTAGCTGGCCTGAAGGGCCCCCAGGGGGCCCCCAAGCAGCCCCTCTCAATTTGGGTCTGGGGGCTTTCATTGGGCGTGGAACCTGGGAGAATCCTGCAAGGTTGCAGTTCGCAGCCCGAGAAGCACTCTCCGGCCAACATGCCCAACTGCAGCAACAGCTCCCAAAGCGAAGGAGCCAGGACCCAAAGAAATAGCTGGCCTGAAGGGGCCCCAAGGGGCCCCCAAGCAGCCCCTCTCCATTTGGGTCTGGGGGCTTTCGTTGGGCCGGGAACCTGGGAGCTACCTGCAAGGTTCCAGTTAACGGCCCGAGAACCACTCTCTGGCCAACATGCCCAACGTCCAGCAACAGCTCCCAAACCGAAGGAGCCAGGACCCAAAGACCTAGCTGGCCTGAAGGGGCCCCAGGGGGCCCCCAAGCAGCCCCTCTCCATTTGGGTCTGGGGGCTTTCGTTGGGCGGGAACCTGGGAGGTACCTGCAAGGTTGCAGTTCACGTACCGAGAAGCACTCTCCGGCCAACATGCCCAACGTCCAGCAACAGATCCCAAACCGAAGGAGCCAGGACCCAAAGACCTAGCTGGCCTGAAGGGCCCCCTGGGGGCCCCCAAGCAGCCCCTCTCCATTTGGGTCTGGGGGCTTTCGTTGGGCCGGGGACCAGGGAGGTACCTGCAAGGTTGCAGTTCGCAGCCCGAGAAGCACTCTCCAGTCAACATGCCCAACTGTAGAAACAGCTCCCAAACCGAAGGAGCCAGGACCCAAAGACCTAGCTGGCCTGAAGGGCCCCCAGGGGGCCCCCAAGCAGCCCCTCTCAATTTGGGCCTGGGGGCTTTCCTTGGGCCGGGAACCTGGGATTTACCTGCAAGGTTGCAGTTCACGTACCGAGAAGCACTCTCCGGCCAACATGCCCAACTGCAGCAACAGCTCCCAAACCCAAGGAGCCAGGACCCAAAGACTTAGCTGGCCTGAAGAGTCATCCAGGGTGCCCCCAAACAGCCCCTCTCAATTTGGGTCTGGGGGCTTTCGTTGGGCATGGAACCTGGGAGGTACCTGCAAGGTTGCAGTTTGCAGCCTGAGAAGCACTCTCCGGCCAACATGCCCAACGTCCAGCAACAGCTCCCAAACCGAAGGAGCCAGGACCCAAAGACCTAGCTGGCCTGAAGGGCCCCCAGGGGGCCCCCAAACAGCCCCTCTCAATTTGGGTCTGGGGGCTTTCGTTGGGCCGGGGACCTGGGAGGTACCTGCAAGGTTGCAGTTCGCAGCCCGAGAAGCACTCTCCGGCCAACATGCCCAACGTCCAGCAACAGCTCCCAAACCGAAGGAGCCAGGACCCAAAGACCTAGCTGGCCTGGAGTGTCCCACGTGGGCCCGCAAGTAGCCCCTCTCAATTTTGGTCTGGGGGCTTTCGTTGGGCCGCGAACCTGGGAGGTGCCTGCAAGGTTGCAGTTCGCGGCCCGAGAAGCACTCTCCGGCCATCATGCCCAACGTCCAGCAACAGCTCCCAAACCGAAGGAGCCAGGACCCAAAGACCTAGCTGGCCTGAAGAGTCCCCAGGGGGCCCCCAAACAGCCCCTCTCCATTTGGGTCTGGGGGCTTTCATTGGGCCGGGAACCTGGGAGCTACCTGCAAGGTTGCAGTTCACGGTCCGAGAAGCACTCTCCGGCCAACATGCCCAACGTCCAGCAACAGCTCCCAAACCGAAGGAGCCAGGACCCAAAGACCTAGCTGGCCTGAAGGGGCCCCCAGGAGGCCCCCAAACAGCCCCTCTCCATTTGGGTCTGGGGGCTTTCGTTGGGCCGGGAACCTGGGAGCTACCTGCAAGGTTGCAGTTCGCGGCCCGAGAAGCACTCTCAGGTCAACATGCCCAACTGCAGCAACAGCTCCCAAACCGAAGGAGCCAGGACCCAAAGACCTAGCTGGCCTGAAGGGCCCCCAGGGGGCCCCCAAGCAGCCCCTCTCCATTTGGGTCTGGGGGCTTTCGTTGGGCCTGGGACCTGGGAGGTACCTGCAAGGTTGCAGTTCGCGACCCGAGAAGCACTCTCCGGCCAACATGCCCAACGTCCAGCAACAGCTCCCAAAACGAAGGAGCCAGGACCCAAAGACCTAGCTGGCCTGAAGGGCCCCCAGGGGGCCCCCAAGCAGCCCCTCTCCATTTGGGTCTGGGGGCTTTCGTTGGGCCGGGAACCTGGGAGCTACCTGCAAGGTTGCAGTTCGCGGCCCGAGAAGCACTCTCCGGCCAACATGCCCAACTGCAGCAACAGCTCCCAAAGCGAAGGAGCCAGGACCCAAAGACCTAGCTGGCCTGAAGTGGCCCCAAGCGGCCCCCAAGCAGCCCCTCTCCATGTGGGTCTGGGGGATTTCCTTGGCCCGGGAACCTGGATGCTACCAGCAAGGTTGCAGTTCACGGCCCGAGAAGCACTCTCTGGCCAACATGCCCAACGTCCAGCAACAGCTCCCAAACCGAAGGAGCCAGGACCCAAAGACCTAGCTGGCCTGAAGGGGCCCCAGGGGGCCCCCAAGCAGCCCCTCTCCATTTGGGTCTGGGGGCTTTCGTTGGGCCGGGAACCTGGGAGCTACCTCCAAGGTTGCAGTTCGCGGCCCGAGAAGCACTCTCCGGCCATAATGCCCAACGTCCAGCAACAGCTCCCAAACCGAAGGAGCCAGGACCCAAAGACCTAGCTGGCCTGAAGTGCCCCCAGGGGGCCCCCAAGCAGCCCCTCTCAATTTGGATCTGGGGGCTGTCGTTGGGCCTGGGACCTGGGAGGTACCTGCAAGGTTGCAGTTCGCAGCCCGAGAAGCACTCTCCGGTCAACATGCCCAACGTCCAGCAACAGCTCCCAAACCGAAGGAGCCAGGACCCAAAGACCTAGCTGGCCTGAAGGGCCCCCAGGGGGCCCCCAAGCAGCCCCTCTCCATTTGGGTCTGGGGGCTTTCGTTGGGCCGGGGACCTGGGAGGTACCAGCAAGTTTGCAGTTCGCAGCCCGAGAAGCACTCTCCGGCCAACATGCCCAACGTCCAGCAACAGCTCCCAAACCGAAGGAGCCAGGACCCAAAGACCTAGCTGGCCTGAAGAGTCCCCAGGGGGCCCCCAAACAGCCCCTCTCAATTTGGGTCTGAGGGCTTTCGTTGGGCATGGAACCTGGGAGGTACCTGCAAGGTTGCATTTCGCAGCCCGAGAAGCACTCTCCGGCCAACATGCCCAACGTCCAGCAACAGCTCCCAAACCGAAGGAGCCAGGACCCAAAGACCTAGCTGGCCTGAAGGGCCCCCAGGGGGCCCCCAAGCAGCCCCTCTCAATTTGGATCTGGGGGCTTAAGTTGGGCCGTGGACCTGGGAGGTACCTGCAAGGTTGCAGTTCGCAGCCCGAGAAGCACTCTCCGGTCAACATGCCCAATGCCCAGCAACAGCTCCCAAACCGAAGGAGCTAAGACCCAAAGACCTAGCTGGCCTGAAGGGCCCCATGGGGGCCCCCAAGCAGCCCCTCTCAATTTGGGTCTGGGGGCTTTCGTTGGGCCGGGGACATAGGAGGTACCTGCAAGGTTGCAGTTCCAAGCCCGAGAAGCACTCTCCGGCCAACTTGCCCAACGTCCAGCAACAGCTCCCAAACCGAAGGAGCCAGGACCCAAAGACCTAGCTGGCCTGAAGTGTCCCAAGGGGGCCCCCAAGCAGCCCCTCTCCATTTGGGTCTGGGGGCTTTCGTTGGGCATGGAACCTGGGAGGTACCTGAAAGGTTAGAGTTCGAGGCCCGAGAACCACTCTCCGGCCAACATGCCCAACGTCCAGCAACAGCTCCCAAACCGAAGGAGCCAGGACCCAAAGACCTAGCTGGCCTGAAGGGCCCCCAGGAGGCCCCCAAGCAGCCCCTCTCAATTTGGGTCTGGGGGCTTTCGTTGGGCCGGGAACCTGGGAGGTGTCTGCAAGGTTGCAGTTCGCAGCCCGAGAAGCACTCTCCGGTCAACATGCCCAACGTCCAGCAACAGCTCCCAAACCGAAGGAGCCAGGATCCAAAGACCTAGTGGACTGAAGGGTCCCCAGGGGGCCCCCAAGTAGCCCCTCTCCATTTGGGTCTGGGGGCTTTCGTTGGGCTGGGAACCTGGGAGCTACCTGCAAGGTTGCAGTTCACGGCCCGAGAAGCACTCTCCGGCCAACATGCCCAACTGCAGCAACAGCTCCCAAACCGAAGGAGCCAGGACCCAAAGACCTAGCTGGCCTGGAGTGTCCCCAGGGGGCCCGCAAGCAGCCCCTCTCAATTTGGGTCTGGGGGCTTTCGTTGGGCCGGGAACCTGGGAGGTGTCTGCAAGGTTGCATTTCGTGGCCCGAGAAGCACTCTCCGGCCATCATGCCCAACGTCCAGCAACAGCTCCCAAACCGAAGGAGCCAGGACCCAAAGACCTAGCTGGCCTGAAGAGTCCCCAGGGGGCCCCCAAGCAGCCCCTCTGCATTTGGGTCTGGGGGCTTTCGTTGGGCTGGGAACCTGGGAGATACCTGCAAGGTTGCAGTTCGCAGCCCGAGAAGCACTCTCCGGTCAACATGCCCAACGTCCAGCAACAGCTCCCAAACCGAAGGAGCCAGGACCCAAAGAAATAGCTGGCCTGGAAGGTCCCCAGGGGGCTCGCAAGCAGCCCCTCTCAATTTTGGTCTGGGGGCTTTCGTTGGGCCGGGGACCTGTGAGGTACCTGCAAGGTTGCAGTTCACGGCCCGAGAAGCACTCTCCGGCCAACATGCCCAACGTCCAGCAACAGCTCCCAAACCGAAGGAGCCAGGACCCAAAGAACTAGCTGGCCTGAAGGGCCCCCAGGGGGCCCCCAAGCAGCCCCTCTCCATTTGGGTCTGGGGGCTTTCGTTGGGCATGGAACCTGGGAGCTACCTGCAAGGTTGCAGTTCGCGGCCCGAGAAGCACTCTCCGGCCTACATGCCCAACTGCAACAACAGCTCCCAAACCGAAGGAGCCAGGACCCAAAGACCTAGCTGGCCTGAAGGGGCCCCAGGGGGCCCCCAAGCAGCCCCTCTCCATTTGGGTCTGGGGGCTTTCGTTGGGCCGGGAACCTGGGAGCTACCTGCAAGGTTGCAGTTCACGGCCCGAGAAGCACTCTCCGGCCAACATGCCCAACTGCAGAAACAGCTCCCAAACCGAAGGAGCCAGGACCCAAAGACCTAGCTGGCCTGAAGGGCCCCCAGGGGGCCCCCAAGCAGCCCCTCTCCATTTGGATCTGGGGGCTTTCGTTGGGCCTGGGACCTGGGAGGTACCTGCAAGGTTGCAGTTCGCAGCCCGAGAAGCACTCTCCGGTCAACATGCCCAACGTCCAGCAACAGCTCCCAATACGAAGGAGCCAGGACCCAAAGACCTAGCTGGCCTGAAGAGTCCCCAGGGGGCCCCCAAACAGCCCCTCTCAATTTGGGTCTGGGGGCTTTCGTTGGGCATGGAACCTGGGAGGTACCTGCAAGGTTGCAGTTCGCAGCCTGAGAAGCACTCTCCGGCCAACATGCCCAACGTCCAGCAACAGCTCCCAAACCGAAGGAGCCAGGACCAAAAGACCTAGCTGGCCTGAAGGGCCCCAAGGGGGCCCCCAAGCAGCCCCTCTCAATTTGGGTCTGGGGGCTTTCGTTGGGCCGGGAACCTGGGAGCTACCTGCAAGGTTGCAGTTCGCGGCCCGAGAAGCACTCTCCGGTCAACATGCCCAACTGCAGCAACAGCTCCCAAAGCGAAGGAGCCAGGACCCAAAGACCTAGCTGGCCTGAAGGGGCCCCAGGGGGCCCCCAAGCAGCCCCTCTCCATTTGGGTCTGGGGGCTTTCGTTGGGCCGGGAACCTGGGAGCTACCTGCAAGGTTGCAGTTCACGGCCCGAGAAGCACTCTCCGGCCAATATGCCCAACTGCAGCAACAGCTCCCAAACCGAAGGAGCCAGGACCCAAAGACCTAGCTGGCCTGGAGTGTCCCCAGGGGGCCCGCAAGCAGCCCCTCTCAATTTTGGTCTGGAGGCTTTCGTTGGGCCGGGAACCTGGGAGGTACCTGCAAGGTTGCAGTTCGCGGCCCGAGAAGCACTCTCCGGCCATAATGCCCATCGTCCAGCAACAGCTCCCAAACCCAAGGAGCCAGGACCCAAAGACCTAGCTGGCCTGAAGAGTCCACAGGGGGCCCCCAAACAGCCCCTCTCCATTTGGGTCTGGGGGCTTTCGTTGGGCCGGGAACCTGGGAGCTACCTGCAAGGTTGCAGTTCACGGCCCGAGAAGCACTCTCCGGCCAACATGCCCAACGTCCAGCAACAGCTCCCAAACCGAAGGAGCCAGGACCCAAAGACCTAGCTGGACTGAAGGGGCCCCAGGGGGCCCCCAAGCAGCCCCTCTCCATTTGGGTCTGGGGGCTTTCGTTGGGCCTGGGACCTGGGAGGTACCTGCAAGGTTGCAGTTCGCGGCCCGAGAAGCACTCTCCGGCCAACATGCCCAACGTCCAGCAACAGCTCCCAAACCGAAGGAGCCAGGACCCAAAGACCTAGCTGGCCTGAAGGGCCCCCAGGGGGCCCCCAAGCAGCCCCTCTCCATTTGGGTCTGGGGGCTTTCGTTGGGCCGGGAACCTGGGAGCTACCTGCAAGGTTGCAATTCACGGCCCGAGAAGCACTCTGCGGCCAACATGCCCAAAGTCCAGCAACAGCTCCCAAACCGAAGGAGCCAGGACCCAAAGACCTAGCTGGCCTGAAGGGCCCCCAGGGGGCCCCCAAGCAGCCCCTCTCAATTTGGGTCTGGGGGCTTTCGTTGGGCATGGAACCTGGGAGGTACCTGCAAGGTTGCAGTTCGCAGCCCGAGAAGCACTCTCCGGCCAACATGCCCAACTGCAGCAACAGCTCCCAAAGCGAAGGAGCCAGGACCCAAAGACCTAGCTGGCCTGGAGGGTCCCCAGGGGGCCCGCAAGCAGCCCCTCTCCATTTGGGTCTGGGGGCTTTCGTTGGGCCGGGACCTGAGTGGTGCCTGCAAGGTTGCAGTTCGCAGCCCGAGAAGCACTCTCCGGTCAACATGCCCAACGTCCAGCAACAGCTCCCAAACCGAAGGAGCCAGGACCCAAAGACCTAGCTGGCCTGAAGAGTCCCCAGGGGGCCCCAAAGCAGCCCCTCTCCATTTGGGTCTGGGGGCTTTCGTTGGGCCGGGAACCTGGCAGGTACCTGCAAGGTTGCAGTTCGCAGCCTGAGAAGCACTATCCGGCCAACATGCCCAACGTCCAGCAACAGCTCCCAAACCGAAGGAGCCAGGACCCAAAGACCTAGCTGGCCTGAAGAGTCCCCAGGGGGCCCCCAAGCAGCCCCTCTCAATTTGGGTCTGGGGGCTTTCGTTGGGCCGGGGACCTGGGAGCTACCTGCAAGGTTGCAGTTCGCAGCCCGAGAAGCACTCTCCGGTCAACATGCCCAACGTCCAGCAACAGCTCCCAAACCGAAGGAGCCAGGATCCAAAGACCTAGCTGGACTGAAGGGTCCCCAGGGGGACCCCAAGTAGCCCCTCTCCATTTGGGTCTGGGGGCTTTCGTTGGGCTGGGAACCTGGGAGCTACCTGCAAGGTTGCAGTTCACGGCCCGAGAAGCACTCTCCGGCCATCATGCCCAACGTCCAGCAACAGCTCCCAAACCGAAGGAGCCAGGACCCAAAGACCTAGCTGGCCTGAAGAGTCCCCAGGGGGCCCCCAAGCAGCCCCTCTCCATTTGGGTCTGGGCGCTTTCGTTGGGCTGGGAACCTGGGAGCTACCTGCAAGGTTGCAGTTCGCAGCCCGAGAAGCACTCTCCGGCCAACATGCCCAACTGCAGCAACAGCTCCCAAACCGAAGGAGCCAGGACCCAAAGAAATAGCTGGCCTGGAGGGTCCCCAGGGGGCCCGCAAGCAGCCCCTCTCAATTTTGGTCTGGGGGCTTTCGTTGGGCCGGGGACCTGGGAGGTACCTGCAAGGTTGCAGTTCGTGGCCCGAGAAGCACTCTCCGGCCAACATGACAAACGTCCAGCAACAGCTCCCAAACCGAAGGAGCCAGGACCCAAAGACCTAGCTGGCCTGAAGGGCCCCCAGGGGGCCCCCAAGCAGCCCCTCTCCATTTGGGTCTGGGGTCTTTCGTTGGGCATGGAACCTGGGAGCTACCTGCAAGGTTGCAGTTCGCGGCCCGAGAAGCACTCTCCGGCCATCATGCCCATCGTCCAGCAACAGCTCCCAAACCCAAGGAGCCAGGACCCAAAGACCTAGCTGGCCTGAAGAGTCCACAGGGGGCCCCCAAACAGCCCCTCTCCATTTGGGTCTGGGGGCTTTCGTTGGGCCGGGAACCTGAGGGGTGCCTGCAAGGTTGCAGTTCGCAGCCCGAGAAGCACTCTCCGGTCAACATGCCCAACGTCCAGCAACAGCTCCCAAACCGAAGGAGCCAGGACCCAAAGACCTAGCTGGCCTGAAGAGTCCCCAGGGGGCCCCAAAGCAGCCCCTCTCCATTTGGGTCTGGGGGCTTTCGTTGGGCCGGGAACCTGGGAGGTGCCTGCAAGGTTGCAGTTCGCAGCCTGAGAAGCACTCTCCGGCCAACATGCCCAACGTCCAGCAACAGCTCCCAAACCGAAGGAGCCAGGACCCAAAGACCTAGCTGGCCTGAAGAGTCCCCAGGGGGCCCCCAAGCAGCCCCTCTCCATTTGGGTCTGGGGGCTTTCGTTGGGCCGGGAACCTGGGAGCTACCTGCAAGGTTGCAGTTCGTGGCCCGAGAAGCACTCTCCGGCCAACATGCCCAACTGCAGCAACAGCTCCCAAACCGAAGGAGCCAGGACCCAAAGACCTAGCTGGCCTGAAGGGCCACCAGGGGGCCCCCAAGCAGCCCCTCTGCATTTGGGTCTGGGGGCTTTCTTTGGGCCGGGAACCTGGGAGCTACCTGCAAGGTTGCAGTTCGCAGCCCGAGAAGCACTCTCCGGCCAACATGCCCAACTGCAGCAACAGCTCCCAAACCGAAGGAGCCAGGACCCAAAGACCTAGCTGGCCTGAAGGGGCCCCAGGGGGCCCCCAAGCAGCCCCTCTCAATTTGGGTCTGGGGGCTTTCGTTGGGCCGGGAACCTGGGAGGTGCCTGCAAGGTTGCAGTTCGCGGCCCGAGAAGCACTCTCCGGCCAACATGCCCAACTGCAGCAACAGCTCCCAAACCGAAGGAGCCAGGACCCAAAGACCTAGCTGGCCTGAAGGGCCCCCAGGGGGCCCACAAGCAGCCCCTCTCAATTTTGGTCTGGGGGCTTTCGTTTGGCCAGGGACATGGGAGGTACCTGCAAGGTTGCAGTTCGCAGCCCGAGAAGCACTCTCCGGTCAACATGCCCAACGTCCAGCAACAGCTCCCAAACCGAAGGAGCCAGGACCCAAAGACCTAGCTGGCCTGAAGGGCCCCCAGGGGGCCCCCAAGCAGCCCCTCTCAATTTGGATCTGGGGGCTTTCGTTGGGCCTGGGACCTGGGAGGTACCTGCAAGGTTGCAGTTCGCAGCCCGAGAAGCACTCTCCGGTCAACATGCCCAACGTCCAGCAACAGCTCCCAAACCGAAGGAGCCAGGACCCAAAGACCTAGCTGGCCTGAAGAGTCCCCAGGGGGCCCCCAAACAGCCCCTCTCAATTTGGGTCTGGGGGCTTTCGTTGGGCATGGAACCTGGGAGGTACCTGCAAGGTTGCAGTTCCCAGCCTGAGAAGCACTCTCCGGCCAACATGCCCAACGTCCAGCAACAGCTCCCAAACCGAAGGAGCCAGGACCCAAAGACCTAGCTGGCCTGAAGGGCCCCCAGGGGGCCCCCAAGCAGCCCCTCTCCATTTGGGTCTGGGGGCTTTCGTTGGGCCGGGAACCTGGGAGCTACCTGCAAGGTTGCAGTTCGCGGCCCGAGAAGCACTCTCCGGTCAACATGCCCAACTGCAGCAACAGCTCCCAAAGCGAA
The DNA here is from genome assembly GCF_964237585.1 of Gallinula chloropus. Lineage (NCBI taxonomy): Eukaryota > Metazoa > Chordata > Aves > Gruiformes > Rallidae > Gallinula > Gallinula chloropus. Next base: position 155,517 of record NW_028168242.1, on the reverse strand, counting down.
GGAGCCAGGACCCAAAGACCTAGCTGGCCTGAAGGGGCCCCAGGGGGCCCCCAAGCAGCCCCTCTCCATTTGGGTCTGGGGGCTTTCGTTGGGCCGGGAACCTGGGAGCTACCTGCAAGGTTGCAGTTCACGGCCCGAGAAGCACTCTCCGGCCAATATGCCCAACTGCAGCAACAGCTCCCAAACCGAAGAAGCCAGGACCCAAAGACCTAGCTGGCCTGGAGTGTCCCCAGGGGGCCCGCAAGCAGCCCCTCTCAATTTTGGTCTGGGGGCTTTCGTTGGGCCGGGAACCTGGGAGGTGTCTGCAAGGTTGCAGTTCGCGGCCCGAGAAGCACTCTCCGGCCATCATGCCCATCGTCCAGCAACAGCTCCCAAATCCAAGGAGCCAGGACCCAAAGACCTAGCTGGCCTGAAGAGTCCACAGGGGGCCCCCAAACAGCCCCTCTCCATTTGGGTCTGGGGGCTTTCGTTGGGCCGGGAACCTGAGGGGTGCCTGCAAGGTTGCAGTTCGCAGCCCGAGAAGCACTCTCCGGTCAACATGCCCAACGTCCAGCAACAGCTCCCAAACCGAAGGAGCCAGGACCCAAAGACCTAGCTGGCCTGAAGAGTCCCCAGGGGGCCCCAAAGCAGCCCCTCTCCATTTGGGTCTGGGGGCTTTCGTTGGGCCGGGAACCTGGGAGGTGCCTGCAAGGTTGCAGTTCGCAGCCTGAGAAGCACTCTCCGGCCAACATGCCCAACGTCCAGCAACAGCTCCCAAACCGAAGGAGCCAGGACCCAAAGACCTAGCTGGCCTGAAGAGTCCCCAGGGGGCCCCCAAGCAGCCCCTCTCCATTTGGGTCTGGGGGCTTTCGTTGGGCCGGGAACCTGGGAGCTACCTGCAAGGTTGCAGTTCGTGGCCCGAGAAGCACTCTCCGGCCAACATGCCCAACTGCAGCAACAGCTCCCAAACCGAAGGAGCCAGGACCCAAAGACCTAGCTGGCCTGAAGGGCCCCCAGGGGGCCCCCAAACAGCCCCTCTCAATTTTGGTCTGGGGGCTTTCGTTTGGCCGGGGACATGGGAGGTACCTGCAAGGTTGCAGTTCGCAGCCCGAGAAGCACTCTCCGGTCAACATGCCCAACGTCCAGCAACAGCTCCCAAACCGAAGGAGCCAGGACCCAAAGACCTAGCTGGCCTGAAGGGCCCCCAGGGGGCCCCCAAGCAGCCCCTCTCAATTTGGATCTGGGGGCTTTCGTTGGGCCTGGGACCTGGGAGGTACCTGCAAGGTTGCAGTTCGCAGCCCGAGAAGCACTCTCCGGTCAACATGCCCAACGTCCAGCAACAGCTCCCAAACCGAAGGAGCCAGGACCCAAAGACCTAGCTGGCCTGAAGAGTCCCCAGGGGGCCCCAAAGCAGCCCCTCTCCATTTGGGTCTGGGGGCTTTCGTTGGGCCGGGAACCTGGGAGGTGCCTGCAAGGTTGCAGTTCGCAGCCTGAGAAGCACTCTCCGGCCAACATGCCCAACGTCCAGCAACAGCTCCCAAACCGAAGGAGCCAGGACCCAAAGACCTAGCTGGCCTGAAGAGTCCCCAGGGGGCCCCCAAGCAGCCCCTCTCCATTTGGGTCTGGGGGCTTTCGTTGGGCCGGGAACCTGGGAGCTACCTGCAAGGTTGCAGTTCGTGGCCCGAGAAGCACTCTCCGGCCAACATGCCCAACTGCAGCAACAGCTCCCAAACCGAAGGAGCCAGGACCCAAAGACCTAGCTGGCCTGAAGGGCCCCCAGGGGGCCCCCAAACAGCCCCTCTCCATTTGGGTCTGGGGGCTTTCGTTGGGCCGGGAACCTGGGAGCTACCTGCAAGGTTGCAGTTCGCAGCCCGAGAAGCACTCTCCGGCCAACATGCCCAACTGCAGCAACAGCTCCCAAACCGAAGGAGCCAGGACCCAAAGACCTAGCTGGCCTGAAGGGGCCCCAGGGGGCCCCCAAGCAGCCCCTCTCAATTTGGGTCTGGGGGCTTTCGTTGGGCCGGGAACCTGGGAGGTGCCTGCAAGGTTGCAGTTCGCGGCCCGAGAAGCACTCTCCGGCCAACATGCCCAACTGCAGCAACAGCTCCCAAACCGAAGGAGCCAGGACCCAAAGACCTAGCTGGCCTGAAGGGCCCCCAGGGGGCCCACAAGCAGCCCCTCTCAATTTTGGTCTGGGGGCTTTCGTTTGGCCGGGGACATGGGAGGTACCTGCAAGGTTGCAGTTCGCAGCCCGAGAAGCACTCTCCGGTCAACATGCCCAACGTCCAGCAACAGCTCCCAAACCGAAGGAGCCAGGACCCAAAGACCTAGCTGGCCTGAAGGGCCCCCAGGGGGCCCCCAAGCAGCCCCTCTCAATTTGGATCTGGGGGCTTTCGTTGGGCCTGGCACCTGGGAGGTACCTGCAAGGTTGCAGTTCGCAGCCCGAGAAGCACTCTCCGGTCAACATGCCCAACGTCCAGCAACAGCTCCCAAACCGAAGGAGCCAGGACCCAAAGACCTAGCTGGCCTGAAGAGTCCCCAGGGGGCCCCCAAACAGCCCCTCTCAATTTGGGTCTGGGGGCTTTCGTTGGGCATGGAACCTGGGAGGTACCTGCAAGGTTGCAGTTCGCAGCCTGAGAAGCACTCTCCGGCCAACATGCCCAACGTCCAGCAACAGCTCCCAAACCGAAGGAGCCAGGACCCAAAGACCTAGCTGGCCTGAAGGGCCCCCAGGGGGCCCCCAAGCAGCCCCTCTCCATTTGGGTCTGGGGGCTTTCGTTGGGCCGGGAACCTGGGAGGTGCCTGCAAGGTTGCAGTTCGCAGCCTGAGAAGCACTCTCCGGCCAACATGCCCAACGTCCAGCAACAGCTCCCAAACCGAAGGAGCCAGGACCCAAAGACCTAGCTGGCCTGAAGAGTCCCCAGGGGGCCCCCAAGCAGCCCCTCTCCATTTGGGTCTGGGGGCTTTCGTTGGGCCGGGAACCTGGGAGCTACCTGCAAGGTTGCAGTTCGTGGCCCGAGAAGCACTCTCCGGCCAACATGCCCAACTGCAGCAACAGCTCCCAAACCGAAGGAGCCAGGACCCAAAGACCTAGCTGGCCTGAAGGGCCCCCAGGGGGCCCCCAAACAGCCCCTCTCAATTTTGGTCTGGGGGCTTTCGTTGGGCCGGGGACATGGGAGGTACCTGCAAGGTTGCAGTTCGCAGCCCGAGAAGCACTCTCCGGTCAACATGCCCAACGTCCAGCAACAGCTCCCAAACCGAAGGAGCCAGGACCCAAAGACCTAGCTGGCCTGAAGGGCCCCCAGGGGGCCGCCAAGCAGCCCCTCTCAATTTGGATCTGGGTGCTTTCGTTGGGCCTGGGACCTGGAGGTACCTGCAAGGTTGCAGTTCGCAGCCCGAGAAGCACTCTCCGGTCAACATGCCCAACGTCCAGCAACAGCTCCCAAACCGAAGGAGCCAGGACCCAAAGACCTAGCTGGCCTGAAGAGTCCCCAGGGGGCCCCCAAACAGCCCCTCTCAATTTGGGTCTGGGGGCTTTCGTTGGGCATGGAACCTGGGAGGTACCTGCAAGGTTGCAGTTCCCAGCCTGAGAAGCACTCTCCGGCCAACATGCCCAACGTCCAGCAACAGCTCCCAAACCGAAGGAGCCAGGACCCAAAGACCTAGCTGGCCTGAAGGGCCCCCAGGGGGCCCCCAAGCAGCCCCTCTCCATTTGGGTCTGGGGGCTTTCGTTGGGCCGGGAACCTGGGAGCTACCTGCAAGGTTGCAGTTCGCGGCCCGAGAAGCACTCTCCGGCCAACATGCCCAACTGCAGCAACAGCTCCCAAACCGAAGGAGCCAGGACCCAAAGACCTAGCTGGCCTGAAGGGGCTCCAGGGGGCCCCCAAGCAGCCCCTCTCCATTTGGGTCTGGGGGCTTTTGTTGGGCCAGGAACCTGGGAGATACCTGCAAGGTTGCAGTTCGAGGCCCGAGAACCACTCTCCGGCCAACATGCCCAACGTCCAGCAACAGATCCCAAACCGAAGGAGCCAGGACCCAAAGACCTAGCTGGCCTGAAGGGGCCCCAGGGGGCCCCCAAGCAGCCCCTCTCCATTTGGGTCTGGGGGCTTTCGTTGGGCCTGGGACCTGGGAGGTACCTGCAAGGTTGCAGTTCACGGCCCGAGAACCACTCTCTGGCCAACATGCCCAACGTCCAGCAACAGCTCCCAAACCGAAGGAGCCAGGACCCAAAGACCTAGCTGGCCTGAAGGGGCCCCAGGGGGCCCCCAAACAGCCCCTCTCCATTTGGGTCTGGGGGCTTTTGTTGGGCCAGGAACCTGGGAGATACCTGCAAGGTTGCAGTTCGAGGCCCGAGAACCACTCTCCGGCCAACATGCCCAACGTCCAGCAACAGATCCCAAACCGAAGGAGCCAGGACCCAAAGACCTAGCTGGCCTGAAGTGCCCCCTGGGGGCCCCCAAACAGCCCCTCTCAATTTTGGTCTGGGGGCTTTCGTTGGGCCAGGAACCTGGGAAGTGCCTGCAAGGTTGCAGTGCGCGGCCCGAGAAGCACTCTCCGGCCAACATGCCCAAAGTCCAGCAACAGCTCCCAAACCGAAGGAGCCAGGACCCAAAGACCTAGCTGGCCTGAAGGGCCCCCAGGGGGCCACCAAACAGCCCCTCTCCATTTGGGTCTGGGGGCTTTCGTTGGGCCGGGGACCTGGGAGGTACCTGCAAGGTTGCAGTTCGTGGCACGAGAAGCACTCTCCGGCCAACATGCCCAACTGCAGCAACAGCTCCCAAACCGAAGGAGCCAGGACCCAAAGACCTAGCTGGCCTGAAGGGCCCCCAGGGGGCCACCAAGCAGCCCCTCTCCATTTGGGTCTGGGGGCTTTCGTTGGGCCGGGAAACTGGGAGCTACCTGCAAGGTTGCAGTTCGCAGCCCGAGAAGCACTCTCCGGCCAACATGCCCAACTGCAGCAACAGCTCCCAAACCGAAGGAGCCAGGACCCAAAGACCTAGCTGGCCTGAAGGGGCCCCAGGGGGCCCCCAAACAGCCCCTCTCCATTTGGGTCTGGGGGCTTTCGTTGGGCCGGGAACCTGGGAGGTGCCTGCAAGGTTGCAGTTCGCGGCCCGAGAAGCACTCTCCGGCCAACATGCCCAACTGCAGCAACAGCTCCCAAACCGAAGGAGCCAGGACCCAAAGACCTAGCTGGCCTGAAGGGCCCCCAGGGGGCCCCCAAGCAGCCCCTCTCAATTTGGGTCTGGGGGCTTTCGTTGGGCCTGTGACATGGGAGGTACGTGCAAGGTTGCAGTTCGCAGCCCGAGAACCACTCTCCGGCCAACATGCCCAACGTCCAGCAACAGCTCCCAAACCGAAGGAGCCAGGACCCAAAGACCTAGCTGGCCTGAAGAGTCCCCAGGGGGGCCCCAAACAGCCCCTCTCAATTTGGGTCTGGGGGCTTTCGTTGGGCATGGAACCTGGGAGGTACCTGCAAGGTTGCATTTCGCGGCCCGAGAAGCACTCTCCGGCCAACATGCACAACTGCAGCAACAGCTCCCAAAGCGAAGGAGCCAGGACCCAAAGACCTAGCTGGCCTGGAGGGTCCCCAGGGGGCCCGCAAGCAGCCCCTCTCCATTTGGGTCTGGGGGCTTTCGTTGGGCCGGGAACCTGAGGGGTGCCTGCAAGGTTGCAGTTCGCAGCCCGAGAAGCACTCTCCGGTCAACATGCCCAACGTCCAGCAACAGCTCCCAAAGCGAAGGAGCCAGGACCCAAAGACCTAGCTGGCCTGAAGGGCCCCCAGGGGGCACCAAAGCAGCCCCTCTCCATTTGGGTCTGGGGGCTTTCGTTGGGCCGGGAACCTGGGAGGTGCCTGCAAGGTTGCAGTTCGCAGCCTGAGAAGCACTCTCCGGCCAACATGCCCAACGTCCAGCAACAGCTCCCAAACCGAAGGAGCCAGGACCCAAAGACCTAGCTGGCCTGAAGTGTCCCCAGGGGGCCCCCAAGCAGCCCCTCTCAATTTGGGTCTGGGGGCTTTCGTTGGGCCGGGGACCTGGGAGCTACCTGCAAGGTTGCAGTTCGCAGCCCGAGAAGCACTCTCCGGTCAACATGCCCAACGTCCAGCAACAGCTCCCAAACCGAAGGAGCCAGGATCCAAAGACCTAGCTGGACTGAAGGGTCCCCAGGGGGACCCCAAGTAGCCCCTCTCCATTTGGGTCTGGGGGCTTTCGTTGGTCTGGGAACCTGGGAGCTACCTGCAAGGTTGCAGTTCGCGGCCCGAGAAGCACTCTCCGGCCAACATGCCCAACGTCCAGCAACAGCTCCCAAACCGAAGGAGCCAGGACCCAAAGACCTAGCTGGCCTGAAGGGCCCCCAGGGGGCCCCCAAGCAGCCCCTCTCCATTTGGGTCTGGGGGCTTTCGTTGGGCCGGGAACCTGGGAGCTACCTGCAAGGTTGCAGTTCGCGGCCCGAGAAGCACTCTCCGGTCAACATGCCCAACGTCCAGCAACAGCTCCCAAACCGAAGGAGCCAGGACCCAAAGACCTAGCTGGCCTGAAGGGCCCCCAGGGGGCCGCCAAGCAGCCCCTCTCAATTTGGATCTGGGTGCTTTCGTTGGGCCTGGGACCTGGAGGTACCTGCAAGGTTGCAGTTCGCAGCCCGAGAAGCACTCTCCGGTCAACATGCCCAACGTCCAGCAACAGCTCCCAAACCGAAGGAGCCAGGACCCAAAGACCTAGCTGGCCTGAAGAGTCCCCAGGGGGCCCCCAAACAGCCCCTCTCAATTTGGGTCTGGGGGCTTTCGTTGGGCATGGAACCTGGGAGGTACCTGCAAGGTTGCAGTTCCCAGCCTGAGAAGCACTCTCCGGCCAACATGCCCAACGTCCAGCAACAGCTCCCAAACCGAAGGAGCCAGGACCCAAAGACCTAGCTGGCCTGAAGGGCCCCCAGGGGGCCCCCAAGCAGCCCCTCTCCATTTGGGTCTGGGGGCTTTCGTTGGGCCGGGAACCTGGGAGCTACCTGCAAGGTTGCAGTTCGCGGCCCGAGAAGCACTCTCCGGCCAACATGCCCAACTGCAGCAACAGCTCCCAAACCGAAGGAGCCAGGACCCAAAGACCTAGCTGGCCTGAAGGGGCCCCAGGGGGCCCCCAAGCAGCCCCTCTCCATTTGGGTCTGGGGGCTTTTGTTGGGCCAGGAACCTGGGAGATACCTGCAAGGTTGCAGTTCGAGGCCAGAGAACCACTCTCCGGCCAACATGCCCAACGTCCAGCAACAGATCCCAAACCGAAGGAGCCAGGACCCAAAGACCTAGCTGGCCTGAAGGGGCCCCAGGGGGCCCCCAAGCAGCCCCTCTCCATTTGGGTCTGGGGGCTTTCGTTGGGCCTGGGACCTGGGAGGTACCTGCAAGGTTGCAGTTCACGGCCCGAGAACCACTCTCTGGCCAACATGCCCAACGTCCAGCAACAGCTCCCAAACCGAAGGAGCCAGGACCCAAAGACCTAGCTGGCCTGAAGGGGCCCCAGGGGGCCCCCAAACAGCCCCTCTCCATTTGGGTCTGGGGGCTTTTGTTGGGCCAGGAACCTGGGAGATACCTGCAAGGTTGCAGTTCGAGGCCCGAGAACCACTCTCCGGCCAACATGCCCAACGTCCAGCAACAGCTCCCAAACCGAAGGAGCCAGGACCCAAAGACCTAGCTGGCCTGAAGTGCCCCCTGGGGGCCCCCAAACAGCCCCTCTCAATTTGGGTCTGGGGGCTTTCGTTGGGCCAGGAACCTGGGAAGTGCCTGCAAGGTTGCAGTGCGCGGCCCGAGAAGCACTCTCCGGCCAACATGCCCAAAGTCCAGCAACAGCTCCCAAACCGAAGGAGCCAGGACCCAAAGACCTAGCTGGCCTGAAGGGCCCCCAGGGGGCCACCAAACAGCCCCTCTCCATTTGGGTCTGGGGGCTTTCGTTGGGCCGGGGACCTGGGAGGTACCTGCAAGGTTGCAGTTCGTGGCACGAGAAGCACTCTCCGGCCAACATGCCCAACTGCAGCAACAGCTCCCAAACCGAAGGAGCCAGGACCCAAAGACCTAGCTGGCCTGAAGGGCCCCCAGGGGGCCACCAAGCAGCACCTCTCCATTTGGGTCTGGGGGCTTTCGTTGGGCCGGGAAACTGGGAGCTACCTGCAAGGTTGCAGTTCGCAGCCCGAGAAGCACTCTCCGGCCAACATGCCCAACTGCAGCAACAGCTCCCAAACCGAAGGAGCCAGGACCCAAAGACCTAGCTGGCCTGAAGGGGCCCCAGGGGGCCCCCAAACAGCCCCTCTCCATTTGGGTCTGGGGGCTTTCGTTGGGCCGGGAACCTGGGAGGTGCCTGCAAGGTTGCAGTTCGCGGCCCGAGAAGCACTCTCCGGCCAACATGCCCAACTGCAGCAACAGCTCCCAAACCGAAGGAGCCAGGACCCAAAGACCTAGCTGGCCTGAAGGGCCCCCAGGGGGCCCCCAAGCAGCCCCTCTCAATTTGGGTCTGGGGGCTTTCGTTGGGCCTGTGACATGGGAGGTACGTGCAAGGTTGCAGTTCGCAGCCCGAGAACCACTCTCCGGCCAACATGCCCAACGTCCAGCAACAGCTCCCAAAGCGAAGGAGCCAGGACCCAAAGACCTAGCTGGCCTGAAGAGTCCCCAGGGGGGCCCCAAACAGCCCCTCTCAATTTGGGTCTGGGGGCTTTCGTTGGGCATGGAACCTGGGAGGTACCTGCAAGGTTGCATTTCGCGGCCCGAGAAGCACTCTCCGGCCAACATGCACAACTGCAGCAACAGCTCCCAAAGCGAAGGAGCCAGGACCCAAAGACCTAGCTGGCCTGGAGGGTCCCCAGGGGGCCCGCAAGCAGCCCCTCTCCATTTGGGTCTGGGGGCTTTCGTTGGGCCGGGAACCTGAGGGGTGCCTGCAAGGTTGCAGTTCGCAGCCCGAGAAGCACTCTCCGGTCAACATGCCCAACGTCCAGCAACAGCTCCCAAAGCGAAGGAGCCAGGACCCAAAGACCTAGCTGGCCTGAAGGGCCCCCAGGGGGCACCAAAGCAGCCCCTCTCCATTTGGGTCTGGGGGCTTTCGTTGGGCCGGGAACCTGGGAGGTGCCTGCAAGGTTGCAGTTCGCAGCCTGAGAAGCACTCTCCGGCCAACATGCCCAACGTCCAGCAACAGCTCCCAAACCGAAGGAGCCAGGACCCAAAGACCTAGCTGGCCTGAAGTGTCCCCAGGGGGCCCCCAAGCAGCCCCTCTCAATTTGGGTCTGGGGGCTTTCGTTGGGCCGGGGACCTGGGAGCTACCTGCAAGGTTGCAGTTCGCAGCCCGAGAAGCACTCTCCGGTCAACATGCCCAACGTCCAGCAACAGCTCCCAAACCGAAGGAGCCAGGATCCAAAGACCTAGCTGGACTGAAGGGTCCCCAGGGGGACCCCAAGTAGCCCCTCTCCATTTGGGTCTGGGGGCTTTCGTTGGTCTGGGAACCTGGGATCTACCTGCAAGGTTGCAGTTCGCGGCCCGAGAAGCACTCTCCGGCCAACATGCCCAACGTCCAGCAACAGCTCCCAAACCGAAGGAGCCAGGACCCAAAGACCTAGCTGGCCTGAAGGGCCCCCAGGGGGCCCCCAAGCAGCCCCTCTCCATTTGGGTCTGGGGGCTTTCGTTGGGCCGGTAACCTGGGAGCTACCTGCAAGGTTGCAGTTCGCGGCCCGAGAAGCACTCTCCGGTCAACATGCCCAACTGCAGCAACAGCTCCCAAAGCGAAGGAGCCAGGACCCAAAGACCTAGCTGGCCTGAAGGGCCCCCAGGGGGCCCCCAAGCAGCCCCTCTCCATTTGGGTCTGGGGGCTTTCGTTGGGCCGGGAACCTGGGAGCTACCTGCAAGGTTGCAGTTCACGGCCCGAGAAGCACTCTCCGGCCAATATGCCCAACTGCAGCAACAGCTCCCAAACCGAAGGAGCCAGGACCCAAAGACCTAGCTGGCCTGAAGAGTCCCCAGGGGGCCCCAAAGCAGCCCCTCTCCATTTGGGTCTGGGGGCTTTCGTTGGGCCGGGAACCTGGGAGGTGCCTGCAAGGTTGCAGTTCGCAGCCTGAGAAGCACTCTCCGGCCAACATGCCCAACGTCCAGCAACAGCTCCCAAACCGAAGGAGCCAGGACCCAAAGACCTAGCTGGCCTGAAGAGTCCCCAGGGGGCCCCCAAGCAGCCCCTCTCCATTTGGGTCTGGGGGCTTTCGTTGGGCCGGGAACCTGGGAGCTACCTGCAAGGTTGCAGTTCGTGGCCCGAGAAGCACTCTCCGGCCAACATGCCCAACTGCAGCAACAGCTCCCAAACCGAAGGAGCCAGGACCCAAAGACCTAGCTGGCCTGAAGGGCCCCCAGGGGGCCCCCAAACAGCCCCTCTCCATTTGGGTCTGGGGGCTTTCGTTGGGCCGGGAACCTGGGAGCTACCTGCAAGGTTGCAGTTCGCAGCCCGAGAAGCACTCTCCGGCCAACATGCCCAACTGCAGCAACAGCTCCCAAACCGAAGGAGCCAGGACCCAAAGACCTAGCTGGCCTGAAGGGGCCCCAGGGGGCCCCCAAGCAGCCCCTCTCAATTTGGGTCTGGGGGCTTTCGTTGGGCCGGGAACCTGGGAGGTGCCTGCAAGGTTGCAGTTCGCGGCCCGAGAAGCACTCTCCGGCCAACATGCCCAACTGCAGCAACAGCTCCCAAACCGAAGGAGCCAGGACCCAAAGACCTAGCTGGCCTGAAGGGCCCCCAGGGGGCCCCCAAGCAGCCCCTCTCAATTTGGATCTGGGGGCTTTCGTTGGGCCTGGGACCTGGGAGGTACCTGCAAGGTTGCAGTTCGCAGCCCGAGAAGCACTCTCCGGTCAACATGCCCAACGTCCAGCAACAGCTCCCAATACGAAGGAGCCAGGACCCAAAGACCTAGCTGGCCTGAAGAGTCCCCAGGGGGCCCCCAAGCAGCCCCTCTCAATTTGGGTCTGGGGGCTTTCGTTGGGCATGGAACCTGGGAGGTACCTGCAAGGTTGCAGTTCGCAGCCTGAGAAGCACTCTCCGGCCAACATGCCCATCGTCCAGCAACAGCTCCCAAACCCAAGGAGCCAGGACCCAAAGACCTAGCTGGCCTGAAGAGTCCACAGGGGGCCCCCAAACAGCCCCTCTCCATTTGGGTCTGGGGGCTTTCGTTGGGCCGGGAACCTGAGGGGTGCCTGCAAGGTTGCAGTTCGCAGCCCGAGAAGCACTCTCCGGTCAACATGCCCAACGTCCAGCAACAGCTCCCAAACCGAAGGAGCCAGGACCCAAAGACCTAGCTGGCCTGAAGAGTCCCCAGGGGGCCCCCAAGCAGCCCCTCTCCATTTGGGTCTGGGGGCTTTCGTTGGGCCGGGAACCTGGGAGGTGCCTGCAAGGTTGCAGTTCGCAGCCTGAGAAGCACTCTCCGGCCAACATGCCAAACGTCCAGCAACAGCTCCCAAACCGAAGGAGCCAGGACCCAAAGACCTAGCTGGCCTGAAGAGTCCCCAGGGGGCCCCCAAGCAGCCCCTCTCCATTTGGGTCTGGGGGCTTTCGTTGGGCCGGGAACCTGGGAGCTACCTGCAAGGTTGAAGTTCGTGGCCCGAGAAGCACTCTCCGGCCAACATGCCCAACTGCAGCAACAGCTCCCAAACCGAAGGAGCCAGGACCCAAAGACCTAGCTGGCCTGAAGGGCCCCCAGGGGGCACGCAAGCAGCCCCTCTCCATTTGGGTCTGGGGGCTTTCGTTGGGCCGGGAACCTGGGAGCTACCTGCAAGGTTGCAGTTCGCGGCCCGAGAAGCACTCTCCGGCCAACATGCCCAACTGCAGCAACAGCTCCCAAACCGAAGGAGCCAGGACCCAAAGACCTAGCTGGCCTGAAGGGGCCCCAGGGGGCCCCCAAGCAGCCCCTCTCAATTTGGGTCTGGGGGCTTTCGTTGGGCCGGGAACCTGGGAGGTGCCTGCAAGGTTGCAGTTCGCGGCCCGAGAAGCACTCTCCGGCCAACATGCACAACTGCAGCAACAGCTCCCAAACCGAAGGAGCCAGGACCCAAAGACCTAGCTGGCCTGAAGGGCCCCCAGGGGGCCCCCAAGCAGCCCCTCTCAATTTGGATCTGGGGGCTTTCGTTGGGCCTGGGACCTGGGAGGTACCTGCAAGGTTGCAGTTCGCAGCCCGAGAAGCACTCTCCGGTCAACATGCCCAACGTCCAGCAACAGCTCCCAATACGAAGGAGCCAGGACCCAAAGACCTAGCTGGCCTGAAGAGTCCCCAGGGGGCCCCCAAGCAGCCCCTCTCAATTTGGGTCTGGGGGCTTTCGTTGGGCATGGAACCTGGGAGGTACCTGCAAGGTTGCAGTTCGCAGCCTGAGAAGCACTCTCCGGCCAACATGCCCAACGTCCAGCAACAGCTCCCAAACCGAAGGAGCCAGGACCCAAAGACCTAGCTGGCCTGAAGGGCCCCCAGGGGGCCCCCAAGCAGCCCCTCTCCATTTGGGTCTGGGGGCTTTCGTTGGGCCGGGAACCTGGGAGCTACCTGCAAGGTTGCAGTTCGCGGCCCGAGAAGCACTCTCCGGTCAACATGCCCAACTGCAGCAACAGCTCCCAAAGCGAAGGAGCCAGGACCCAAAGACCTAGCTGGCCTGAAGGGCCCCCAGGGGGCCCCCAAGCAGCCCCTCTCCATTTGGGTCTGGGGGCTTTCGTTGGGCTGGGAACCTGGGAGCTACCTGCAAGGTTGCAGTTCACGGCCCGAGAAGCACTCTCCGGCCAATATGCCCAACTGCAGCAACAGCTCCCAAACCGAAGGAGCCAGGACCCAAAGACCTAGCTGGCCTGGAGTGTCCCCAGGGGGCCCGCAAGCAGCCCCTCTCAATTTTGGTCTGGGGGCTTTCGTTGGGCCGGGAACCTGGGAGATGTCTGCAAGGTTGCAGTTCGCGGCCCGAGAAGCACTCTCCGGCCATCATGCCCATCGTCCAGCAACAGCTCCCAAACCCAAGGAGCCAGGACCCAAAGACCTAGCTGGCCTGAAGAGTCCACAGGGGGCCCCCAAGCAGCCCCTCTCCATTTGGGTCTGGGGGCTTTCGTTGGGCCGGGAACCTGAGGGGTGCCTGCAAGGTTGCAGTTCGCAGCCTGAGAAGCACTCTCCGGTCAACATGCCCAACGTCCAGCAACAGCTCCCAAACCGAAGGAGCCAGGACCCAAAGACCTAGCTGGCCTGAAGAGTCCCCAGGGGGCCCCCAAGCAGCCCCTCTCAATTTGGTTCTGGGGGCTTTCGTTGGGCCTGTGACATGGGAGGTACCTGCAAGGTTGCAGTTCGCAGCCCGAGAACCACTCTCCGGCCAACATGCCCAACGTCCAGCAACAGCTCCCAAACCGAAGGAGCCAGGACCCAAAGACCTAGCTGGCCTGAAGAGTCCCCAGGGGGGCCCCAAACAGCCCCTCTCAATTTGGGTCTGGGGGCTTTCGTTGGGCATGGAACCTGGGAGGTACCTGCAAGGGTGCATTTCGCGGCCCGAGAAGCACTCTCCGTCCAACATGCACAACTGCAGCAACAGCTCCCAAACCGAAGGAGCCAGGACCCAAAGACCTAGCTGGCCTGAAGGGCCCCCAGGGGGCCACCAAGCAGCCCCTCTCCATTTGGGTCTGGGGGCTTTCGTTGGGCCAGGAACCTGGGAAGTGCCTGCAAGGTTGCAGTGCGCGGCCCGAGAAGCACTCTCCGGCCAACATGCCCAACGTCCAGCAACAGCTCCCAAACCGAAGGAGCCAGGACCCAAAGAGCTAGGTGGCCTGAAGGGCCCCCAGGGGGCCACCAAACAGCCCCTCTCCATTTGGGTCTGGGGGCTTTCGTTGGGCCGGGGACCTGGGAGGTACCTGCAAGGTTGTAGTTCGTGGCCCGAGAAGCACTCTCCGGCCAACATGCCCAACTGCAGCAACAGCTCCCAAACCGAAGGAGCCAGGACCCAAAGACCTAGCTGGCCTGAAGGGCCCCCAGGGGGCCACCAAGCAGCCCCTCTCCATTTGGGTCTGGGGGCTTTCGTTGGGCCGGGAACCTGGGAGCTACCTGCAAGGTTGCAGTTCGCAGCCCGAGAAGCACTCTCCGGCCAACATGCCCAACTGCAGCAACAGCTCCCAAACCGAAGGAGCCAGGACCCAAAGACCTAGCTGGCCTGAAGGGGCCCCAGGGGGCCCCCAAGCAGCCCCTCTCAATTTGGGTCTGGGGGCTTTCGTTGGGCATGAAACCTGGGAGATTCCTGCAAGGTTGCAGTTCGCGGCCCGAGAAGCACTCTCCGGCCAACATGCCCAACGTCCAGCAACAGCTCCCAAACCGAAGGAGCCAGGACCCAAAGACCTAGCTGGCCTGAAGAGTCCCCAGGGGGGCCCCAAACAGCCCCTCTCAATTTGGGTCTGGGGGCTTTCGTTGGGCATGGAACCTGGGAGGTACCTGCAAGGTTGCATTTCGCGGCCCGAGAACCACTCTCCGGCCAACATGCACAACTGCAGCAACAGCTCCCAAAGCGAAGGAGCCAGGACCCAAAGACCTAGCTGGCCTGAAGGGCCCCCAGGGGGCCACCAAGCAGCCCCTCTCCATTTGGGTCTGGGGGCTTTCGTTGGGCCTGGGACCTGGGAGGTACCTGCAAGGTTGCAGTTCACGGCCCGAGAACCACTCTCTGGCCAACATGCCCAACGTCCAGCAACAGCTCCCAAACCGAAGGAGCCAGGACCCAAAGACCTAGCTGGCCTGAAGGGGCCCCAGGGGGCCCCCAAGCAGCCCCTCTCAATTTGGGTCTGGGGCTTTTGTTGGGCCAGGAACCTGGGAGATACCTGCAAGGTTGCAGTTCGAGGCCCGAGAACCACTCTCCGGCCAACATGCCCAACGTCCAGCAACAGATCCCAAACCGAAGGAGCCAGGACCCAAAGACCTAGCTGGCCTGAAGTGCCCCCTGGGGGCCCCCAAACAGCCCCTCTCAATTTGGGTCTGGGGGCTTTCGTTGGGCCAGGAACCTGGGAAGTTGCCTGCAAGTTTGCAGTGCGCGGCCCGAGAAGCACTCTCCGGCCAAAATGCCCAACGTCCAGCAACAGCTCCCAAACCGAAGGAGCCAGGACCCAAAGACCTAGATGGCCTGAAGGGGCCCCAGGGCCCCCAAACAGCCCCTCTCCATTTGGGTCTGGGGGCTTTCGTTGGGCCGGGGACCTGGGAGGTACCTGCAAGGTTGCAGTTCCAAGCCAGAGAAGCACTCTCCGGCCAACATGCCCAACTGCAGCAACAGCTCCCAAACCGAAGGAGCCAGGACCCAAAGACCTAGCTGGCCTGAAGGGCCCCCAGGGGGCCCCCAAGCAGCCCCTCTCCATTTGGGTCTGGGGGCTTTCGTTGGGCCGGGAACCTGGGAGCTACCTGCAAGGTTGCAGTTCGCAGCCCGAGAAGCACTCTCCGGCAAACATGCCCAACTGCAGCAACAGCTCCCAAACCGAAGGAGCCAGGACCCAAAGACCTAGCTGGCCTGAAGGGCCCCCAGGGGGCCCCAAGCAGCCCCTCTCAATTTTGGTCTGGGGGCTTTCGTTGGGCCGGGGACATGGGAGGTACCTGCAAGGTTGCAGTTCGCAGCCCGAGAAGCACTCTCCGGTCAACATGCCCAACGTCCAGCAACAGCTCCCAAACCGAAGGAGCCAGGACCCAAAGACCTAGCTGGCCTGAAGGGCCCCCAGGGGGCCCCCAAGCAGCCCCTCTCAATTTGGGTCTGGGGGCTTTCGTTGGGCCTGTGACATGGGAGGTACCTGCAAGGTTGCAGTTCGCAGCCCGAGAAGCACTCTCCGGCCAACATGCCCAACGTCCAGCAACAGCTCCCAAACCGAAGGAGCCAGGACCCAAAGACCTAGCTGGCCTGAAGAGTCCCCAGGGGGGCCCCAAACAGCCCCTCTCCATTTGGGTCTGGGGGCTTTCGTTGGGCATGGAACCTGGGAGGTACCTGCAAGGTTGCATTTCGCGGCCCGAGAAGCACTCTCCGGCCAACATGCCCAACTGCAGCAACAGCTCCCAAAGCGAAGGAGCCAGGACCCAAAGACCTAGCTGGCCTGAAGGGCCCCCAGGGGGCCACCAAGCAGCACCTCTCCATTTGGGTCTGGGGGCTTTCGTTGGGCCGGGGACCTGGGAGGTACCTGCAAGGTTGCAGTAATTGGCCCGAGAACCACTCTCTGGCCAACATGCCCAACGTCCAGCAACAGCTCCCAAACCGAAGGAGCCAGGACCCAAAGACCTAGCTGGCCTGAAGGGGCCCCAGGGGGCCCCAAGCAGCCCCTCTCCATTTGGGTCTGGGGGGCTTTTGTTGGGCCAGGAACCTGGGAGATACCTGCAAGGTTGCAGTTCGAGGCCCGAGAACCACTCTCCGGCCAACATGCCCAACGTCCAGCAACAGATCCCAAACCGAAGGAGCCAGGACCCAAAGACCTAGCTGGCCTGAAGTGTCCCCTGGGGGCCCCCAAGCAGCCCCTCTCAATTTGGGTCTGGGGGCTTTCGTTGGGCCAGGAACCTGGGAAGTGCCTGCAAGGTTGCAGTGCGCGGCCCGAGAAGCACTCTCCGGCCAACATGCCCAACGTCCAGCAACAGCTCCCAAACCGAAGGAGCCAGGACCCAAAGAGCTAGGTGGCCTGAAGGGCCCCCAGGGGGCCCCCAAACAGCCCCTCTCCATTTGGGTCTGGGGGCTTTCGTTGGGCCGGGGACCTGGGAGGTACCTGCAAGGTTGCAGTTCCAAGCCAGAGAAGCACTCTCCGGCCAACATGCCCAACTGCAGCAACAGCTCCCAAACCGAAGGAGCCAGGACCCAAAGACCTAGCTGGCCTGAAGGGCCCCAGGGGGCCACCAAGCAGCCCCTCTCCATTTGGGTCTGGGGGCTTTCGTTGGGCCGGGAACCTGGGAGCTACCTGCAAGGTTGCAGTTCGCAGCCCGAGAAGCACTCTCCGGCCAACATGCCCAACTGCAGCAACAGCTCCCAAACCGAAGGAGCCAGGACCCAAAGACCTAGCTGGCCTGAAGGGGCCCCAGGGGGCCCCCAAGCAGCCCCTCTCAATTTGGGTCTGGGGGCTTTCGTTGGGCATGAAACCTGGGAGATTCCTGCAAGGTTGCAGTTCGCGGCCCGAGAAGCACTCTCCGGCCAACATGCCCAACGTCCAGCAACAGCTCCCAAACCGAAGGAGCCAGGACCCAAAGACCTAGCTGGCCTGAAGAGTCCCCAGGGGGGCCCCAAACAGCCCCTCTCAATTTGGGTCTGGGGGCTTTCGTTGGGCATGGAACCTGGGAGGTACCTGCAAGGTTGCATTTCGCGGCCCGAGAAGCACTCTCCGGCCAACATGCACAACTGCAGCAACAGCTCCCAAAGCGAAGGAGCCAGGACCCAAAGACCTAGCTGGCCTGAAGGGCCCCCAGGGGGCCACCAAGCAGCCCCTCTCCATTTGGGTCTGGGGGCTTTCGTTGGGCCTGGGACCTGGGAGGTACCTGCAAGGTTGCAGTTCACGGCCCGAGAACCACTCTCTGGCCAACATGCCCAACGTCCAGCAACAGCTCCCAAACCGAAGGAGCCAGGACCCAAAGACCTAGCTGGCCTGAAGGGGCCCCAGGGGGCCCCCAAGCAGCCCCTCTCAATTTGGGTCTGGGGGCTTTTGTTGGGCCAGGAACCTGGGAGATACCTGCAAGGTTGCAGTTCGAGGCCCGAGAACCACTCTCCGGCCAACATGCCCAACGTCCAGCAACAGATCCCAAACCGAAGGAGCCAGGACCCAAAGACCTAGCTGGCCTGAAGTGCCCCCTGGGGGCCCCCAAACAGCCCCTCTCAATTTGGGTCTGGGGGCTTTCGTTGGGCCAGGAACCTGGGAAGTGCCTGCAAGGTTGCAGTGCGCGGCCCGAGAAGCACTCTCCGGCCAAAATGCCCAACGTCCAGCAACAGCTCCCAAACCGAAGGAGCCAGGACCCAAAGACCTAGATGGCCTGAAGGGGCCCCAGGGGCCCCAAACAGCCCCTCTCCATTTGGGTCTGGGGGCTTTCGTTGGGCCGGGGACCTGGGAGGTACCTGCAAGGTTGCAGTTCCAAGCCAGAGAAGCACTCTCCGGCCAACATGCCCAACTGCAGCAACAGCTCCCAAACCGAAGGAGCCAGGACCCAAAGACCTAGCTGGCCTGAAGGGCCCCCAGGGGGCCCCCAAGCAGCCCCTCTCCATTTGGGTCTGGGGGCTTTCGTTGGGCCGGGAACCTGGGAGCTACCTGCAAGGTTGCAGTTCGCAGCCCGAGAAGCACTCTCCGGCAAACATGCCCAACTGCAGCAACAGCTCCCAAACCGAAGGAGCCAGGACCCAAAGACCTAGCTGGCCTGAAGGGCCCCCAGGGGGCCCCCAAGCAGCCCCTCTCAATTTTGGTCTGGGGGCTTTCGTTGGGCCGGGGACATGGGAGGTACCTGCAAGGTTGCAGTTCGCAGCCCGAGAAGCACTCTCCGGTCAACATGCCCAACGTCCAGCAACAGCTCCCAAACCGAAGGAGCCAGGACCCAAAGACCTAGCTGGCCTGAAGGGCCCCCAGGGGGCCCCCAAGCAGCCCCTCTCAATTTGGGTCTGGGGGCTTTCGTTGGGCCTGTGACATGGGAGGTACCTGCAAGGTTGCAGTTCGCAGCCCGAGAACCACTCTCCGGCCAACATGCCCAACGTCCAGCAACAGCTCCCAAACCGAAGGAGCCAGGACCCAAAGACCTAGCTGGCCTGAAGAGTCCCCAGGGGGGCCCCAAACAGCCCCTCTCCATTTGGGTCTGGGGGCTTTCGTTGGGCATGGAACCTGGGAGGTACCTGCAAGGTTGCATTCGCGGCCCGAGAAGCACTCTCCGGCCAACATGCCCAACTGCAGCAACAGCTCCCAAAGCGAAGGAGCCAGGACCCAAAGACCTAGCTGGCCTGAAGGGCCCCCAGGGGGCCACCAAGCAGCACCTCTCCATTTGGGTCTGGGGGCTTTCGTTGGGCCGGGGACCTGGGAGGTACCTGCAAGGTTGCAGTAATTGGCCCGAGAACCACTCTCTGGCCAACATGCCCAACGTCCAGCAACAGCTCCCAAACCGAAGGAGCCAGGACCCAAAGACCTAGCTGGCCTGAAGGGGCCCCAGGGGGCCCCCAAGCAGCCCCTCTCCATTTGGGTCTGGGGGCTTTTGTTGGGCCAGGAACCTGGGAGATACCTGCAAGGTTGCAGTTCGAGGCCCGAGAACCACTCTCCGGCCAACATGCCCAACGTCCAGCAACAGATCCCAAACCGAAGGAGCCAGGACCCAAAGACCTAGCTGGCCTGAAGTGTCCCCTGGGGGCCCCCAAGCAGCCCCTCTCCATTTGGGTCTGGGGGCTTTCGTTGGGCCGGGAACCTGGGAAGTGCCTGCAAGGTTGCAGTGCGCGGCCCGAGAAGCACTCTCCGGCCAACATGCCCAACATCCAGCAACAGCTCCCAAACCGAAGGAGCCAGGACCCAAAGACCTAGATGGCCTGAAGGGGCCCCAGGGGACCCCAAACAGCCCCTCTCCATTTGGGTCTGGCGGCTTTCGTTTGTCCGGGGACCTGGGAGGTACCTGCAAGGTTGCAGTTCGTGACCCGAGAAGCACTCTCCGGCCAACATGCCCAACGTCCAGCAACAGCTCCCAAACCGAAGGAGCCAGGACCCAAAGACCTAGCTGGCCTGAAGGGGCCCCAGGGGGCCCCCAAGCAGCCCCTCTCAATTTGGGTCTGGGGGCTTTCGTTGGGCCGGGAACCTGGGAGGTGCCTGCAAGGTTGCAGTTCGCGGCCCGAGAAGCACTCTCCGGCCAACATGCCCAACTGCAGCAACAGCTCCCAAACCGAAGGAGCCAGGACCCAAAGACCTAGCTGGCCTGAAGGGCCCCCAGGGGGCCCCCAAGCAGCCCCTCTCAATTTGGGTCTGGGGGCTTTCGTTGGGCCGGGAACCTGGGAGGTGCCTGCAAGGTTGCAGTTCGCGGCCCGAGAAGCACTCTCCGGCCAACATGCCCAACTGCAGCAACAGCTCCCAAACCGAAGGAGCCAGGACCCAAAGACCTAGCTGGCCTGAAGGGCCCCCAGGGGGCCCCCAAGCAGCCCCTCTCCATTTGGGTCTGGGGGCTTTCGTTGGGCCTGGGACCTGGGAGGTACCTGCAAGGTTGCAGTTCGCAGCCCGAGAAGCACTCTCCGGTCAACATGCCCAACGTCCAGCAACAGCTCCCAAACCGAAGGAGCCAGGACCCAAAGACCTAGCTGGCCTGAAGGGCCCCCAGGGGGCCCCCAAGCAGCCCCTCTCCATTTGGGTCTGGGGGCTTTCGTTGGGCCGGGAACCTGGGAGCTACCTGCAAGGTTGCAGTTCGCAGCCCGAGAAGCACTCTCCGGCCAACATGCCCAACTGCAGCAACAGCTCCCAAACCGAAGGAGCCAGGACCCAAAGACCTAGCTGGCCTGAAGGGGCCCCAGGGGGCCCCCAAGCAGCCCCTCTCAATTTGGGTCTGGGGGCTTTCGTTGGGCCGGGAACCTGGGAGGTGCCTGCAAGGTTGCAGTTCGCGGCCCGAGAAGCACTCTCCGGCCAACATGCCCAACTGCAGCAACAGCTCCCAAACCGAAGGAGCCAGGACCCAAAGACCTAGCTGGCCTGAAGGGCCCCCAGGGGGCCCCCAAGCAGCCCCTCTCAATTTGGGTCTGGGGGCTTTCGTTGGGCCGGGAACCTGGGAGGTGCCTGCAAGGTTGCAGTTCGCGGCCCGAGAAGCACTCTCCGGCCAACATGCCCAACTGCAGCAACAGCTCCCAAACCGAAGGAGCCAGGACCCAAAGACCTAGCTGGCCTGAAGGGCCCCCAGGGGGCCCCCAAGCAGCCCCTCTCCATTTGGGTCTGGGGGCTTTCGTTGGGCCTGGGACCTGGGAGGTACCTGCAAGGTTGCAGTTCGCGGCCCGAGAAGCACTCTCCGGTCAACATGCCCAACGTCCAGCAACAGCTCCCAAAGCGAAGGAGCCAGGACCCAAAGACCTAGCTGGCCTGAAGGGCCCCCAGGGGGCCCCCAAGCAGCCCCTCTCAATTTGG
Organism: Gallinula chloropus; assembly: GCF_964237585.1. NCBI lineage: Eukaryota > Metazoa > Chordata > Aves > Gruiformes > Rallidae > Gallinula > Gallinula chloropus. The sequence continues at coordinate 134,488 of NW_028168242.1, read as the reverse complement.
GTCTGGGGGCTTTCGTTGGGCCTGTGACATGGGAGGTACCTGCAAGGTTGCAGTTCGCAGCCCGAGAACCACTCACCGGCCAACATGCCCAACTGCAGCAACAGCTCCCAAACCGAAGGAGCCAGGACCCAAAGACCTAGCTGGCCTGAAGAGTCCCCAGGGGGGCCCCAAACAGCCCCTCTCAATTTGGGTCTGGGGGCTTTCGTTGGGCATGGAACCTGGGAGGTACCTGCAAGGGTGCATTTCGCGGCCCGAGAAGCACTCTCCGGCCAACATGCACAACTGCAGCAACAGCTCCCAAACCGAAGGAGCCAGGACCCAAAGACCTAGCTGGCCTGAAGGGCCCCGAGGGGACCACCAAGCAGCACCTCTCCATTTGGGTCTGGGGGCTTTCGTTGGGCCTGGGACCTGGGAGGTACCTGCAAGGTTGCAGTTCACGGCCCGAGAACCACTCTCTGGCCAACATGCCCAACGTCCAGCAACAGCTCCCAAACCGAAGGAGCCAGGACCCAAAGACCTAGCTGGCCTGAAGGGGCCCCAGGGGGCCCCCAAGCAGCCCCTCTCCATTTGGGTCTGGGGGCTTTTGTTGGGCCAGGAACCTGGGAGATATCTGCAAGGTTGCAGTTCGAGGCCCGAGAACCACTCTCCGGCCAACATGCCCAACGTCCAGCAACAGCTCCCAAACCGAAGGAGCCAGGACCCAAAGACCTAGCTGGCCTGAAGTGCCCCCTGGGGGCCCCCAAACAGCCCCTCTCAATTTGGGTCTGGGGGCTTTCGTTGGGCCAGGAACCTGGGAGGTGCCTGCAAGGTTGCAGTGCGCGGCCCGAGAAGCACTCTCCGGCCAACATGCCCAACGTCCAGCAACAGCTCCCAAACCGAAGGAGCCAGGACCCAAAGACCTAGCTGGCCTGAAGGGCCCCCAGGGGGCCACCAAACAGCCCCTCTCCATTTGGGTCTGGGGGCTTTCGTTGGGCCGGGAACCTGGGAGGTGCCTGCAAGGTTGCAGTTCGCGGCCCGAGAAGCACTCTCCGGCCAACATGCCCAACTGCAGCAACAGCTCCCAAACCGAAGGAGCCAGGACCCAAAGACCTAGCTGGCCTGAAGGGGCCCCAGGGGGCCCCCAAGCAGCCCCTCTCAATTTGGGTCTGGGGGCTTTCGTTGGGCCGGGAACCTGGGAGGTACCTGCAAGGTTGCAGTTCGCGGCCCGAGAAGCACTCTCCGGCCAACATGCACAACTGCAGCAACAGCTCCCAAACCGAAGGAGCCAGGACCCAAAGACCTAGCTGGCCTGAAGGGCCCCCAGGGGGCCCCCAAGCAGCCCCTCTCAGTTTTGGTCTGGGGGCTTTCGTTGGGCCGGGAACCTGGGAGGTGCCTGCAAGGTTGCAGTTCGCGGCCCGAGAAGCACTCTCCGGCCAACATGCCCAACGTCCAGCAACAGCTCCCAAACCGAAGGAGCCAGGACCCAAAGACCTAGCTGGTCTGAAGTGCCCCCTGGGGGCCCCCAAACAGCCCCACTCAATTTGGGTCTGGGGGCTTTCGTTGGGCCAGGAACCTGGGAAGTGCCTGCAAGGTTGCAGTGCGCGGCCCGAGAAGCACTCTCCGGCCAACATGCCCAACGTCCAGCAACAGCTCCCAAACCGAAGGAGCCAGGACCCAAAGACCTAGATGGCCTGAAGGGGCCCCAGGGGACCCCAAACAGCCCCTCTCCATTTGGGTCTGGGGGCTTTCGTTGGGCAGGGGACCTGGGAGGTACCTGCAAGGTTGCAGTTCGTGGCCCTAGAAGCACTCTCCGGCCAACATGCCCAACTGCAGCAACAGCTCCCAAACCGAAGGAGCCAGGACCCAAAGACCTAGCTGGCCTGAAGGGGCCCCAGGGGGCCCCCAAGCAGCCCCTCTCCATTTGGGTCTGGGGGCTTTCGTTGGGCCGGGAACCTGGGAGCTACCTGCAAGGTTGCAGTTCGCAGCCCGAGAAGCACTCTCCGGCCAACATGCCCAACTGCAGCAACAGCTCCCAAACCGAAGGAGCCAGGACCCAAAGACCTAGCTGGCCTGAAGGGGCCCCAGGGGGCCCCCAAGCAGCCCCTCTCAATTTGGGTCTGGGGGCTTTCGTTGGGCCGGGAACCTGGGAGGTGCCTGCAAGGTTGCAGTTCGCGGCCCGAGAAGCACTCTCCGGCCAACATGCCCAACTGCAGCAACAGCTCCCAAACCGAAGGAGCCAGGACCCAAAGACCTAGCTGGCCTGAAGGGGCCCCAGGGGGCCCCCAAGCAGCCCCTCTCCATTTGGGTCTGGGGGCTTTCGTTGGGCCGGGAACCTGGGAGGTGCCTGCAAGGTTGCAGTTCGTGGCCCGAGAAGCACTCTCCGGCCAACATGCCCAACTGCAGCAACAGCTCCCAAACCGAAGGAGCCAGGACCCAAAGACCTAGCTGGCCTGAAGGGCCCCCAGGGGGCCCCCAAGCAGCCCCTCTCAATTTTGGTCTGGGGGCTTTCGTTGGGCTGGGGACATGGGAGGTACCTGCAAGGTTGCAGTTCGCAGCCCGAGAAGCACTCTCCGGCCAACATGCCCAACGTCCAGCAACAGCTCCCAAACCGAAGGAGCCAGGACCCAAAGACCTAGCTGGCCTGAAGAGTCCCCAGGGGGGCCCCAAACACCCCTCTCCATTTAGGTCTGGGGGCTTTCGTTGGGCATGGAACCTGGGAGGTACCTGCAAGGTTGCATTTCGCGGCCCGAGAAGCACTCTCCGGCCAACATGCACAACTGCAGCAACAGCTCCCAAAGCGAAGGAGCCAGGACCCAAAGACCTAGCTGGCCTGAAGGGCCCCCAGGGGGCCACCAAGCAGCACCTCTCCATTTGGGTCTGGGGGCTTTCGTTGGGCCGGGGACCTGGGAGGTACCTGCAAGGTTGCAGTAATTGGCCCGAGAACCACTCTCTGGCCAACATGCCCAACGTCCAGCAACAGCTCCCAAACCGAAGGAGCCAGGAGCCAAAGACCTAGCTGGCCTGAAGGGGCCCCAGGGGGCCCCCAAGCAGCCCCTCTCCATTTGGGTCTGGGGGCTTTTGTTGGGCCAGGAACCTGGGAGATACCTGCAAGGTTGCAGTTCGAGGCCCGAGAACCACTCTCCGGCCAACATGCCCAACGTCCAGCAACAGATCCCAAACCGAAGGAGCCAGGACCCAAAGACCTAGCTGGCCTGAAGGGCCCCCTGGGGGCCCCCAAACAGCCCCTCTCAATTTGGGTCTGGGGGCTTTCGTTGGGCCTGGAACCTGGGAAGTGCCTGCAAGGTTGCAGTGCGCGGCCCGAGAAGCACTCTCCGGCCAACATGCCCAACGTCCAGCAACAGCTCCCAAACCGAAGGAGCCAGGACCCAAAGACCTAGCTGGCCTGAAGGGCCCCCAGGGGGCCACCAAACAGCCCCTCTCCATTTGGGTCTGGGGGCTTTCGTTGGGCCGGGGATCTGGGAGGTACCTGCAAGGTTGCAGTTCGTGGCCCGAGAAGCACTCTCCGGCCAACATGCCCAACTGCAGCAACAGCTCCCAAACCGAAGGAGCCAGGACCCAAAGACCTAGCTGGCCTGATGGGCCCCCAGGGGGCCACCAAGCAGCCCCTCTCCATTTGGGTCTGGGGGCTTTCGTTGGGCCGGGAAACTGGGAGGTACCTGCAAGGTTGCAGTTCGCAGCCCGAGAAGCACTCTCCGGCCAACATGCCCAACTGCAGCAACAGCTCCCAAACCGAAGGAGCCAGGACCCAAAGACCTAGCTGGCCTGAAGGGGCCCCAGGGGGCCCCCAAGCAGCCCCTCTCCATTTGGGTCTGGGGGCTTTCGTTGGGCATGGAACCTGGGAGGTGTCTGCAAGGTTGCAGTTGGCGGCCCGAGAAGCACTCTCCGGCCAACATGCCCAACGTCCAGCAACAGCTCCCAAACCGAAGGAGCCAGGACCCAAAGACCTAGCTGGCCTGAAGAGTCCCCAGGGGGGCCCCAAGCAGCCCCTCTCCATTTGGGTCTGGGGGCTTTCGTTGGGCATGGAACCTGGGAGGTACCTGCAAGGTTGCATTTCGCGGCCCGAGAAGCACTCTCCGAACAACATGCACAACTGCAGCAACAGCTCCCAAAGCGAAGGAGCCAGGAACCAAAGACCTAGCTGGCCTGAAGGGCCCCCAGGGGGCCACCAAGCAGCCCCTCTCCATTTGGGTCTGGGGGCTTTCGTTGGGCCGGGGACCTGGGAGGTACCTGCAAGGTTGCAGTTCACGGCCCGAGAACCACTCTCTGGCCAACATGCCCAACGTCCAGCAACAGCTCCCAAACCGAAGGAGCCAGGACCCAAAGACCTAGCTGGCCTGAAGGGGCCCCAGGGGGCCCCCAAGCAGCCCCTCTCAATTTGGGTCTGGGGGCTTTTGTTGGGCCAGGAACCTGGGAGATACCTGCAAGGTTGCAGTTCGAGGCCCGAGAACCACTCTCCGGCCAACATGCCCAACGTCCAGCAACAGATCCCAAACCGAAGGAGCCAGGACCCAAAGACCTAGCTGGCCTAAAGTGCCCCCTGGGGGCCCCCAAACAGCCCCTCTCAATTTGGGTCTGGGGGCTTTCGTTGGGCCAGGAACCTGGGAAGTGCCTGCAAGGTTGAAGTGCGCGGCCCGAGAAGTACTCTCCGGCCAAAATGCCCAACGTCCAGCAACAGCTCCCAAACCGAAGGAACCAGGACCCAAAGACCTAGCTGGCCTGAAGGGCCCCCAGGGGGCCCCCAAGCAGCCCCTCTCAATTTTGGTCTGGGGGCTTTCGTTGGGCCGGGGACATGGGAGGTACCTGCAAGGTTGCAGTTCGCAGCCCGAGAAGCACTCTCCGGTCAACATGCCCAACGTCCAGCAACAGCTCCCAAACCGAAGGAGCCAGGACCCAAAGACCTAGCTGGCCTGAAGGGCCCCCAGGGGGCCCCCAAGCAGCCCCTCTCAATTTGGGTCTGGGGGCTTTCGTTGGGCCTGTGACATGGGAGGTACCTGCAAGGTTGCAGTTCGCAGCCCGAGAACCACTCTCCGGCCAACATGCCCAACGTCCAGCAACAGCTCCCAAACCGAAGGAGCCAGGACCCAAAGACCTAGCTGGCCTGAAGAGTCCCCAGGGGGGCCCCAAACAGCCCCTCTCCATTTGGGTCTGGGGGCTTTCGTTGGGCATGGAACCTGGGAGGTACCTGCAAGGTTGCATTTCGCGGCCCGAGAAGCACTCTCCGGCCAACATGCACAACTGCAGCAACAGCTCCCAAACCGAAGGAGCCAGGACCCAAAGACCTAGCTGGCCTGAAGGGCCCCCAGGGGGCCACCAAGCAGCACCTCTCCATTTGGGTCTGGGGGCTTTCGTTGGGCCGGGGACCTGGGAGGTACCTGCAAGGTTGCAGTAATTGGCCCGAGAACCACTCTCTGTTCAACATGCCCAACGTCCAGCAACAGCTCCCAAACCGAAGGAGCCAGGACCCAAAGACCTAGCTGGCCTGAAGGGGCCCCAGGGGGCCCCCAAGCAGCCCCTCTCCATTTGGGTCTGGGGGCTTTTGTTGGGCATGGAACCTGGGAGATACCTGCAAGGTTGCAGTTCGAGGCCCGAGAACCACTCTCCGGCCAACATGCCCAACGTCCAGCAACAGCTCCCAAACCGAAGGAGCCAGGACCCAAAGACCTAGCTGGCCTGAAGTGTCCCCTGGGGGCCCCCAAGCAGCCCCTCTCAATTTGGGTCTGGGGGCTTTCGTTGGGCCGGGAACCTGGGAAGTGCCTGCAAGGTTGCAGTGCGCGGCCCGAGAAGCACTCTCCGGCCAACATGCCCAACATCCAGCAACAGCTCCCAAACCGAAGGAGCCAGGACCCAAAGACCTAGATGGCCTGAAGGGGCCCCAGGGGACCCCAAACAGCCCCTCTCCATTTGGGTCTGGGGGCTTTCGTTTGGCCGGGGACCTGGGAGGTACCTGCAAGGTTGCAGTTCGTGGCCCGAGAAGCACTCTCCGGCCAACATGCCCAACTGCAGCAACAGCTCCCAAACCGAAGGAGCCAGGACCCAAAGACCTAGCTGGCCTGAAGGGCCCCCAGGGGGCCCCCAAGCAGCCCCTCTCCATTTGGGTCTGGGGGCTTTCGTTGGGCCTGTGACATGGGAGGTACCTGCAAGGTTGCAGTTCGCAGCCCGAGAACCACTCACCGGCCAACATGCCCAACTGCAGCAACAGCTCCCAAACCGAAGGAGCCAGGACCCAAAGACCTAGCTGGCCTGAAGGGCCCCCAGGGGGCCCCCAAGCAGCCCCTCTCAATTTTGGTCTGGGGGCTTTCGTTGGGCCGGGGACATGGGAGGTACCTGCAAGGTTGCAGTTCGCAGCCTGAGAACCACTCTCCGGTCAACATGCCCAACGTCCAGCAACAGCTCCCAAACCGAAGGAGCCAGGACCCAAAGACCTAGCTGGCCTGAATGGGCCCCAGGGGGCCCCCAAGCAGCCCCTCTCCATTTGGGTCTGGGGGCTTTTGTTGGGCATGGAACCTGGGAGATACCTGCAAGGTTGCAGTTCGCGGCCCGAGAAGCACTCTCCGGCCAACATGCCCAACTGCAGCAACAGCTCCCAAACCGAAGGAGCAAGGACCCAAAGACCTAGCTGGCCTGAAGGGCCCCCAGGGGGCCCCCAAGCAGCCCCTCTCCATTTGGGTCTGGGGGCTTTCGTTGGGCCTGTGACATGGGAGGTACCTGCAAGGTTGCAGTTCGCAGCCCGAGAAGCACTCTCCGGTCAACATGCCCAACGTCCAGCAACAGCTCCCAAACCGAAGGAGCCAGGACCCAAAGACCTAGCTGGCCTGAAGGGCCCCCAGGGGGCCCCCAAGCAGCCCCTCTCAATTTGGGTCTGGGGGCTTTCGTTGGGCCTGTGACATGGGAGGTACCTGCAAGGTTGCATTTCGCGGCCCGAGAAGCACTCTCCGGCCAACATGCACAACTGCAGCAACAGCTCCCAAACCGAAGGAGCCAGGACCCAAAGACCTAGCTGGCCTGAAGGGCCCCCAGGGGGCCACCAAGCAGCCCCTCTCCATTTGGGTCTGGGGGCTTTCGTTGGGCCGGAGACCTGGGAGGTACCTGCAAGGTTGCAGTTCACGGCCCGAGAACCACTCTCTGGCCAACATGCCCAACGTCCAGCAACAGCTCCCAAACCGAAGGAGCCAGGACCCAAAGACCTAGCTGGCCTGAAGGGGCCCCAGGGGGCCCCCAAGCAGCCCCTCTCCATTTGGGTCTGAGGGCTTTCGTTGGGCCAGGAACCTGGGAGATACCTGCAAGGTTGCAGTTCGAGGCCCGAGAACCACTCTCCGGCCAACATGCCCAACGTCCAGCAACAGATCCCAAACCGAAGGAGCCAGGACCCAAAGACCTAGCTGGCCTGAAGTGCCCCCTGGGGGCCCCCAAACAGCCCCTCTCAATTTGGGTCTGGCGGCTTTCGTTGGGCCAGGAACCTGGGAAGTGCCTGCAAGGTTGCAGTGCGCGGCCCGAGAAGCACTCTCCGGCCAAAATGCCCAACGTCCAGCAACAGCTCCCAAACCGAAGGAGCCAGGACCCAAAGACCTAGATGGCCTGAAGGGGCCCCAGGGGCCCCCAAACAGCCCCTCTCCATTTGGGTCTGGGGGCTTTCGTTGGGCCGGGGACCTGGGAGGTACCTGCAAGGTTGCAGTTCGTGGCCCGAGAAGCACTCTCCGGCCAACATGCCCAACTGCAGCAACAGCTCCCAAACCGAAGGAGCCAGGACCCAAAGACCTAGCTGGCCTGAAGGGCCCCCAGGGGGCCCCCAAGCAGCCCCTCTCAATTTTGGTCTGGGGGCTTTCGTTGGGCCGGGGACATGGGAGGTACCTGCAAGGTTGCAGTTCGCAGCCCGAGAAGCACTCTCCGGCCATCATGCCCAACGTCCAGCAACAGCTCCCAAACCGAAGGGGCCAGGACCCAAAGACCTAGCTGGCCTGAAGGGCCCCCAGGGGGCCCCCAAGCAGCCCCTCTCAATTTGGGTCTGGGGGCTTTCGTTGGGCCTGTGACATGGGAGGTACCTGCAAGGTTGCAGTTCGCAGCCCGAGAACCACTCTCCGGCCAACATGCCCAACGTCCAGCAACAGCTCCCAAACCGAAGGAGCCAGGACCCAAAGACCTAGCTGGCCTGAAGAGTCCCCAGGGGGGCCCCAAACAGCCCCTCTCCATTTGGGTCTGGGGGCTTTCGTTGGGCATGGAACCTGGGAGGTACCTGCAAGGTTGCATTTCGCGGCCCGAGAAGCACTCTCCGGCCAACATGCACAACTGCAGCAACAGCTCCCAAAGCGAAGGAGCCAGGACCCAAAGACCTAGCTGGCCTGAAGGGCCCCCAGGGGGCCCCCAAGCAGCACCTCTCCATTTGGGTCTGGGGGCTTTCGTTGGGCCGGGGACCTGGGAGGTACCTGCAAGGTTGCAGTAATTGGCCCGAGAACCACTCTCTGGCCAACATGCCCAACGTCCAGCAACAGCTCCCAAACCGAAGGAGCCAGGACCCAAAGACCTAGCTGGCCTGAAGGGGCCCCAGGGGGCCCCCAAGCAGCCCCTCTCAATTTTGGTCTGGGGGCTTTCGTTGGGCCGGGGACATGGGAGGTACCTGCAAGGTTGCAGTTCGCAGCCCGAGAAGCACTCTCCGGCCATCATGCCCAACGTCCAGCAACAGCTCCCAAACCGAAGGGGCCAGGACCCAAAGACCTAGCTGGCCTGAAGGGCCCCCAGGGGGCCCCCAAGCAGCCCCTCTCAATTTGGGTCTGGGGGCTTTCGTTGGGCCTGTGACATGGGAGGTACCTGCAAGGTTGCAGTTCGCAGCCCGAGAACCACTCTCCGGCCAACATGCCCAACGTCCAGCAACAGCTCCCAAACCGAAGGAGCCAGGACCCAAAGACCTAGCTGGCCTGAAGAGTCCCCAGGGGGGCCCCAAACAGCCCCTCTCCATTTGGGTCTGGGGGCTTTCGTTGGGCATGGAACCTGGGAGGTACCTGCAAGGTTGCATTTCGCGGCCCGAGAAGCACTCTCCGGCCAACATGCACAACTGCAGCAACAGCTCCCAAAGCGAAGGAGCCAGGACCCAAAGACCTAGCTGGCCTGAAGGGCCCCCAGGGGGCCCCCAAGCAGCACCTCTCCATTTGGGTCTGGGGGCTTTCGTTGGGCCGGGGACCTGGGAGGTACCTGCAAGGTTGCAGTAATTGGCCCGAGAACCACTCTCTGGCCAACATGCCCAACGTCCAGCAACAGCTCCCAAACCGAAGGAGCCAGGACCCAAAGACCTAGCTGGCCTGAAGGGGCCCCAGGGGGGCCCCAAGCAGCCCCTCTCCATTTGGGTCTGGGGGCTTTTGTTGGGCCAGGAACCTGGGAGCTACCTGCAAGGTTGCAGTTCGAGGCCCGAGAACCACTCTCCGGCCAACATGCCCAACGTCCAGCAACAGATCCCAAACCGAAGGAGCCAGGACCCAAAGACCTAGCTGGCCTGAAGTGTCCCCTGGGGGCCCCCAAGCAGCCCCTCTCAATTTGGGTCTGGGGGCTTTCGTTGGGCCGGGAACCTGGGAAGTGCCTGCAAGGTTGCAGTGCGCGGCCTGAGAAGCACTCTCCGGCCAACATGCCCAACATCCAGCAACAGCTCCCAAACCGAAGGAGCCAGGACCCAAAGACCTAGATGGCCTGAAGGGGCCCCAGGGGACCCCTAACAGCCCCTCTCCATTTGGGTCTGGGGGCTTTCGTTTGGCCGGGAACCTGGGAGGTACCTGCAAGGTTGCAGTTCGTGGCCCGAGAAGCACTCTCCGGCCAACATGCCCAACTGCAGCAACAGCTCCCAAACCGAAGGAGCCAGGACCCAAAGACCTAGCTGGCCTGAAGGGCCCCCAGGGGGCCCCCAAGCAGCCCCTCTCCATTTGGGTCTGGGGGCTTTCGTTGGGCCGGGAACCTGGGAGCTACCTGCAAGGTTGCAGTTCGCAGCCTGAGAAGCACTCTCCGGCCAACATGCCCAACTGCAGCAACAGCTCCCAAACCGAAGGAGCCAGGACCCAAAGACCTAGCTGGCCTGAAGGGGCCCCAGGGGGCCCCCAAGCAGCCCCTCTCAATTTGGGTCTGGGGGCTTTCGTTGGGCCTGTGACATGGGAGGTACCTGCAAGGTTGCAGTTCGCAGCCCGAGAACCACTCACCGGCCAACATGCCCAACTGCAGCAACAGCTCCCAAACCGAAGGAGCCAGGACCCAAAGACCTAGCTGGCCTGAAGAGTCCCCAGGGGGGCCCCAAACAGCCCCTCTCAATTTGGGTCTGGGGGCTTTCGTTGGGCATGGAACCTGGGAGGTACCTGCAAGGGTGCATTTCGCGGCCCGAGAAGCACTCTCCGGCCAACATGCACAACTGCAGCAACAGCTCCCAAACCGAAGGAGCCAGGACCCAAAGACCTAGCTGGCCTGAAGGGCCCCGAGGGGACCATCAAGCAGCCCCTCTCCATTTGGGTCTGGGGGCTTTCGTTGGGCCTGGGACCTGGGAGGTACCTGCAAGGTTGCAGTTCACGGCCCGAGAACCACTCTCTGGCCAACATGCCCAACGTCCAGCAACAGCTCCCAAACCGAAGGAGCCAGGACCCAAAGACCTAGCTGGCCTGAAGGGGCCCCAGGGGGCCCCCAAGCAGCCCCTCTCCATTTGGGTCTGGGGGCTTTTGTTGGGCCAGGAACCTGGGAGATACCTGCAAGGTTGCAGTTCGAGGCCCGAGAACCACTCTCCGGCCAACATGCCCAACGTCCAGCAACAGCTCCCAAACCGAAGGAGCCAGGACCCAAAGACCTAGCTGGCCTGAAGTGCCCCCTGGGGGCCCCCAAACAGCCCCTCTCCATTTGGGTCTGGGGGCTTTCGTTGGGCCAGGAACCTGGGAGGTGCCTGCAAGGTTGCAGTGCGCGGCCCGAGAAGCACTCTCCGGCCAACATGCCCAACGTCCAGCAACAGCTCCCAAACTGAAGGAGCCAGGACCCAAAGACCTAGCTGGCCTGAAGGGCCCCCAGGGGGCCACCAAACAGCCCCTCTCAATTTGGGTCTGGGGGCTTTCGTTGGGCCGGGAACCTGGGAGGTGCCTGCAAGGTTGCAGTTCGCGGCCCGAGAAGCACTCTCCGGTCAACATGCCCAACTGCAGCAACAGCTCCCAAACCGAAGGAGCCAGGACCCAAAGACCTAGCTGGCCTGAAGGGGCCCCAGGGGGCCCCCAAGCAGCCCCTCTCAATTTGGGTCTGGGGGCTTTCGTTGGGCCGGGAACCTGGGAGGTACCTGCAAGGTTGCAGTTCGCGGCCCGAGAAGCACTCTCCGGCCAACATGCCCAACTGCAGCAACAGCTCCCAAACCGAAGGAGCCAGGACCCAAAGACCTAGCTGGCCTGAAGGGCCCCCAGGGGGCCCCCAAGCAGCCCCTCTCAATTTTGGTCTGGGGGCTTTCGTTGGGCCGGGAACCTGGGAGGTGCCTGCAAGGTTGCAGTTCGCGGCCCGAGAAGCACTCTCCGGCCAACATGCCCAACTGCAGCAACAGCTCCCAAACCGAAGGAGCCAGGACCCAAAGACCTAGCTGGCCTGAAGAGTCCCCAGGGGGGCCCCAAACAGCCCCTCTCAATTTTGGTCTGGGGGCTTTCGTTGGGCATGGAACCTGGGAGGTACCTGCAAGGTTGCATTTCGCGGCCCGAGAAGCACTCTCCGGCCAACATGCACAACTGCAGCAACAGCTCCCAAACCGAAGGAGCCAGGACCCAAAGACCTAGCTGGCCTGAAGGGCCCCCAGGGGGCCCCCAAGCAGCCCCTCTCCATTTGGGTCTGGGGGCTTTCGTTGGGCCGGGAACCTGGGAGGTACCTGCAAGGTTGCAGTTCACGGCCCGAGAAGCACTCTCCGGCCAACATGCCCAACTGCAGCAACAGCTCCCAAACCCAAGGAGCCAGGACCCAAAGACCTAGCTGGCCTGAAGGGGCCCCAGGGGGCCCCCAAGCAGCCCGTCTCCATTTGGGTCTGGGGGCTTTTGTTGGGCCAGGAACCTGGGAAGTGCCTGCAAGTTTGCAGTGCGCGGCCCGAGAAGCACTCTACGGCCAACATGCCCAACGTCCAACAACAGCTCCCAGACCGAAGGAGCCAGGACCCAAAGACCTAGATGGCCTGAAGGGGCCCCAGGGGACCCCAAACAGCCCCTCTCCATTTGGGTCTGGGGGCTTTCGTTGGGCCGGGGACCTGGGAGGTACCTGCAAGGTTGCAGTTCGTGGCCCGAGAAGCACTCTCCGGCCAACATGCCCAACTGCAGCAACAGCTCCCAAACCGAAGGAGCCAGGACCCAAAGACCTAGCTGGCCTGGAGTGTCCCCAGGGGGCCCGCAAGCAGCCCCTCTCAATTTTGGTCTGGGGGCTTTCATTGGGCCGGGAACCTGGGAGGTGCCTGCAAGGTTGCAGTTCGCGGCCCGAGAAGCACTCTCCGGCCATCATGCCCAACGTCCAGCAACAGCTCCCAAACCCAAGGAGCCAGGACCCAAAGACCTAGCTGGCCTGAAGAGTCCCCAGGGGGCCCCCAAACAGCCCCTCTCCATTTGGGTCTGGGGGCTTTCGTTGGGCCGGGAACCTGGGAGCTACCTGCAAGGTTGCAGTTCACGGCCCGAGAACCACTCTCCGGCCAACATGCCCAACTGCAGCAACAGCTCCCAAACCGAAGGAGCCAGGAACCAAAGACCTAGCTGGCCTGAAGGGCCCCCAGGGGGCCCCCAAGCAGCCCCTCTCCATTTGGGTCTGGGGGCTTTCGTTGGGCCGGGAACCTGGGAGATACCTGCAAGGTTGCAGTTCGCGGCCCGAGAAGCACTCTCCGGTCAACATGCCCAACGTCCAGCAACAGCTCCCAAACCGAAGGAGCCAGGACCCAAAGACCTAGCTGGCCTGAAGGGGCCCCAGGGGGCCCCCAAGCAGCCCCTCTCCATTTGGGTCTGGGGGCTTTCGTTGGGCCGGGAACCTGGGAGCTACCTGCAAGGTTGCAGTTCGCAGCCCGAGAAGCACTCTCCGGCCAACATGCCCAACGTCCAGCAACAGCTCCCAAACCGAAGGAGCCAGGACCCAAAGACCTAGCTGGCCTGAAGGGCCCCCAGGGGGCCCCCAAGCAGCCCCTCTCCATTTGGGTCTGGGGGCTTTTGTTGGGCCGGGAACCTGGGAGCTGCCTGCAAGGTTGCAGTTCGCAGCCCGAGAAGCACTCTCCGGTCAACATGCCCAACGTCCAGCAACAGCTCCCAAACCGAAGGAGCCAGGACCCAAAGACCTAGCTGGCCTGAAGGGGCCCCAGGGGGCCCCCAAGCAGCCCCTCTCCATTTGGGTCTGGGGGCTTTCGTTGGGCCTGTGACATGGGAGGTACCTGCAAGGTTGCAGTTCGCAGCCCGAGAACCACTCTCCGGCCAACATGCCCAACGTCCAGCAACAGCTCCCAAACCGAAGGAGCCAGGACCCAAAGACCTAGCTGGCCTGAAGAGTCCCCAGGGGGGCCCCAAATAGCCCCTCTCAATTTGGGTCTGGGGGCTTTCGTTGGGCATGGAACCTGGGAGGTACCTGCAAGGTTGCATTTCGCGGCCCGAGAAGCACTCTCCGGCCAACATGCACAACTGCAGCAACAGCTCCCAAACCGAAGGAGCCAGGACCCAAAGACCTAGCTGGCCTGAAGGGCCCCCAGGGGGCCACCAAGCAGCCCCTCTCCATTTGGGTCTGGGGGCTTTCGTTGGGCCGGGGACCTGGGAGGTACCTGCAAGGTTGCAGTTCACGGCCCGAGAAGCACTCTCTGGCCAACATGCCCAACGTCCAGCAACAGCTCCCAAACCGAAGGAGCCAGGACCCAAAGACCTAGCTGGCCTGAAGGGGCCCCAGGGGGCCCCCAGGCAGCCCCTCTCCATTTGGGTCTGGGGGGTTTTGTTGGGCCAGGAACCTGGGAGATACCTGCAAGGTTGCAGTTCGCGGCCCGAGAAGCACTCTCCGGCCAACATGCCCAACGTCCAGCAACAGCTCCCAAACCGAAGGAGCCAGGACCCAAAGACCTAGCTGGCCTGAAGTGCCCCCTGGGGGCCCCCAAACAGCCCCACTCAATTTGGGTCTGGGGGCTTGCGTTGGGCCAGGAACCTGGGAGGTGCCTGCAAGGTTGCAGTGCGCGGCCCGAGAAGCACTCTCCGGCCAACATGCCCAACGTCCAGCAACAGCTCCCAAACCGAAGGAGCCAGGACCCAAAGACCTAGATGGCCTGAAGGGGCCCCAGGGGACCCCAAACAGCCCCTCTCCATTTGGGTCTGGGGGCTTTCGTTGGGCCGGGGACCTGGGAGGTACCTGCAAGGTTGCAATTCGTGGCCCGAGAAGCACTCTCCGGCCAACATGCCCAACTGCAGGAACAGCTCCCAAACCGAAGGAGCCAGGACCCAAAGACCTAGCTGGCCTGAAGGGGCCCCAGGGGGCCCCCAAGCAGCCCCTCTCCATTTGGGTCTGGGGGCTTTCGTTGGGCCGGGAACCTGGGAGCTACCTGCAAGGTTGCAGTTCGCAGCCCGAGAAGCACTCTCCGGCCAACATGCCCAACTGCAGCAACAGCTCCCAAACCGAAGGAGCCAGGACCCAAAGACCTAGCTGGCCTGAAGGGGCCCCAGGGGGCCCCCAAGCAGCCCCTCTCAATTTGGGTCTGGGGGCTTTCGTTGGGCCGGGAACCTGGGAGGTGCCTGCAAGGTTGCAGTTCGCGGCCCGAGAATCACTCTCCGGCCAACATGCCCAACTGCAGCAACAGCTCCCAAACCGAAGGAGCCAGGACCCAAAGACCTAGCTGGCCTGAAGGGGCCCCAGGGGGCCCCCAAGCAGCCCCTCTCCATTTGGGTCTGGGGGCTTTCGTTGGGCCGGGAACCTGGGAGGTGCCTGCAAGGTTGCAGTTCGCGGCCCGAGAAGCACTCTCCGGTCAACATGCCCAACGTCCAGCAACAGCTCCCAAACCGAAGGAGCCAGGACCCAAAGACCTAGCTGGCCTGAAGGGGCCCCAGGGGGCCCCCAAGCAGCCCCTCTCCATTTGGGTCTGGGGGCTTTCGTTGGGCCTGTGACATGGGAGGTACCTGCAAGGTTGCAGTTCGCAGCCCGAGAACCACTCTCCGGCCAACATGCCCAACGTCCAGCAACAGCTCCCAAACCGAAGGAGCCAGGACCCAAAGACCTAGCTGGCCTGAAGAGTCCCCAGGGGGGCCCCAAACAGCCCCTCTCCATTTGGGTCTGGGGGCTTTCGTTGGGCATGGAACCTGGGAGGTACCTGCAAGGTTGCATTTCGCGGCCCGAGAAGCACTCTCCGGCCAACATGCACAACTGCAGCAACAGCTCCCAAAGCGAAGGAGCCAGGACCCAAAGACCTAGCTGGCCTGAAGGGCCCCCAGGGGGCCACCAAGCAGCACCTCTCCATTTGGGTCTGGGGGCTTTCGTTGGACCGAGGACCTGGGAGGTACCTGCAAGGTTGCAGTAATTGGCCCGAGAACCACTCTCTGGCCAACATGCCCAACGTCCAGCAACAGCTCCCAAACCGAAGGAGCCAGGACCCAAAGACCTAGCTGGCCTGAAGGGGCCCCAGGGGGCCCCCAAGCAGCCCCTCTCCATTTGGGTCTGGGGGCTTTTGTTGGGCCAGGAACCTGGGAGATACCTGCAAGGTTTAGTTCGAGGCCCGAGAACCACTCTCCGGCAAACATGCCCAACGTCCAGCAACAGATCCCAAACCGAAGGAGCCAGGACCCAAAGACCTAGCTGGCCTGAAGGGCCCCCAGGGGGCCCCCAAGCAGCCCCTCTCAATTTTGGTCTGGGGGCTTTCGTTGGGCCGGGAACCTGGGAGGTGCCTGCAAGGTTGCAGTTCGCGGCCCGAGAAGCACTCTCCGGCCAACATGCCCAACTGCAGCAACAGCTCCCAAACCGAAGGAGCCAGGACCCAAAGACCTAGCTGGCCTGAAGAGTCCCCAGGGGGGCCCCAAACAGCCCCTCTCAATTTTGGTCTGGGGGCTTTCGTTGGGCATGGAACCTGGGAGGTACCTGCAAGGTTGCATTTCGCGGCCCGAGAAGCACTCTCCGGCCAACATGCACAACTGCAGCAACAGCTCCCAAACCGAAGGAGCCAGGACCCAAAGACCTAGCTGGCCTGAAGGGCCCCCAGGGGGCCCCCAAGCAGCCCCTCTCCATTTGGGTCTGGGGGCTTTCGTTGGGCCGGGAACCTGGGAGGTACCTGCAAGGTTGCAGTTCACGGCCCGAGAAGCACTCTCCGGCCAACATGCCCAACTGCAGCAACAGCTCCCAAACCGAAGGAGCCAGGACCCAAAGACCTAGCTGGCCTGAAGGGGCCCCAGGGGGCCCCCAAGCAGCCCGTCTCCATTTGGGTCTGGGGGCTTTTGTTGGGCCAGGAACCTGGGAAGTGCCTGCAAGTTTGCAGTGCGCGGCCCGAGAAGCACTCTACGGCCAACATGCCCAACGTCCAACAACAGCTCCCAGACCGAAGGAGCCAGGACCCAAAGACCCAGATGGCCTGAAGGGGCCCCAGGGGACCCCAAACAGCCCCTCTCCATTTGGGTCTGGGGGCTTTCGTTGGGCCGGGGACCTGGGAGGTACCTGCAAGGTTGCAGTTCGTGGCCCGAGAAGCACTCTCCGGCCAACATGCCCAACTGCAGCAACAGCTCCCAAACCGAAGGAGCCAGGACCCAAAGACCTAGCTGGCCTGGAGTGTCCCCAGCGGGCCCGCAAGCAGCCCCTCTCAATTTTGGTCTGGGGGCTTTCATTGGGCCGGGAACCTGGGAGGTGCCTGCAAGGTTGCAGTTCGCGGCCCGAGAAGCACTCTCCGGCCATCATGCCCAACGTCCAGCAACAGCTCCCAAACCCAAGGAGCCAGGACCCAAAGACCTAGCTGGCCTGAAGAGTCCCCAGGGGGCCCCCAAACAGCCCCTCTCCATTTGGGTCTGGGGGCTTTCGTTGGGCCGGGAACCTGGGAGCTACCTGCAAGGTTGCAGTTCACGGCCCGAGAACCACTCTCCGGCCAACATGCCCAACTGCAGCAACAGCTCCCAAACCGAAGGAGCCAGGAACCAAAGACCTAGCTGGCCTGAAGGGCCCCCAGGGGGCCCCCAAGCAGCCCCTCTCCATTTGGGTCTGGGGGCTTTCGTTGGGCCGGGAACCTGGGAGATACCTGCAAGGTTGCAGTTCGCGGCCCGAGAAGCACTCTCCGGTCAACATGCCCAACGTCCAGCAACAGCTCCCAAACCGAAGGAGCCAGGACCCAAAGACCTAGCTGGCCTGAAGGGGCCCCAGGGGGCCCCCAAGCAGCCCCTCTCCATTTGGGTCTGGGGGCTTTCGTTGGGCCGGGAACCTGGGAGCTACCTGCAAGGTTGCAGTTCGCAGCCCGAGAAGCACTCTCCGGCCAACATGCCCAACGTCCAGCAACAGCTCCCAAACCGAAGGAGCCAGGACCCAAAGACCTAGCTGGCCTGAAGGGCCCCCAGGGGGCCCCCAAGCAGCCCCTCTCCATTTGGGTCTGGGGGCTTTTGTTGGGCCGGGAACCTGGGAGCTGCCTGCAAGGTTGCAGTTCGCAGCCCGAGAAGCACTCTCCGGTCAACATGCCCAACGTCCAGCAACAGCTCCCAAACCGAAGGAGCCAGGACCCAAAGACCTAGCTGGCCTGAAGGGGCCCCAGGGGGCCCCCAAGCAGCCCCTCTCCATTTGGGTCTGGGGGCTTTCGTTGGGCCTGTGACATGGGAGGTACCTGCAAGGTTGCAGTTCGCAGCCCGAGAACCACTCTCCGGCCAACATGCCCAACGTCCAGCAACAGCTCCCAAACCGAAGGAGCCAGGACCCAAAGACCTAGCTGGCCTGAAGAGTCCCCAGGGGGGCCCCAAATAGCCCCTCTCAATTTGGGTCTGGGGGCTTTCGTTGGGCATGGAACCTGGGAGGTACCTGCAAGGTTGCATTTCGCGGCCCGAGAAGCACTCTCCGGCCAACATGCACAACTGCAGCAACAGCTCCCAAACCGAAGGAGCCAGGACCCAAAGACCTAGCTGGCCTGAAGGGCCCCCAGGGGGCCACCAAGCAGCCCCTCTCCATTTGGGTCTAGGGGCTTTCGTTGGGCCGGGGACCTGGGAGGTACCTGCAAGGTTGCAGTTCACGGCCCGAGAAGCACTCTCTGGCCAACATGCCCAACGTCCAGCAACAGCTCCCAAACCGAAGGAGCCAGGACCCAAAGACCTAGCTGGCCTGAAGGGGCCCCAGGGGGCCCCCAGGCAGCCCCTCTCCATTTGGGTCTGGGGGGTTTTGTTGGGCCAGGAACCTGGGAGATACCTGCAAGGTTGCAGTTCGCGGCCCGAGAAGCACTCTCCGGCCAACATGCCCAACGTCCAGCAACAGCTCCCAAACCGAAGGAGCCAGGACCCAAAGACCTAGCTGGCCTGAAGTGCCCCCTGGGGGCCCCCAAACAGCCCCACTCAATTTGGGTCTGGGGGCTTGCGTTGGGCCAGGAACCTGGGAGGTGCCTGCAAGGTTGCAGTGCGCGGCCCGAGAAGCACTCTCCGGCCAACATGCCCAACGTCCAGCAACAGCTCCCAAACCGAAGGAGCCAGGACCCAAAGACCTAGATGGCCTGAAGGGGCCCCAGGGGACCCCAAACAGCCCCTCTCCATTTGGGTCTGGGGGCTTTCGTTGGGCCGGGGACCTGGGAGGTACCTGCAAGGTTGCAATTCGTGGCCCGAGAAGCACTCTCCGGCCAACATGCCCAACTGCAGCAACAGCTCCCAAACCGAAGGAGCCAGGACCCAAAGACCTAGCTGGCCTGAAGGGGCCCCAGGGGGCCCCCAAGCAGCCCCTCTCCATTTGGGTCTGGGGGCTTTCGTTGGGCCGGGAACCTGGGAGCTACCTGCAAGGTTGCAGTTCGCAGCCCGAGAAGCACTCTCCGGCCAACATGCCCAACTGCAGCAACAGCTCCCAAACCGAAGGAGCCAGGACCCAAAGACCTAGCTGGCCTGAAGGGGCCCCAGGGGGCCCCCAAGCAGCCCCTCTCAATTTGGGTCTGGGGGCTTTCGTTGGGCCGGGAACCTGGGAGGTGCCTGCAAGGTTGCAGTTCGCGGCCCGAGAATCACTCTCCGGCCAACATGCCCAACTGCAGCAACAGCTCCCAAACCGAAGGAGCCAGGACCCAAAGACCTAGCTGGCCTGAAGGGGCCCCAGGGGGCCCCCAAGCAGCCCCTCTCCATTTGGGTCTGGGGGCTTTCGTTGGGCCGGGAACCTGGGAGGTGCCTGCAAGGTTGCAGTTCGCGGCCCGAGAAGCACTCTCCGGTCAACATGCCCAACGTCCAGCAACAGCTCCCAAAGCGAAGGAGCCAGGACCCAAAGACCTAGCTGGCCTGAAGGGGCCCCAGGGGGCCCCCAAGCAGCCCCTCTCCATTTGGGTCTGGGGGCTTTCGTTGGGCCTGTGACATGGGAGGTACCTGCAAGGTTGCAGTTCGCAGCCCGAGAACCACTCTCCGGCCAACATGCCCAACGTCCAGCAACAGCTCCCAAACCGAAGGAGCCAGGACCCAAAGACCTAGCTGGCCTGAAGAGTCCCCAGGGGGGCCCCAAACAGCCCCTCTCCATTTGGGTCTGGGGGCTTTCGTTGGGCATGGAACCTGGGAGGTACCTGCAAGGTTGCATTTCGCGGCCCGAGAAGCACTCTCCGGCCAACATGCACAACTGCAGCAACAGCTCCCAAAGCGAAGGAGCCAGGACCCAAAGACCTAGCTGGCCTGAAGGGCCCCCAGGGGGCCACCAAGCAGCACCTCTCCATTTGGGTCTGGGGGCTTTCGTTGGGCCGGGAACCTGGGAGCTACCTGCAAGGTTGCAGTAATTGGCCCGAGAACCACTCTCTGGCCAACATGCCCAACGTCCAGCAACAGCTCCCAAACCGAAGGAGCCAGGAGCCAAAGACCTAGCTGGCCTGAAGGGGCCCCAGGGGGCCCCCAAGCAGCCCCTCTCCATTTGGGTCTGGGGGCTTTTGTTGGGCCAGGAACCTGGGAGATACCTGCAAGGTTTAGTTCGAGGCCCGAGAACCACTCTCCGGCAAACATGCCCAACGTCCAGCAACAGATCCCAAACCGAAGGAGCCAGGACCCAAAGACCTAGCTGGCCTGAAGTGCCCCCTGGGGGCCCCCAAACAGCCCCTCTCAATTTGGGTCTGGGGGCTTTCGTTGGGCCAGGAACCTGGGAAGTGCCTGCAAGGTTGCAGTGCGCGGCCCGAGAAGCACTCTCCGGCCAACATGCCCAACATCCAGCAACAGCTCCCAAACCGAAGGAGCCAGGACCCAAAGACCTAGCTGGCCTGAAGGGCCCCCAGGGGGCCCCCAAGCAGCCCCTCTCCATTTGGGTCTGGGGGCTTTCGTTGGGCCGGGAACCTGGGAGCTACCTGCAAGGTTGCAGTTCGCAGCCCGAGAAGCACTCTCCGGCCAACATGCCCAACTGCAGCAACAGCTCCCAAACCGAAGGAGCCAGGACCCAAAGACCTAGCTGGCCTGAAGGGGCCCCAGGGGGCCCCCAAGCAGCCCCTCTCCATTTGGGTCTGGGGGCTTTCGTTGGGCCGGGAACCTGGGACGTGCCTGCAAGGTTGCAGTGCGCGGCCAGAGAAGCACTCTCCGGCCAACATGCCCAACGTCCAGCAACAGCTCCCAAACCGAAGGAGCCAGGACCCAAAGACCTAGCTGGCCTGAAGGGCCCCCAGGGGGCCACCAAACAGCCCCTCTCAATTTGGGTCTGGGGGCTTTCGTTGGGCCGGGAACCTGGGAGGTGCCTGCAAGGTTGCAGTTCGCGGCCCGAGAAGCACTCTCCGGTCAACATGCCCAACTGCAGCAACAGCTCCCAAACCGAAGGAGCCAGGACCCAAAGACCTAGCTGGCCTAAAGGGGCCCCAGGGGGTCCCCAAGCAGCCCCTCTCCATTTGGGTCTGGGGGCTTTCGTTGGGCCGGGAACCTGGGAGGTGCCTGCAAGGTTGCAGTTCGCGGCCCGAGAAGCACTCTCCGGCCAACATGCCCAACTGCAGCAACAGCTCCCAAACCGAAGGAGCCAGGACCCAAAGACCTAGCTGGCCTGAAGGGCCCCCAGGGGGCCCCCAAGCAGCCCCTCTCAATTTTGGTCTGGGGGCTTTCGTTGGGCCGGGAACCTGGGAGCTACCTGCAATGTTGCAGTTCGCGGCCCGAGAAGCACTCTCCGGCCAACATGCCCAACTGCAGCAACAGCTCCCAAACCGAAGGAGCCAGGACCCAAAGACCTAGCTGGCCTGAAGGGCCCCCAGGGGGCCCCCAAGCAGCCCCTCTCCATTTGGGTCTGGGGGCTTTTGTTGGGCCAGGAACCTGGGAAGTGCCTGCAAGTTTGCAGTGCGCGGCCCGAGAAGCACTCTACGGCCAACATGCCCAACGTCCAGCAACAGCTCCCAAACCGAAGGAGCCAGGACCCAAAGACCTAGATGGCCTGAAGGGGCCCCAGGGGACCCCAAACAGCCCCTCTCTATTTGGGTCTGGGGGCTTTCGTTGGGCCGGGGACCTGGGAGGTACCTGCAAGGTTGCAGTTCGTGGCCCGAGAAGCCTCTCCGGCCAACATGCCCAACTGCAGCAACAGCTCCCAAACCGAAGGAGCCAGGACCCAAAGACCTAGCTGGCCTGAAGGGCCCCCAGGGGGCCCCCAAGCAGCCCCTCTCCATTTGGGTCTGGGGGCTTTTGTTGGGCCGGGAACCTGGGAGCTACCTGCAAGGTTGCAGTTCACGGCCCGAGAAGCACTCTCCAGCCAACATGCCCAACGTCCAGCAACAGCTCCCAAACCGAAGGAGCCAGGACCCAAAGACCTAGCTGGCCTGGAGTGTCCCCAGGGGTCCCGCAAGCAGCCCCTCTCAATTTTGGTCTGGGGGCTTTCGTTGGGCCGGGAACCTGGGAGGTACCTGCAAGGTTGCAGTTCGCGGCCCGAGAAGCACTCTCCGGCCATCATGCCCAACGTCCAGCAACAGCTCCCAAACCCAAGGAGCCAGGACCCAAAGACCTAGCTGGCCTGAAGGGGCCCCAGGGGGCCCCCAAGCAGCCCCTCTCCATTTGGGTCTGGGGGCTTTCGTTGGGCCGGGAACCTGGGAGGTGCCTGCAAGGTTGCAGTTCGCGGCCCGAGAAGCACTCTCCGGCCAACATTCCCAACTGCAGCAACAGCTCCCAAACCGAAGGAGCCAGGACCCAAAGACCTAGCTGGCCTGAAGGGCCCCCAGGGGGCCCCCAAGCAGCCCCTCTCAATTTTGGTCTGGGGGCTTTCGTTGGGCCGGGGACATGGGAGGTACCTGCAAGGTTGCAGTTCGCAGCCCGAGAAGCACTCTCCAGTCAACATGCCCAACGTCCAGCAACAGCTCCCAAACCGAAGGAGCCAGGACCCAAAGACCTAGCTGGCCTGAAGGGCCCCCAGGGGGCCCCCAAGCAGCCCCTCTCAATTTGGGTCTGGGGGCTTTCGTTGGGCCTGTGACATGGGAGGTACCTGCAAGGTTGCAGTTCGCAGCCCGAGAACCACTCTCCGGCCAACATGCCCAACGTCCAGCAACAGCTCCCAAACCGAAGGAGCCAGGACCCAAAGACCTAGCTGGCCTGAAGAGTCCCCAGGGGGGCCCCAAACAGCCCCGCTCAATTTTGGTCTGGGGGCTTTCGTTGGGCATGGAACCTGGGAGGTACCTGCAAGGTTGCAGTTCACGGCCCGAGAACCACTCTCTGGCCAACATGCCCAACGTCCAGCAACAGCTCCCAAACCGAAGGAGCCAGGACCCAAAGACCTAGCTGGCCTGAAGGGCCCCCAGGGGGCCACCAAGCAGCCCCTCTCCATTTGGGTCTGGGGGCTTTCGTTGGGCCGGGGACCTGGGAGGTACCTGCAAGGTTGCAGTTCACGGCCCGAGAAGCACTCTCTGGCCAACATGCCCAACGTCCAGCAACAGCTCCCAAACCGAAGGAGCCAGGACCCAAAGACCTAGCTGGCCTGAAGGGGCCCCAGGGGGCCCCCAAGCAGCCCCTCTCCATTTGGGTCTGGGGGCTTTTGTTGGGCCAGGAACCTGGGAGATACCTGCAAGGTTGCAGATCGAGGCCCGAGAACCACTCTCCGGCCAACATGCCCAACGTCCAGCAACAGATCCCAAACCGAAGGAGCCAGGACCCAAAGACCTAGCTGGCCTGAAGTGCCCCCTGGGGGCCCCCAAACAGCCCCTCTCAATTTGGGTCTGGGGGCTTTCGTTGGGCCGGGAACCTGGGAAGTGCCTGCAAGGTTGCAATGCGCGGCCCGAGAAGCACTCTCCGGCCAACATGCCCAACGTCCAGCAACAGCTCCCAAACCGAAGGAGCCAGGACCCAAAGACCTAGATGGCCTGAAGTGGCCCCAGGGGACCCCAAACAGCCCCTCTCCATTTGGGTCTGGGGGCTTTCGTTGGGCCGGGGATCTGGGAGGTACCTGCAAGGTTGCAGTTCGTGGCCCGAGAAGCACTCTCCGGCCAACATGCACAACTGCAGCAACAGCTCCCAAACCGAAGGAGCCAGGACCCAAAGACCTAGCTGGCCTGAAGGGCCCCCAGGGGGCCCCCAAGCAGCCCCTCTCCATTTGGGTCTGGGGGCTTTCGTTGGGCCGGGAACCTGGGAGCTACCTGCAAGGTTGCAGTTCGCAGCCCGAGAAGCACTCTCCGGCCAACATGCCCAACTGCAGCAACAGCTCCCAAACCGAAGGAGCCAGGACCCAAAGACCTAGCTGGCCTGAAGGGGCCCCAGGGGGCCCCCAAGCAGCCCCTCTCAATTTGGGTCTGGGGGCTTTCGTTGGGCCGGGAACCTGGGAGGTGCCTGCAAGGTTGCAGTTCGCGGCCCGAGAAGCACTCTCCGGCCATCATGCCCAACGTAAAGCAACAGCTCCCAAACCCAAGGAGCCAGGACCCAAAGACCTAGCTGGCCTGAAGAGTCCCCAGGGGGCCCCCAAACAGCCCCTCTCCATTTGGGTCTGGGGGCTTTCGTTGGGCCGGGAACCTGGGAGGTACCTGCAAGGTTGCAGTTCACGGCCCGAGAACCACTCTCCGGCCAACATGCCCAACGTCCAGCAACAGCTCCCAAACCGAAGGAGCCAGGACCCAAAGACCTAGCTGGCCTGAAGGGCCCCCTGGGGGCCCCCAAGCAGCCCCTCTCCATTTGGGTCTGGGGGCTTTCGTTGGGCCTGGGACCTGGGAGGTACCTGCAAGGTTGCAGTTCGCAGCCCGAGAAGCACTCTCCGGTCAACATGCCCAACGTCCAGCAACAGCTCCCAATCCGAAGGAGCCAGGACCCAAAGACCTAGCTGGCCTGAAGAGTCCCCAGGGGGCCCCCAAGCAGCCCCTCTCAATTTGGATCTGGGGGCTTTCGTTGGGCCTGGGACCTGGGAGGTACCTGCAAGGTTGCAGTTCGCAGCCCGAGAAGCACTCTCCGGTCAACATGCCCAACGTCCAGCAACAGCTCCCAATCCGAAGGAGCCAGGACCCAAAGACCTAGCTGGCCTGAAGAGTCCCCAGGGGGCCCCCAAACAGCCCCTCTCCATTTGGGTCTGGGGGCTTTCGTTGGGCATGGAACCTGGGAGCTACCTGCAAGGTTGCAGTTCGCGGCCCGAGAAGCACTCTCCGGCCAACATGCCCAACGTCCAGCAACAGCTCCCAAAGCGAAGGAGCCAGGACCCAAAGACCTAGCTGGCCTGAAGGGGCCCCAGGGGGCCCCCAAGCAGCCCCTCTCCATTTGGGTCTGGGGGCTTTCGTTGGGCCGGGGACCTGGGAGGTACCTGCAAGGTTGCAGTTCGTGGCCCGAGAAGCACTCTCCGGCCAACATGCCCAACTGCAGCAACAGCTCCCAAACCGAAGGAGCCAGGACCCAAAGACCTAGCTGGCCTGAAGGGCCCCCAGGGGGCCCCCAAGCAGCCCCTCTCCATTTGGGTCTGGGGGCTTTCGTTGGGCCGGGAACCTGGGAGCTACCTGCAAGGTTGCAGTTCGCAGCCCGAGAAGCACTCTCCGGCCAACATGCCCAACTGCAGCAACAGCTCCCAAATCCAAGGAGCCAGGACCCAAAGACCTAGCTGGCCTGAAGGGGCCCCAGGGGGCCCCCAAACAGCCCCTCTCCATTTGGGTCTGTGGGCTTTCGTTGGGCCGGGAACCTGGGAGGTGTCTGCAAGGTTGCAGTTCGCGGCCCGAGAACCACTCTCCGGCCAACATGCCCAACTGCAGCAACAGCTCCCAAACCGAAGGAGCCAGGACCCAAAGACCTAGCTGGCCTGAAGGGGCCCCAGGGGGCCCCCAAGCAGCCCCTCTCCATTTGGGTCTGGGGGCTTTCGTTGGGCCGGGAACCTGGGAGGTGCCTGCAAGGTTGCAGTTCGCGGCCCGAGAAGCACTCTCCGGCCAACATGCCCAACTGCAGCAACAGCTCCCAAACCGAAGGAGCCAGGACCCAAAGACCTAGCTGGCCTGAAGGGCCCCCAGGGGGCCCCCAAGCAGCCCCTCTCAATTTTGGTCTGGGGGCTTTCGTTGGGCCGGGGACATGGGAGGTACCTGCAAGGTTGCAGTTCGCAGCCCGAGAAGCACTCTCCGGTCAACATGCCCAACGTCCAGCAACAGCTCCCAAACCGAAGGAGCCAGGACCCAAAGACCTAGCTGGCCTGAAGGGCCCCCAGGGGGCCCCCAAGCAGCCCCTCTCAATTTGGATCTGGGGGCTTTCGTTGGGCCTGTGACATGGGAGGTACCTGCAAGGTTGCAGTTCGCAGCCCGAGAACCACTCTCCGGCCAACATGCCCAACGTCCAGCAACAGCTCCCAAACCGAAGGAGCCAGGACCCAAAGACCTAGCTGGCCTGAAGAGTCCCCTGGGGGGCCCCAAACAGCCCCGCTCAATTTGGGTCTGGGGGCTTTCGTTGGGCATGGAACCTGGGAGGTACCTGCAAGGTTGCATTTCGCGGCCCGAGAAGCACTCTCCGGCCAACATGCCCAACTGCAGCAACAGCTCCCAAACCGAAGGAGCCAGGACCCAAAGACCTAGCTGGCCTGAAGGGCCCCCAGGGGGCCCCCAAGCAGCCCCTCTCCATTTGGGTCTGGGGGCTTTTGTTGGGCCGGGAACCTGGGAGCTACCTGCAAGGTTGCAGTTCACGGCCCGAGAAGCACTCTCCGGCCAACATGCCCAACTGCAGCAACAGCTCCCAAACCGAAGGAGCCAGGACCCAAAGACCTAGCTGGCCTGGAGTGTCCCCAGGGGGCCCGCAAGCAGCCCCTCTCAATTTTGGTCTGGGGGCTTTCGTTGGGCCGGGAACCTGGGAGGTGCCTGCAAGGTTGCAGTTCGCGGCCCGAGAAGCACTCTCCGGCCATCATGCCCAACGTCCAGCAACAGCTCCCAAACCCAAGGAGCCAGGACCCAAAGACCTAGCTGGCCTGAAGAGTCCCCAGGGGGCCCCCAAACAGCCCCTCTCCATTTGGGTCTGGGGGCTTTCGTTGGGCCGGGAACCTGGGAGCTACCTGCAAGGTTGCAGTTCGCAGCCCGAGAAGCACTCTCCGGCCAACATGCCCAACTGCAGCAACAGCTCCCAAACCGAAGGAGCCAGGACCCAAAGACCTAGCTGGCCTGAAGGGGCCCCAGGGGGCCCCCAAGCAGCCCCTCTCAATTTGGGTCTGGGGTCTTTCGTTGGGCCGGGAACCTGGGATCTACCTGCAAGGTTGCAGTTCACGGCCCGAGAAGCACTCTCCGGCCAACATGCCCAACTGCAGCAACAGCTCCCAAACCGAAGGAGCCAGGACCCAAAGACCTAGCTGGCCTGAAGGGCCCCCAGGGGGCCCCCAAGCAGCCCCTCTCAATTTGGATCTGGGGGCTTTCGTTGGGCCTGGGACCTGGGAGGTACCTGCAAGGTTGCAGTTCGCAGCCCGAGAAGCACTCTCCGGTCAACATGCCCAACGTCCAGCAACAGCTCCCAATCCGAAGGAGCCAGGACCCAAAGACCTAGCTGGCCTGAAGGGCCCCCAGGGGGCCCCCAAGCAGCCCCTCTCAATTTGGATCTGGAGGCTTTCGTTGGGCCTGGGACCTGGGAGGTACCTGCAAGGTTGCAGTTCGCAGCCCGAGAAGCACTCTCCGGTCAACATGCCCAACGTCCAGCAACAGCTCCCAAACCGAAGGAGCCAGGACCCAAAGACCTAGCTGGCCTGAAGAGTCCCCAGGGGGCCCCCAAACAGCCCCTCTCAATTTGGGTCTGGGGGCTTTCGTTGGGCATGGAACCTGGGTGGTACCTGCAAGGTTGCAGTTCGCAGCCTGAGAAGCACTCTCCGGCCAACATGCCCAACGTCCAGCAACAGCTCCCAAACCCAAGGAGCCAGGACCCAAAGACCTAGCTGGCCTGAAGGGCCCCCAGGGGGCCCCCAAGCAGCCCCTCTCAATTTGGGTCTGGGGGCTTTCGTTGGGCCTGTGACATGGGAGGTACCTGCAAGGTTGCAGTTCGCAGCCCGAGAACCACTCTCCGGCCAACATGCCCAACGTCCAGCAACAGCTCCCAAACCGAAGGAGCCAGGACCCAAAGACCTAGCTGGCCTGAAGAGTCCCCAGGGGGGCCCCAAACAGCCCCGCTCAATTTTGGTCTGGGGGCTTTCGTTGGGCATGGAACCTGGGAGGTACCTGCAAGGTTGCAGTTCACGGCCCGAGAACCACTCTCTGGCCAACATGCCCAACGTCCAGCAACAGCTCCCAAACCGAAGGAGCCAGGACCCAAAGACCTAGCTGGCCTGAAGGGCCCCCAGGGGGCCACCAAGCAGCCCCTCTCCATTTGGGTCTGGGGGCTTTCGTTGGGCCGGGGACCTGGGAGGTACCTGCAAGGTTGCAGTTCACGGCCCGAGAAGCACTCTCTGGCCAACATGCCCAACGTCCAGCAACAGCTCCCAAACCGAAGGAGCCAGGACCCAAAGACCTAGCTGGCCTGAAGGGGCCCCAGGGGGCCCCCAAGCAGCCCCTCTCCATTTGGGTCTGGGGGCTTTTGTTGGGCCAGGAACCTGGGAGATACCTGCAAGGTTGCAGATCGAGGCCCGAGAACCACTCTCCGGCCAACATGCCCAACGTCCAGCAACAGATCCCAAACCGAAGGAGCCAGGACCCAAAGACCTAGCTGGCCTGAAGTGCCCCCTGGGGGCCCCCAAACAGCCCCTCTCAATTTGGGTCTGGGGGCTTTCGTTGGGCCGGGAACCTGGGAAGTGCCTGCAAGGTTGCAATGCGCGGCCCGAGAAGCACTCTCCGGCCAACATGCCCAACGTCCAGCAACAGCTCCCAAACCGAAGGAGCCAGGACCCAAAGACCTAGATGGCCTGAAGTGGCCCCAGGGGACCCCAAACAGCCCCTCTCCATTTGGGTCTGGGGGCTTTCGTTGGGCCGGGGATCTGGGAGGTACCTGCAAGGTTGCAGTTCGTGGCCCGAGAAGCACTCTCCGGCCAACATGCACAACTGCAGCAACAGCTCCCAAACCGAAGGAGCCAGGACCCAAAGACCTAGCTGGCCTGAAGGGCCCCCAGGGGGCCCCCAAGCAGCCCCTCTCCATTTGGGTCTGGGGGCTTTCGTTGGGCCGGGAACCTGGGAGCTACCTGCAAGGTTGCAGTTCGCAGCCCGAGAAGCACTCTCCGGCCAACATGCCCAACTGCAGCAACAGCTCCCAAACCGAAGGAGCCAGGACCCAAAGACCTAGCTGGCCTGAAGGGGCCCCAGGGGGCCCCCAAGCAGCCCCTCTCAATTTGGGTCTGGGGGCTTTCGTTGGGCCGGGAACCTGGGAGGTGCCTGCAAGGTTGCAGTTCGCGGCCCGAGAAGCACTCTCCGGCCATCATGCCCAACGTAAAGCAACAGCTCCCAAACCCAAGGAGCCAGGACCCAAAGACCTAGCTGGCCTGAAGAGTCCCCAGGGGGCCCCCAAACAGCCCCTCTCCATTTGGGTCTGGGGGCTTTCGTTGGGCCGGGAACCTGGGAGCTACCTGCAAGGTTGCAGTTCACGGCCCGAGAACCACTCTCCGGCCAACATGCCCAACGTCCAGCAACAGCTCCCAAACCGAAGGAGCCAGGACCCAAAGACCTAGCTGGCCTGAAGGGCCCCCTGGGGGCCCCCAAGCAGCCCCTCTCCATTTGGGTCTGGGGGCTTTCGTTGGGCCTGGGACCTGGGAGGTACCTGCAAGGTTGCAGTTCGCAGCCCGAGAAGCACTCTCCGGTCAACATGCCCAACGTCCAGCAACAGCTCCCAATCCGAAGGAGCCAGGACCCAAAGACCTAGCTGGCCTGAAGAGTCCCCAGGGGGCCCCCAAGCAGCCCCTCTCAATTTGGATCTGGGGGCTTTCGTTGGGCCTGGGACCTGGGAGGTACCTGCAAGGTTGCAGTTCGCAGCCCGAGAAGCACTCTCCGGTCAACATGCCCAACGTCCAGCAACAGCTCCCAATCCGAAGGAGCCAGGACCCAAAGACCTAGCTGGCCTGAAGAGTCCCCAGGGGGCCCCCAAACAGCCCCTCTCCATTTGGGTCTGGGGGCTTTCGTTGGGCATGGAACCTGGGAGCTACCTGCAAGGTTGCAGTTCGCGGCCCGAGAAGCACTCTCCGGCCAACATGCCCAACGTCCAGCAACAGCTCCCAAAGCGAAGGAGCCAGGACCCAAAGACCTAGCTGGCCTGAAGGGGCCCCAGGGGGCCCCCAAGCAGCCCCTCTCCATTTGGGTCTGGGGGCTTTCGTTGGGCCGGGGACCTGGGAGGTACCTGCAAGGTTGCAGTTCGTGGCCCGAGAAGCACTCTCCGGCCAACATGCCCAACTGCAGCAACAGCTCCCAAACCGAAGGAGCCAGGACCCAAAGACCTAGCTGGCCTGAAGGGCCCCCAGGGGGCCCCCAAGCAGCCCCTCTCCATTTGGGTCTGGGGGCTTTCGTTGGGCCGGGAACCTGGGAGCTACCTGCAAGGTTGCAGTTCGCAGCCCGAGAAGCACTCTCCGGCCAACATGCCCAACTGCAGCAACAGCTCCCAAACCCAAGGAGCCAGGACCCAAAGACCTAGCTGGCCTGAAGGGGCCCCAGGGGGCCCCCAAACAGCCCCTCTCCATTTGGGTCTGTGGGCTTTCGTTGGGCCGGGAACCTGGGAGGTGTCTGCAAGGTTGCAGTTCGCGGCCCGAGAACCACTCTCCGGCCAACATGCCCAACTGCAGCAACAGCTCCCAAACCGAAGGAGCCAGGACCCAAAGACCTAGCTGGCCTGAAGGGGCCCCAGGGGGCCCCCAAGCAGCCCCTCTCCATTTGGGTCTGGGGGCTTTCGTTGGGCCGGGAACCTGGGAGGTGCCTGCAAGGTTGCAGTTCGCGGCCCGAGAAGCACTCTCCGGCCAACATGCCCAACTGCAGCAACAGCTCCCAAACCGAAGGAGCCAGGACCCAAAGACCTAGCTGGCCTGAAGGGCCCCCAGGGGGCCCCCAAGCAGCCCCTCTCAATTTTGGTCTGGGGGCTTTCGTTGGGCCGGGGACATGGGAGGTACCTGCAAGGTTGCAGTTCGCAGCCCGAGAAGCACTCTCCGGTCAACATGCCCAACGTCCAGCAACAGCTCCCAAACCGAAGGAGCCAGGACCCAAAGACCTAGCTGGCCTGAAGGGCCCCCAGGGGGCCCCCAAGCAGCCCCTCTCAATTTGGATCTGGGGGCTTTCGTTGGGCCTGTGACATGGGAGGTACCTGCAAGGTTGCAGTTCGCAGCCCGAGAACCACTCTCCGGCCAACATGCCCAACGTCCAGCAACAGCTCCCAAACCGAAGGAGCCAGGACCCAAAGACCTAGCTGGCCTGAAGAGTCCCCTGGGGGGCCCCAAACAGCCCCGCTCAATTTGGGTCTGGGGGCTTTCGTTGGGCATGGAACCTGGGAGGTACCTGCAAGGTTGCATTTCGCGGCCCGAGAAGCACTCTCCGGCCAACATGCCCAACTGCAGCAACAGCTCCCAAACCGAAGGAGCCAGGACCCAAAGACCTAGCTGGCCTGAAGGGCCCCCAGGGGGCCCCCAAGCAGCCCCTCTCCATTTGGGTCTGGGGGCTTTTGTTGGGCCGGGAACCTGGGAGCTACCTGCAAGGTTGCAGTTCACGGCCCGAGAAGCACTCTCCGGCCAACATGCCCAACTGCAGCAACAGCTCCCAAACCGAAGGAGCCAGGACCCAAAGACCTAGCTGGCCTGGAGTGTCCCCAGGGGGCCCGCAAGCAGCCCCTCTCAATTTTGGTCTGGGGGCTTTCGTTGGGCCGGGAACCTGGGAGGTGCCTGCAAGGTTGCAGTTCGCGGCCCGAGAAGCACTCTCCGGCCATCATGCCCAACGTCCAGCAACAGCTCCCAAACCCAAGGAGCCAGGACCCAAAGACCTAGCTGGCCTGAAGAGTCCCCAGGGGGCCCCCAAACAGCCCCTCTCCATTTGGGTCTGGGGGCTTTCGTTGGGCCGGGAACCTGGGAGCTACCTGCAAGGTTGCAGTTCGCAGCCCGAGAAGCACTCTCCGGCCAACATGCCCAACTGCAGCAACAGCTCCCAAACCGAAGGAGCCAGGACCCAAAGACCTAGCTGGCCTGAAGGGGCCCCAGGGGGCCCCCAAGCAGCCCCTCTCAATTTGGGTCTGGGGTCTTTCGTTGGGCCGGGAACCTGGGATCTACCTGCAAGGTTGCAGTTCACGGCCCGAGAAGCACTCTCCGGCCAACATGCCCAACTGCAGCAACAGCTCCCAAACCGAAGGAGCCAGGACCCAAAGACCTAGCTGGCCTGAAGGGCCCCCAGGGGGCCCCCAAGCAGCCCCTCTCAATTTGGATCTGGGGGCTTTCGTTGGGCCTGGGACCTGGGAGGTACCTGCAAGGTTGCAGTTCGCAGCCCGAGAAGCACTCTCCGGTCAACATGCCCAACGTCCAGCAACAGCTCCCAATCCGAAGGAGCCAGGACCCAAAGACCTAGCTGGCCTGAAGGGCCCCCAGGGGGCCCCCAAGCAGCCCCTCTCAATTTGGATCTGGAGGCTTTCGTTGGGCCTGGGACCTGGGAGGTACCTGCAAGGTTGCAGTTCGCAGCCCGAGAAGCACTCTCCGGTCAACATGCCCAACGTCCAGCAACAGCTCCCAAACCGAAGGAGCCAGGACCCAAAGACCTAGCTGGCCTGAAGAGTCCCCAGGGGGCCCCCAAACAGCCCCTCTCAATTTGGGTCTGGGGGCTTTCGTTGGGCATGGAACCTGGGAGCTACCTGCAAGGTTGCAGTTCGCAGCCTGAGAAGCACTCTCCGGCCAACATGCCCAACGTCCAGCAACAGCTCCCAAACCCAAGGAGCCAGGACCCAAAGACCTAGCTGGCCTGAAGGGCCCCCAGGGGGCCCCCAAGCAGCCCCTCTCCATTTGGGTCTGGGGGCTTTCGTTGGGCATGGAACCTGGGAGCTACCTGCAAGGTTGCAGTTCGCGGCCCGAGAAGCACTCTCTGGCCAACATGCCCAACTGCAGCAACAGCTCCCAAACCGAAGGAGCCAGGACCCAAAGACCTAGCTGGCCTGAAGGGGCCCCAGGGGGCCCCCAAGCAGCCCCTCTCCATTTGGGTCTGGGGGCTTTCGTTGGGCCGGGGACCTGGGAGCTACCTGCAAGGTTGCAGTTCGTGGCCCGAGAAGCACTCTCCGGCCAACATGCCCAACTGCAGCAACAGCTCCCAAACCGAAGGAGCCAGGACCCAAAGACCTAGCTGGCCTGAAGGGGCCCCAGGGGGCCCCCAAGCAGCCCCTCTCCATTTGGGTCTGGGGGCTTTCGTTGGGCCGGGAACCTGGGAGCTACCTGCAAGGTTGCAGTTCGCAGCCCGAGAAGCACTCTCCGGCCAACATGCCCAACTGCAGCAACAGCTCCCAAACCGAAGGAGCCAGGACCCAAAGACCTAGCTGTCCTGAAGGGGCCCCAGGGGGCCCCCAAACAGCCCCTCTCAATTTGGGTCTGGGGGCTTTCGTTGGGCCGGGAACCTGGGAGGTGCCTGCAAGGTTGCAGTTCGCGGCCCGAGAACCACTCTCCGGCCAACATGCCCAACTGCAGCAACAGCTCCCAAACCGAAGGAGCCAGGACCCAAAGACCTAGCTGGCCTGAAGCGGCCCCAGGGGGCCCCCAAGCAGCCCCTCTCCATTTGGGTCTGGGGGCTTTCGTTGGGCCGGGAACCTGGGAGGTGCCTGCAAGGTTGCAGTTCGCGGCCCGAGAAGCACTCTCCGGCCAACATGCCCAACTGCAGCAACAGCTCCCAAACCGAAGGAGCCAGGACCCAAAGACCTAGCTGGCCTGAAGGGCCCCCAGGGGGCCCCCAAGCAGCCCCTCTCAATTTTGGTCTGGGGGCTTTCGTTGGGCCGGGGACATGGGAGGTACCTGCAAGGTTGCAGTTCGCAGCCCGAGAAGCACTCTCCGGTCAACATGCCCAACGTCCAGCAACAGCTCCCAAACCGAAGGAGCCAGGACCC
The DNA here is from genome assembly GCF_964237585.1 of Gallinula chloropus. Classification (NCBI taxonomy): domain Eukaryota; kingdom Metazoa; phylum Chordata; class Aves; order Gruiformes; family Rallidae; genus Gallinula; species Gallinula chloropus. Next base: position 101,024 of record NW_028168242.1, on the reverse strand, counting down.
AAAGACCTAGCTGGCCTGAAGGGCCCCCAGGGGGCCCCCAAGCAGCCCCTCTCAATTTGGGTCTGGGGGCTTTCGTTGGGCCTGTTACATGGGAGGTACATGCAAGGTTGCAGTTCGCAGCCCGAGAACCACTCTCCGGTCAACATGCCCAACGTCCAGCAACAGCTCCCAAACCGAAGGAGCCAGGACCCAAAGACCTAGCTGGCCTGAAGAGTCCCCAGGGGGGCCCCAAACAGCCCCGCTCAATTTGGGTCTGGGGGCTTTCGTTGGGCATGGAACCTGGGAGGTACCTGCAAGGTTGCATTTCGCGGCCCGAGAAGCACTCTCCGGCCAACATGCACAACTGCAGCAACAGCTCCCAAACCGAAGGAGCCAGGACCCAAAGACCTAGCTGGCCTGAAGGGCCCCCAGGGGGCCACCAAGCAGCCCCTCTCCATTTGGGTCTGGGGGCTTTCGTTGGGCCGGGGACCTGGGAGGTACCTGCAAGGTTGCAGTTCACGGCCCGAGAAGCACTCTCCGGCCAACATGCCCAACGTCCAGCAACAGCTCCCAAACCGAAGGAGCCAGGACCCAAAGACCTAGCTGGCCTGAAGTGCCCCCTGGGGGCCCCCAAACAGCCCCTCTCAATTTGGGTCTGGGGGCTTTCGTTGGGCCGGGAACCTGGGAAGTGCCTGCAAGGTTGCAGTGCGCGGCCCGAGAAGCACTCTCCGGCCAACATGCCCAACGTCCAGCAACAGCTCCCAAACCGAAGGAGCCAGGACCCAAAGACCTAGATGGCCTGAAGGGGCCCCAGGGGACCCCAAACAGCCCCTCTCCATTTGGGTCTGGGGGCTTTCGTTGGGCCGGGGACCTGGGAGCTACCTGCAAGGTTGCAGTTCGTGGCCCTAGAAGCACTCTCCGGCCAACATGCCCAACTGCAGCAACAGCTCCCAAACCGAAGGAGCCAGGACCCAAAGACCTAGCTGGCCTGAAGGGCCCCCAGGGGGCCCCCAAGCAGCCCCTCTCCATTTGGGTCTGGGGGCTTTTGTTGGGCCGGGAACCTGGGAGCTACCTGCAAGGTTGCAGTTCACGGCCCGAGAAGCACTCTCCGGCCAACATGCCCAACTGCAGCAACAGCTCCCAAACCGAAGGAGCCAGGACCCAAAGACCTAGCTGGCCTGGAGTGTCCCCAGGGGGCCCGCAAGCAGCCCCTCTCCATTTGGGTCTGGGGGCTTTCGTTGGGCCGGGAACCTGGGAGGTGCCTGCAAGGTTGCAGTTCGCGGCCCGAGAAGCACTCTCCGGCCATCATGCCCAACGTCCAGCAACAGCTCCCAAACCCAAGGAGCCAGGACCCAAAGACCTAGCTGGCCTGAAGAGTCCCCAGGGGGCCCCCAAACAGCCCCTCTCCATTTGGGTCTGGGGGCTTTCGTTGGGCCGGGAACCTGGGAGGTACCTGCAAGGTTGCAGTTCACGGCCCGAGAACCACTCTCCGGCCAACATGCCCAACGTCCAGCAACAGCTCCCAAACCGAAGGAGCCAGGACCCAAAGACCTAGCTGGCCTGAAGGGCCCCCTGGGGGCCCCCAAGCAGCCCCTCTCCATTTGGGTCTGGGGGCTTTTGTTGTGTTGGGAACCTGGGAGGTACCTGCAAGGTTGCAGTTCGCAGCCCGAGAAGCACTCTCAGGCCAACATGCCCAACTGCAGCAACAGCTCCCAAACCGAAGGAGCCAGGACCCAAAGACCTAGCTGGCCTGAAGGGCCCCCAGGGGGCCCCCAAACAGCCCCTCTCAATTTGGATCTGGGGACTTTCGTTGGGCCTGGGACCTGGGAGGTACCTGCAAGGTTGCAGTTCGCAGCCCGAGAAGCACTCTCCGGTCAACATGCCCAACGTCCAGCAACAGCTCCCAATCCGAAGGAGCCAGGACCCAAAGACCTAGCTGGCCTGAAGGGCCCCCAGGGGGCCCCCAAGCAGCCCCTCTCAATTTGGATCTGGGGGCTTTCGTTGGGCCTGGGTCCTGGGAGGTACCTGCAAGGTTGCAGTTCGCAGCCCGAGAAGCACTCTCCGGTCAACATGCCCAAAGTCCAGCAACAGCTCCCAATCCGAAGGAGCCAGGACCCAAAGACCTAGCTGGCCTGAAGAGTCCCCAGGGGGCCCCCAAACAGCCCCTCTCAATTTGGGTCTGGGGGCTTTCGTTGGGCATGGAACCTGGGAGCTACCTGCAAGGTTGCAGTTCGCAGCCTGAGAAGCACTCTCCGGCCAACATGCCCAACGTCCAGCAACAGCTCCCAAACCCAAGGAGCCAGGACCCAAAGACCTAGCTGGCCTGAAGGGCCCCCAGGGGGCCACCAAGCAGCCCCTCTCCATTTGGGTCTGGGGGCTTTCGTTGGGCATGGAACCTGGGAGCTACCTGCAAGGTTGCAGTTCGCGGCCCGAGAAGCACTCTCCGGCCAACATGCCCAACTGCAGCAACAGCTCCCAAAGCGAAGGAGCCAGGACCCAAAGACCTAGCTGGCCTGAAGGGGCCCCAGGGGGCCCCCAAGCAGCCCCTCTCCATTTGGATCTGGGGGCTTTCGTTGGGCCGGGGACCTGGGAGGTACCTGCAAGGTTGCAGTTCGTGGCCCGAGAAGCACTCTCCGGCCAACATGCCCAACTGCAGCAACAGCTCCCAAACCGAAGGAGCCAGGACCCAAAGACCTAGCTGGCCTGAAGGGCCCCCAGGGGGCCCCCAAGCAGCCCCTCTCCATTTGGGTCTGGGGGCTTTCGTTGGGCCGGGAACCTGGGAGCTACCTGCAAGGTTGCCGTTCGCAGCCCGAGAAGCACTCTCCGGCCAACATGCCCAACTGCAGCAACAGCTCCCAAACCGAAGGAGCCAGGACCCAAAGACCTAGCTGGCCTGAAGGGGCCCCAGGGGGCCCCCAAGCAGCCCCTCTCAATTTGGGTCTGGGGGCTTTCGTTGGGCTGGGAACCTGGGAGGTGCCTGCAAGGTTGCAGTTCGCGGCCCGAGAACCACTCTCCGGCCAACATGCCCAACTGCAGCAACAGCTCCCAAACCGAAGGAGCCAGGACCCAAAGACCTAGCTGGCCTGAAGGGGCCCCAGGGGGCCCCCAAGCAGCCCCTCTCCATTTGGGTCTGGGGGCTTTCGTTGGGCCGGGAACCTGGGAGGTGCCTGCAAGGTTGCAGTTCGCAGCCTGAGAAGAACTCTCCGGCCAACATGCCCAACGTCCAGCAACAGCTCCCAAACCGAAGGAGCCAGGACCCAAAGACCTAGCTGGCCTGAAGGGCCCCCAGGGGGCCCCCAAGCAGCCCCTCTCAATTTTGGTCTGGGGGCTTTCGTTGGGCCGGGGACCTGGGAGCTACCTGCAAGGTTGCAGTTCGCAGCCCGCGAAGCACTCTCCGGTCAACATGCCCAACGTCCAGCAACAGCTCCCAAACCGAAGGAGCCAGGACCCAAAGAGCTAGCTGGCCTGAAGGGCCCCCAGGGGGCCACCAAGCAGCCCCTCTCAATTTGGGTCTGGGGGCTTTCGTTGGGCCGGGGACCTGGGAGGTACCTGCAAGGTTGCAGTTAACGGCCCGAGAACCACTCTCTGGCCAACATGCCCAACGTCCAGCAACAGCTCCCAAACCGAAGGAGCCAGGACCCAAAGACCTAGATGGCCTGAAGGGGCCCCAGGGGACCCCAAACAGCCCCTCTCCATTTGGGTCTGGGGGCTTTCGTTGGGCCGGGGACCTGGGAGGTACCTGCAAGGTTGCAGTTCGTGGCCCGAGAAGCACTCTCCGGCCAACATGCCCAACTGCAGCAACAGCTCCCAAACCGAAGGAGCCAGGACCCAAAGACCTAGCTGGCCTGAAGGGCCCCCAGGGGGCCCCCAAGCAGCCCCTCTCCATTTGGGTCTGGGGGCTTTTGTTGGGCCGGGAACCTGGGAGCTACCTGCAAGGTTGCAGTTCATGGCCCGAGAAGCACTCTCCGGCCAACATGCCCAACTGCAGCAACAGCTCCCAAACCGAAGGAGCCAGGACCCAAAGACCTAGCTGGCCTGGAGTGTCCCCAGGGGGCCCGCAAGCAGCCCCTCTCCATTTGGGTCTGGGGGCTTTCGTTGGGCCGGGAACCTGGGAGGTGCCTGCAAGGTTGCAGTTCGCGGCCCGAGAAGCACTCTCCGGCCATCATGCCCAACGTCCAGCAACAGCTCCCAAACCCAAGGAGCCAGGACCCAAAGACCTAGCTGGCCTGAAGAGTCCCCAGAGGGCCCCCAAACAGCCCCTCTCCATTTGGGTCTGGGGGCTTTCGTTGGGCCGGGAACCTGGGATGTGTCTGCAAGGTTGCATTTCACGGCCCGAGAACCACTCTCCGGCCAACATGCCCAACATCCAGCAACAGCTCCCAAACCGAAGGAGCCAGGACCCAAAGACCTAGCTGGCCTGAAGGGCCCCCTGGGGGACCCCAAGCAGCCCCTCTCAATTTTGGTCTGGGGTCTTTCGTTGGGCCGGGAACCTGGTAGCTACCTGCAAGGTTGCAGTTCACGGCCCGAGAAGCACTCTCCGGCCAACATGCCCAACTGCAGCAACAGCTCCCAAACCGAAGGAGCCAGGACCCAAAGACCTAGCTGGCCTGAAGGGCCCCCAGGGGGCCCCCAAGCAGCCCCTCTCCATTTGGATCTGGGGGCTTTCGTTGGGCCTGGGACCTGGGAGGTACCTGCAAGGTTGCAGTTCGCGGCCCGAGAAGCACTCTCCGGTCAACATGCCCAACGTCCAGCAACAGCTCCCAATCCGAAGGAGCCAGGACCCAAAGACCTAGCTGGCCTGAAGAGTCCCCAGGGGGCCCCCAAACAGCCCCTCTCAATTTGGGTCTGGGGGCTTTCGTTGGGCATGGAACCTGGGAGGTACCTGCAAGGTTGCAGTTCGCAGCCTGAGAAGCACTCTCCGGCCAACATGCCCAACGTCCAGCAACAGCTCCCAAACCCAAGGAGCCAGGACCCAAAGACCTAGCTGGCCTGAAGGGCCCCCAGGGGGCCCCCAAGCAGCCCCTCTCCATTTGGGTCTGGGGGCTTTCGTTGGGCATGGAACCTGGGAGCTACCTGCAAGGTTGCAGTTCGCAGCCCGAGAAGCACTCTCCGGCCAACATGCCCAACTGCAGCAACAGCTCCCAAACCGAAGGAGCCAGGACCCAAAGACCTAGCTGGCCTGAAGGGGCCCCAGGGGGCCCCCAAACAGCCCCTCTCAATTTTGGTCTGGGGTCTTTCGTTGGGCGGGGAACCTGGGAGCTACCTGCAAGGTTGCAGTTCACGGCCCGAGAAGCACTCTCCGGCCAACATGCCCAACTGCAGAAACAGCTCCCAAACCGAAGGAGCCAGGACCCAAAGACCTAGCTGGCCTGAAGGGCCCCCAGGGGGCCCCCAAGCAGCCCCTCTCCATTTGGATCTGGGGGCTTTCGTTGGGCCTGGGACCTGGGAGGTACCTGCAAGGTTGCAGTTCGCGGCCGGAGAAGCACTCTCCGGTCAACATGCCCAACGTCCAGCAACAGCTCCCAATCCGAAGGAGCCAGGACCCAAAGACCTAGCTGGCCTGAAGGGCCCCCAGGGGGCCCGCAAGCAGCCCCTCTCAATTTGGATCTGGGGGCTTTCGTTGGGCCTGGGACCTGGGAGGTACCTGCAAGGTTGTAGTTCGCAGCCCGAGAAGCACTCTCCGGTCAACATGCCCAACGTCCAGCAACAGCTCCCAATCCGAAGGAGCCAGGACCCAAAGACCTAGCTGGCCTGAAGAGTCCCCAGGGGGCCCCCAAACAGCCCCTCTCAATTTGGGTCTGGGGGCTTTCGTTGGGCATGGAACCTGGGAGCTACCTGCAAGGTTGCAGTTCGCGGCCCGAGAAGCACTCTCCGGCCAACATGCCCAACTGCAGCAACAGCTCCCAAAGCGAAGGAGCCAGGACCCAAAGACCTAGCTGGCCTGAAGGGGCCCCAGGGGGCCCCCAAGCAGCCCCTCTCCATTTGGGTCTGGGGGCTTTCGTTGGGCCGGGAACCTGGGAGCTACCTGCAAGGTTGCAGTTCACGGCCCGAGAAGCACTCTCCGGCCAACATGCCCAACTGCAGCAACAGCTCCCAAACCGAAGGAGCCAGGACCCAAAGACCTAGCTGGCCTGGAGTGTCCCCAGGGGGCCCGCAAGCAGCCCCTCTCCATTTGGGTCTGGGGGCTTTCATTGGGCCGGGGACATGGGAGGTACCTGCAAGGTTGCAGTTCACGGCCCGAGAACCACTCTCCGGCCAACATGCCCAACGTCCAGCAACAGCTCCCAAACCGAAGGAGCCAGGACCCAAAGACCTAGCTGGCCGGAAGGGCCCCCTGGGGGCCCCCAAACAGCCCCTCTCCATTTGGGTCTGGGGGCTTTTCTTGGGCCGGGAACCTGGGAGCTACCTGCAAGGTTGCAGTTCGCAGCCCGAGAAGCACTCTCTGGCCAACATGCCCAACTGCAGCAACAGCTCCCAAACCGAAGGAGCCAGGACCCAAAGACCTAGCTGGCCTGAAGGGGCCCCAGGGGGCCCCCAAGCAGCCCCTCTCCATTTGGGTCTGGGGGCTTTCGTTGGGCCGGGAACCTGGGAGCTACCTGCAAGGTTGCAGTTCGCGGCCCGAGAAGCACTCTCCGGCCAACATGCCCAACGTCCAGCAACAGCTCCCAAACCGAAGGAGCCAGGACCCAAAGACCTAGCTGGCCTGAAGGGCCCCCAGGGGGCCCCCAAGCAGCCCCTCTCCATTTGGATCTGGGGGCTTTCGTTGGGCCTGGGACCTGGGAGGTACCTGCAAGGTTGCAGTTCGCAGCCCGAGAAGCACTCTCCGGTCAACATGCCCAACGTCCAGCAACAGCTCCCAATCCGAAGGAGCCAGGACCCAAAGACCTAGCTGGCCTGAAGGGCCCCCAGGGGGCCCCCAAGCAGCCCCTCTCAATATGGATCTGGGGGCTTTCGTTGGGCCTGGGACCTGGGAGGTACCTGCAAGGTTGCAGTTCGCAGCCCGAGAAGCACTCTCCGGTCAACATGCCCAACGTCCAGCAACAGCTCCCAATCCGAAGGAGCCAGGACCCAAAGACCTAGCTGGCCTGAAGAGTCCCCAGGGGGCCCCCAAACAGCCCCTCTCAATTTGGGTCTGGGGGCTTTCGTTGGGCATGGAACCTGGGAGGTACCTGCAAGGTTGCAGTTCGCAGCCTGAGAAGCACTCTCCGGCCAACATGCCCAACTGCAGCAACAGCTCCCAAAGCGAAGGAGCCAGGACCCAAAGACCTAGCTGGCCTGAAGGACCCCCTGGGGGCCCCCAAGCAGCCCCTCTCCATTTGGGTCTGGGGGCTTTCATTGGGCCGGGGACATGGGAGGTACCTGCAAGGTTGCAGTTCACGGCCCGAGAACCACTCTCCGGCCAACATGCCCAACGTCCAGCAACAGCTCCCAAACCGAAGGAGCCAGGACCCAAAGACCTAGCTGGCCGGAAGGGCCCCCTGGGGGCCCCCAAACAGCCCCTCTCCATTTGGGTCTGGGGGCTTTTGTTGGGCCGGGAACCTGGGAGCTACCTGCAAGGTTGCAGTTCGCAGCCCGAGAAGCACTCTCTGGCCAACATGCCCAACTGCAGCAACAGCTCCCAAACCGAAGGAGCCAGGAACCAAAGACCTAGCTGGCCTGAAGGGGCCCCAGGGGGCCCCCAAGCAGCCCCTCTCCATTTGGGTCTGGGGGCTTTCGTTGGGCCGGGAACCTGGGAGCTACCTGCAAGGTTGCAGTTCGCGGCCCGAGAAGCACTCTCCGGCCAACATGCCCAACTGCAGCAACAGCTCCCAAACCGAAGGAGCCAGGACCCAAAGACCTAGCTGGCCTGAAGGGCCCCCAGGGGGCCCCCAAGCAGCCCCTCTCCATTTGGATCTGGGGGCTTTCGTTGGGCCTGGGACCTGGGAGGTACCTGCAAGGTTGCAGTTCGCAGCCCGAGAAGCACTCTCCGGTCAGCATGCCCAACGTCCAGCAACAGCTCCCAATCCGAAGGAGCCAGGACCCAAAGACCTAGCTGGCCTGAAGGGCCCCCAGGGGGCCCCCAAGCAGCCCCTCTCAATATGGATCTGGGGGCTTTCGTTGGGCCTGGGACCTGGGAGGTACCTGCAAGGTTGCAGTTCGCAGCCCGAGAAGCACTCTCCGGTCAACATGCCCAACGTCCAGCAACAGCTCCCAATCCGAAGGAGCCAGGACCCAAAGACCTAGCTGGCCTGAAGAGTCCCCAGGGGGCCCCCAAACAGCCCCTCTCAATTTGGGTCTGGGGGCTTTCGTTGGGCATGGAACCTGGGAGGTACCTGCAAGGTTGCAGTTCGCAGCCTGAGAAGCACTCTCCGGCCAACATGCCCAACGTCCAGCAACAGCTCCCAAACCCAAGGAGCCAGGACCCAAAGACCTAGCTGGCCTGAAGGGCCCCCATGGGGCCCCCAAGCAGCCCCTCTCCATTTGGGTCTGGGGGCTTTCGTTGGGCCGGGAACCTGGCAGGTACCTGCAAGGTTGCAGTTCGCGGCCCGAGAAGCACTCTCCGGCCAACAAGCCCAACTGCAGCAACAGCTCCCAAAGCGAAGGAGCCAGGACCCAAAGACCTAGCTGGCCTGAAGGGGCCCCAGGGGGCCCCAAAGCAGCCCCTCTCCATTTGGGTCTGGGGGCTTTCGTTGGGCCGGGAACCTGGGAGCTACCTGCAAGGTTGCAGTTCACGGCTCGAGAAGCACTCTCCGGTCAACATGCCCAACTGCAGCAACAGCTCCCAAACCGAAGGAGCCAGGACCCAAAGACCTAGCTGGCCTGGAGTGTCCCCAGGGGGCCCGCAAGCAGCCTCTCTCAATTTTGGTCTGGGGGCTTTCGTTGGGCCGGGAACCTGGGAGGTACCTGCAAGGTTGCAGTTCGCAGCCTGAGAAGCACTCTCCGGCCAACATGCCCAACGTCCAGCAACAGCTCCCAAACCCAAGGAGCCAGGACCCAAAGACCTAGCTGGCCTGAAGGGCCCCCTGGGGGCACCCAAGCAGCCCCTCTCCATTTGGGTCTGGGGGCTTTTGTTGGGCGGGAACCTGGGAGCTACCTGCAAGGTTGCAGTTCGCAGCCCGAGAAGCACTCTCCGGCCAACATGCCCAACTGCAGCAACAGCTCCCAAACCGAAGGAGCCAGGACCCAAAGACCTAGCTGGCCTGAAGGGGCCCCAGGGGGCCCCCAAACAGCCCCTCTCAATTTTGGTCTGGGGTCTTTCGTTGGGCCGGGAACCTGGGAGCTACCTGCAAGGTTGCAGTTCACGGCCCGAGAAGCACTCTCCGGCCAACATGCCCAACTGCAGCAACAGCTCCCAAACCGAAGGAGCCAGGACCCAAAGACCTAGCTGGCCTGAAGGGCCCCCAGGGGGCCCCCAAGCAGCCCCTCTCCATTTGGATCTGGGGGCTTTCGTTGGGCCTGGGACCTGGGAGGTACCTGCAAGGTTGCAGTTCGCGGCCCGAGAAGCACTCTCCGGTCAACATGCCCAACGTCCAGCAACAGCTCCCAATCCGAAGGAGCCAGGACCCAAAGACCTAGCTGGCCTGAAGGGCCCCCAGGGGGCCCGCAAGCAGCCCCTCTCAATTTGGATCTGGGGGCTTTCGTTGGGCCTGGGACCTGGGAGGTACCTGCAAGGTTGCAGTTCGCAGCCCGAGAAGCACTCTCCGGTCAACATGCCCAACGTCCAGCAACAGCTCCCAATCCGAAGGAGCCAGGACCCAAAGACCTAGCTGGCCTGAAGAGTCCCCAGGGGGCCCCCAAACAGCCCCTCTCAATTTGGGTCTGGGGGCTTTCGTTGGGCATGGAACCTGGGAGGTACCTGCAAGGTTGCAGTTCGCAGCCTGAGAAGCACTCTCCGGCCAACATGCCCAACGTCCAGCAACAGCTCCCAAACCCAAGGAGCCAGGACCCAAAGACCTAGCTGGCCTGAAGGGCCCCCAGGGGGCCCCCAAGCAGCCCCTCTCCATTTGGGTCTGGGGGCTTTCGTTGGGCATGGAACCTGGGAGCTACCTGCAAGGTTGCAGTTCGCGGCCCGAGAAGCACTCTCCGGCCAACATGCCCAACTGCAGCAACAGCTCCCAAAGCGAAGGAGCCAGGACCCAAAGACCTAGCTGGCCTGAAGGGGCCCCAGGGGGCCCCCAAGCAGCCCCTCTCCATTTGGGTCTGGGGGCTTTCGTTGGGCCGGGAACCTGGGAGCTACCTGCAAGGTTGCAGTTCACGGCCCGAGAAGCACTCTCCGGCCAACATGCCCAACTGCAGCAACAGCTCCCAAACCGAAGGAGCCAGGACCCAAAGACCTAGCTGGCCTGGAGTGTCCCCAGGGGGCCACCAAGCAGCCTCTCTCAATTTTGGTCTGGGGGCTTTCGTTGGGCCGGGAACCTGGGAGGTGTCTACAAGGTTGCAGTTCGCGGCCCGAGAAGCACTCTCCGGCCATCATGCCCAACGTCCAGCAACAGCTCCCAAACCCAAGGAGCCAGGACCCAAAGACCTAGCTGGCCTGAAGAGTCCCCAGGGGGCCCCCAAACAGCCCCTCTCCATTTGGGTCTGGGGGCTTTCGTTTGGCCGGGAACCTGGGAGGTACCTGCAAGGTTGCAGTTCGTGGCCCGAGAAGCACTCTCCGGCCAACATGCCCAACGTCCAGCAACAGCTCCCAAACCGAAGGAGCCAGGACCCAAAGACCTAGCTGGCCTGAAGGGCCCCCAGGGGGCCCCCAAGCAGCCCCTCTCCATTTGGGTCTGGGGGCTTTCGTTGGGCCGGGAACCTGGGAGATACCTGCAAGGTTGCAGTTCACGGCCCGAGAAGCACTCTCCGGTCAACATGCCCAACTGCAGCAACAGCTCCCAAAGCGAAGGAGCCAGGACCCAAAGACCTAGCTGGCCTGAAGGGCCCCCAGGGGGCCCCCAAGCAGCCCCTCTCCATTTGGGTCTGGGGGCTTTCATTGGGCCGGGGACATGGGAGGTACCTGCAAGGTTGCAGTTCACGGCCCGAGAACCACTCTCCGGCCAACATGCCCAACGTCCAGCAACAGCTCCCAAACCGAAGGAGCCAGGACCCAAAGACCTAGCTGGCCGGAAGGGCCCCCTGGGGGCCCCCAAACAGCCCCTCTCCATTTGGGTCTGGGGGCTTTTGTTGGGCCGGGAACCTGGGAGCTACCTGCAAGGTTGCAGTTCGCAGCCCGAGAAGCACTCTCTGGCCAACATGCCCAACTGCAGCAACAGCTCCCAAACCGAAGGAGCCAGGAACCAAAGACCTAGCTGGCCTGAAGGGGCCCCAGGGGGCCCCCAAGCAGCCCCTCTCCATTTGGGTCTGGGGGCTTTCGTTGGGCCGGGAACCTGGGAGCTACCTGCAAGGTTGCAGTTCGCGGCCCGAGAAGCACTCTCCGGCCAACATGCCCAACGTCCAGCAACAGCTCCCAAACCGAAGGAGCCAGGACCCAAAGACCTAGCTGGCCTGAAGGGCCCCCAGGGGGCCCCCAAGCAGCCCCTCTCCATTTGGATCTGGGGGCTTTCGTTGGGCCTGGGACCTGGGAGGTACCTGCAAGGTTGCAGTTCGCAGCCCAAGAAGCACTCTCCGGTCAACATGCCCAACGTCCAGCAACAGCTCCCAATCCGAAGGAGCCAGGACCCAAAGACCTAGCTGGCCTGAAGGGCCCCCAGGGGGCCCCCAAGCAGCCCCTCTCAATATGGATCTGGGGGCTTTCGTTGGGCCTGGGACCTGGGAGGTACCTGCAAGGTTGCAGTTCGCAGCCCGAGAAGCACTCTCCGGTCAACATGCCCAACGTCCAGCAACAGCTCCCAAACCCAAGGAGCCAGGACCCAAAGACCTAGCTGGCCTGAAGGGCCCCCAGGGGGCCCCCAAGCAGCCCCTCTCCATTTGGGTCTGGGGGCTTTCGTTGGGCATGGAACCTGGGAGCTACCTGCAAGGTTGCAGTTCGCGGCCCGAGAAGCACTCTCCGGCCAACATGCCCAACTGCAGCAACAGCTCCCAAAGCGAAGGAGCCAGGACCCAAAGACCTAGCTGGCCTGAAGGGGCCCCAGGGGGCCCCCAAGCAGCCCCTCTCCATTTGGGTCTGGGGGCTTTCGTTGGGCCGGGAACCTGGGAGCTACCTGCAAGGTTGCAGTTCGCGGCCCGAGAAGCACTCTCCGGCCAACATGCCCAACTGCAGCAACAGCTCCCAAACCGAAGGAGCCAGGACCCAAAGACCTAGCTGGCCTGGAGTGTCCCCAGGGGGCCACCAAGCAGCCTCTCTCAATTTTGGTCTGGGGGCTTTCGTTGGGCCGGGAACCTGGGAGGTGTCTACAAGGTTGCAGTTCGCGGCCCGAGAAGCACTCTCCGGCCATCATGCCCAACGTCCAGCAACAGCTCCCAAACCCAAGGAGCCAGGACCCAAAGACCTAGCTGGCCTGAAGAGTCCCCAGGGGGCCCCCAAACAGCCCCTCTCCATTTGGGTCTGGGGGCTTTCGTTTGGCCGGGAACCTGGGAGCTACCTGCAAGGTTGCAGTTCGTGGCCCGAGAAGCACTCTCCGGCCAACATGCCCAACGTCCAGCAACAGCTCCCAAACCGAAGGAGCCAGGACCCAAAGACCTAGCTGGCCTGAAGGGCCCCCAGGGGGCCCCCAAGCAGCCCCTCTCCATTTGGGTCTGGGGGCTTTCGTTGGGCCGGGAACCTGGGAGATACCTGCAAGGTTGCAGTTCACGGCCCGAGAAGCACTCTCCGGTCAACATGCCCAACTGCAGCAACAGCTCCCAAAGCGAAGGAGCCAGGACCCAAAGACCTAGCTGGCCTGAAGGGCCCCCAGGGGGCCCCCAAGCAGCCCCTCTCCATTTGGGTCTGGGGGCTTTCATTGGGCCGGGGACATGGGAGGTACCTGCAAGGTTGCAGTTCACGGCCCGAGAACCACTCTCCGGCCAACATGCCCAACGTCCAGCAACAGCTCCCAAACCGAAGGAGCCAGGACCCAAAGACCTAGCTGGCCGGAAGGGCCCCCTGGGGGCCCCCAAACAGCCCCTCTCCATTTGGGTCTGGGGGCTTTTGTTGGGCCGGGAACCTGGGAGCTACCTGCAAGGTTGCAGTTCGCAGCCCGAGAAGCACTCTCTGGCCAACATGCCCAACTGCAGCAACAGCTCCCAAACCGAAGGAGCCAGGAACCAAAGACCTAGCTGGCCTGAAGGGGCCCCAGGGGGCCCCCAAGCAGCCTCTCTCCATTTGGGTCTGGGGGCTTTCGTTGGGCCGGGAACCTGGGAGCTACCTGCAAGGTTGCAGTTCGCGGCCCGAGAAGCACTCTCCGGCCAACATGCCCAACGTCCAGCAACAGCTCCCAAACCGAAGGAGCCAGGACCCAAAGACCTAGCTGGCCTGAAGGGCCCCCAGGGGGCCCCCAAGCAGCCCCTCTCCATTTGGATCTGGGGGCTTTCGTTGGGCCTGGGACCTGGGAGGTACCTGCAAGGTTGCAGTTCGCAGCCCAAGAAGCACTCTCCGGTCAACATGCCCAACGTCCAGCAACAGCTCCCAATCCGAAGGAGCCAGGACCCAAAGACCTAGCTGGCCTGAAGGGCCCCCAGGGGGCCCCCAAGCAGCCCCTCTCAATATGGATCTGGGGGCTTTCGTTGGGCCTGGGACCTGGGAGGTACCTGCAAGGTTGCAGTTCGCAGCCCGAGAAGCACTCTCCGGTCAACATGCCCAACGTCCAGCAACAGCTCCCAATCCGAAGGAGCCAGGACCCAAAGACCTAGCTGGCCTGAAGAGTCCCCAGGGGGCCCCCAAACAGCCCCTCTCAATTTGGGTCTGGGGGCTTTCGTTGGGCATGGAACCTGGGAGGTACCTGCAAGGTTGCAGTTCGCAGCCTGAGAAGCACTCTCCGGCCAACATGCCCAACTGCAGCAACAGCTCCCAAAGCGAAGGAGCCAGGACCCAAAGACCTAGCTGGCCTGAAGGGCCCCCAGGGGGCCCCCAAGCAGCCCCTCTCCATTTGGGTCTGGGGGCTTTCATTGGGCCGGGGACATGGGAGGTACCTGCAAGGTTGCAGTTCACGGCCCGAGAAGCACTCTCCGGTCAACATGCCCAACGTCCAGCAACAGCTCCCAAACCGAAGGAGCCAGGACCCAAAGACCTAGCTGGCCGGAAGGGCCCCCTGGTGGCCCCCAAACAGCCCCTCTCCATTTGGGTCTGGGGGATTTTCTTGGGCCGGGAACCTGGGAGCTACCTGCAAGGTCGCAGTTCGCAGCCCGAGAAGCACTCTCTGGCCAACATGCCCAACTGCAGCAACAGCTCCCAAACCGAAGGAGCCAGGAACCAAAGACCTAGCTGGCCTGAAGGGGCCCCAGGGGGCCCCCAAGCAGCCCCTCTCCATTTGGGTCTGGGGGCTTTCGTTGGGCCGGGAACCTGGGAGCTACCTGCAAGGTTGCAGTTCGCGGCCCGAGAAGCACTCTCCGGCCAACATGCCCAACTGCAGCAACAGCTCCCAAACCGAAGGAGCCAGGACCCAAAGACCTAGCTGGCCTGAAGGGCCCCCAGGGGGCCCCCAAGCAGCCCCTCTCAATATGGATCTGGGGGCTTTCGTTGGGCCTGGGACCTGGGAGGTACCTGCAAGGTTGCAGTTCGCAGCCCGAGAAGCACTCTCCGGTCAACATGCCCAACGTCCAGCAACAGCTCCCAATCCGAAGGAGCCAGGACCCAAAGACCTAGCTGGCCTGAAGAGTCCCCAGGGGGCCCCCAAACAGCCCCTCTCAATTTGGGTCTGGGGGCTTTCGTTGGGCATGGAACCTGGGAGGTACCTGCAAGGTTGCAGTTCGCAGCCTGAGAAGCACTCTCCGGCCAACATGCCCAACGTCCAGCAACAGCTCCCAAACCGAAGGAGCCAGGACCCAAAGACCTAGCTGGCCTGAAGGGCCCCCATGGGGCCCCCAAGCAGCCCCTCTCCATTTGGGTCTGGGGGCTTTCGTTGGGCCGGGAACCTGGCAGGTACCTGCAAGGTTGCAGTTCGCGGCCCGAGAAGCACTCTCCGGCCAACAAGCCCAACTGCAGCAACAGCTCCCAAAGCGAAGGAGCCAGGACCCAAAGACCTAGCTGGCCTGAAGGGGCCCCAGGGGGCCCCCAAGCAGCCCCTCTCCATTTGGGTCTGGGGGCTTTCGTTGGGCCGGGAACCTGGGAGCTACCTGCAAGGTTGCAGTTCACGGCTCGAGAAGCACTCTCCGGCCAACATGCCCAACTGCAGCAACAGCTCCCAAACCGAAGGAGCCAGGACCCAAAGACCTAGCTGGCCTGGAGTGTCCCCAGGGGGCCCGCAAGCAGCCTCTCTCAATTTTGGTCTGGGGGCTTTCGTTGGGCCGGGAACCTGGGAGGTGTCTACAAGGTTGCAGTTCGCGGCCCGAGAAGCACTCTCCGGCCATCATGCCCAACGTCCAGCAACAGCTCCCAAACCCAAGGAGCCAGGACCCAAAGACCTAGCTGGCCTGAAGAGTCCCCAGGGGGCCCCCAAACAGCCCCTCTCCATTTGGGTCTGGGGGCTTTCGTTGGGCCGGGAACCTGGGAGCTACCTGCAAGGTTGCAGTTCACGGCCCGAGAAGCACTCTCCGGCCAACATGCCCAACGTCCAGCAACAGCTCCCAAACCGAAGGAGCCAGGACCCAAAGACCTAGCTGGCCTGAAGGGCCCCCAGGGGGCCCCCAAGCAGCCCCTCTCAATTTGGGTCTGGGGGCTTTCGTTGGGCCGGGAACCTGGGAGATACCTGCAAGGTTGCAGGTCACGGCCCGAGAAGCACTCTCCGGTCAACATGCCCAACTGCAGCAACAGCTCCCAAAGCGAAGGAGCCAGGACCCAAAGACCTAGCTGGCCTGAAGGGCCCCCAGGGGGCCCCCAAGCAGCCCCTCTCCATTTGGGTCTGGGGGCTTTCGTTGGGCCGGGGACATGGGAGGTACCTGCAAGGTTGCAGTTCACGGCCCGAGAAGCACTCTCCGGCCAACATGCCCAACGTCCAGCAACAGCTCCCAAAGCGAAGGAGCCAGGACCCAAAGACCTAGCTGGCCGGAAGGGCCCCCTGGGGGCCCCCAAACAGCCCCTCTCCATTTTGGTCTGGGGGCTTTTTTTGGGCCGGGAACCTGGGAGCTACCTGCAAGGTTGCAGTTCGCAGCCCGAGAAGCACTCTCTGGCCAACATGCCCAACTGCAGCAACAGCTCCCAATCCGAAGGAGCCAGGACCCAAAGACCTAGCTGGCCTGAAGGGGCCCCAGGGGGCCCCCAAGCAGCCCCTCTCCATTTGGGTCTGGGGGCTTTCGTTGGGCCGGGAACCTGGGAGCTACCTGCAAGGTTGCAGTTCGCGGCCCGAGAAGCACTCTCCGGCCAACATGCCCAACTGCAGCAACAGCTCCCAAACCGAAGGAGCCAGGACCCAAAGACCTAGCTGGCCTGAAGGGCCCCCAGGGGGCCCCCAAGCAGCCCCTCTCCATTTGGGTCTGGGGCCTTTCGTTGGGCATGGAACCTGGGAGGTACCTGCAAGGTTGCAGCTCGCAGCCTGAGAACCACTCTCTGGCCAACATGCCCAACGTCCAGCAACAGCTCCCAAACCGAAGGAGCCAGGACCCAAAGACCTAGCTGGCCTGAAGGGCCCCCAGGGGGCCCCCAAGCAGCCCCTCTCCATTTGGGTCTGGGGGCTTTCGTTGGGCATGGAACCTGGGAGCTACCTGCAAGGTTGCAGTTCGCGGCCCGAGAAGCACTCTCCGGCCAACATGCCCAACTGCAGCAACAGCTCCCAAACCGAAGGAGCCAGGACCCAAAGACCTAGCTGGCCTGAAGGGGCCCCAGGGGGTCCGCAAGCAGCCCCTCTCCATTTGGGTCTGGGGGCTTTCGTTCGGCATGGAACCTGGGAGGTACCTGCAAGGTTGCATCTCGCAGCCTGAGAAGCACTCTCTGGCCAACATGCCCAACGTCCAGCAACAGCTCCCAAACCGAAGGAGCCAGGACCCAAAGACCTAGCTGGCCTGAAGGGCCCCCAGGGGGCCCCCAAGCAGCCCATCTCCATTTGGGTCTGGGGGCTTTCGTTGGGCATGGAACCTGGGAGCTACCTGCAAGGTTGCAGTTCGTGGCCCGAGAAGCACTCTCCGGCCAACATGCCCAACATCCAGCAACAGCTCCCAAACCGAAGGAGCCAGGACCCAAAGACCTAGCTGGCCTGAAGGGGCCCCAGGGAGCCCGCAAGCAGCCCCTCTCCATTTGGGTCTGGGGGCTTTCGTTGGGCCGGGAACCTGGGAGGTACCTGCAAGGTTGCAGTTCGCAGCCTGAGAAGCACTCTCCGGCCAACATGCTCTACGTCCAGCAACAGCTCCCAAACCGAAGGAGCCAGGACCCAAAGACCTAGCTGGCCTGAAGGGCCCCCAGGGGGCCCCCAAGCAGCCCCTCTCCATTTGGGTCTGGGGGCTTTCGTTGGGCATGGATCCTGGGAGATACCTGAAAGGTTGCAGTTCGCGGCCCGAGAAGCACTCTCCGGCCAACATGCCCAACTGCAGCAACAGCTCCCAAACCGAAGGAGCCAGGACCCAAAGACCTAGCTGGCCTGAAGGGGCCCCAAGGGGCCCCCAAGCAGCCCCTCTCCATTTGGGTCTGGGGGCTTTCGTTGGGCCGGGAACCTGGGAGCTACCTGCAAGGTTGCAGTTCACGGCCCGAGAACCACTCTCCGGCCAACATGCCCAACGTCCAGCAACAGCTCCCAAAGCGAAGGAGCCAGGACCCAAAGACCTAGCTGGCCTGACGTGCCCCCAGGTGGCCCCCAAGCAGCCCCTCTCCATTTGGGTCTGGGGGCTTTCGTTGGGCCGGGGACCTGGGAGGTACCTGCAAGGTTGCAGTTCGCAGCCCGAGAAGCACTCTCCGGTCAACATGCCCAACTGCAGAAACAGCTCCCAAACCGAAGGAGCCAGGACCCAAAGAGCTAGCTGGCCTGAAGGGGCCCCAAGGGGCCCCCAAGCAGCCCCTCCCTATTTGGGTCTGGGGGCTTTCGTTGGGCCGGGGACCTGGGAGCTACCTGCAATGTTGCAGTTCACGTACCGAGAAGCACTCTCTGGCCAACATGCCCAACGTCCAGCAACAGCTCCCAAACCGAAGGAGCCAGGACCCAAAGACCTAGCTGGCCTGAAGGGCCCCCAGGGGGGCCCCAAGCAGCCCCTCTCCATTTGGGTCTGGGGGCTTTCGTTGGGCCGGGAACCTGGGAGCTACCTGCAAGGTTGCAGTTCGAGGCCCGAGAAGCACTCTCCGGCCAACATGCCCAACGTCCAGCAACAGCTCCCAAACCCAAGGAGCCAGGACCCAAAGACCTAGCTGGCCTGAAGAGTCCCCAGGGGGCCCCCAAACAGCCCCTCTCCATTTGGGTCTGGGGGCTTTCGTTGGGCATGGAACCTGGGAGGTTTCTGCGAGGTTGCAGTTCGCAGCCTGAGAAGCACTCTCCGGCCAACATGCCCAACGTCCAGCAACAGCTCCCAAAGCGAAGGAGCCAGGACCCAAAGACCTAGCTGGCCTGAAGGGCCCCCAGGGGGCCCCCAAGCAGCCCCTCTCCATTTGGGTCTGGGGGCTTTCGTTGGGCCGGGAACCTGGGAGGTACCTGCAAGGTTGCAGTTCGCGGCCCGAGAAGCACTCTCCGGCCAACATGCCCAACTGCAGCAACAGCTCCCAAACCGAAGGAGCCAGGACCCAAAGACCTAGCTGGCCTGAAGGGCCCCCAGGGGGCCCCCAAGCAGCCCCTCTCCATTTGGGTCTGGGGGCTTTCGTTGGGCCGGGAACCTGGGAGGTACCTGCAAGGTTGCAGTTCGCGGCCCGAGAAGCACTCTCCGGCCAACATGCCCAACTGCAGCAACAGCTCCCAAACCCAAGGAGCCAGGACCCAAAGACCTAGCTGGCCTGAAGAGTCCCCAGGGGGCCCCCAAGCAGCCCCTCTCCATTTGGGTCTGGGGGCTTTCGTTGGGCCGGGAACCTGGGAGCTACCTGCAAGGTTGCAGTTCGCGGCCCGAGAATCACTCTGCGGCCAACATGCACAACGTCCAGCAACAGCTCCCAAACTGAAGGAGCCAGGACCCAAAGACCTAGCTGGCCTGAAGGGCCCCCTGGGGGCCCCCAAACAGCCCCTCTCCATTTGGGTCTTGGGGCTTTCGTTGGGCCGGGAACCTGGGAGCTACCTGCAAGGTTGCAGTTCGCAGCCCGAGAAGCACTCTCCGGTCAACATGCCCAACGTCCAGCAACAGCTCCCAAACCGAAGGAGCCAGGACCCAAAGACCTAGCTGGCCTGAAGGGGCCCCAGGGGGCCCCCAAGCAGCCCCTCTCCATTTGGGTCTGGGGGCTTTCGTTGGGCCGGGAACCTGGGAGATACCTGCAAGGTTGCAGTTCGCGGCCCGAGAAGCACTCTCCGGCCAACATGCCCAACTGCAGCAACAGCTCCCAAACCGAAGGAGCCAGGACCCAAAGACCTAGCTGGCCTGAAGAGTCCCCAGGGGGCCCCCAAACAGCCCCTCTCCATTTGGGTCTGGGGGCTTTCGTTGGTCCGGGAACCTGGGAGCTACCTGCAAGGTTGCAGTTCACGGCCCGAGAAGCACTCTCCGGCCAACATGCCCAACGTCCAGCAACAGCTCCCAAACCGAAGGAGCCAGGACCCAAAGACCTAGCTGGCCTGAAGGGGCCCCAGGGGGCCCCCAAACAGCCCCTCTCCATTTGGGTCTGGGGGCTTTCGTTGGGCCGGGAACCTGGGAGCTACCTGCAAGGTTGCAGTTCGCGGCCCGAGAAGCACTCTCCGGCCAACATGCCCAACTGCAGCAACAGTTCCCAAACCCAAGGAGCCAGGACCCAAAGACCTAGCTGGCCTGAAGGGCCCACAGGTGGGCCCCAAGCAGCCCCTCTCAATTTGGGTCTGGGGGCTTTCGTTGGGCAGGGGACCTGGCAGGTACCTGCAAGGTTGCAGTTCGCAGCCCGAGAAGCACTCTCCGGCCAACATGCCCAACGTCCAGCAACAGCTCCCAAACCGAAGGAGCCAGGACCCAAAGACCTAGCTGGCCTGAAGGGGCCCCAGGGGGCCCCCAAGCAGCCCCTCTCCATTTGGGTCTGGGGTCTTTCGTTGGGCCGGGAACCTGGGAGCTACCTGCAAGGTTGCAGTTCGCGGCCCGAGAAGCACTCTCCGGCCAACATGTCCAACTGCAGCAACAGCTCCCAAACCCAAGGAGCCAGGACCCAAAGACCTAGCTGGCCTGAAGGGCCCCCAGGGGGCCCCCAAGCAGCCCCTCTCCATTTGGGTCTGGGGGCTTTCGTTGGGCCGGGGACATGGGAGGTACCTGCAAGGTTGCAGTTCGCAGCCCAAGAAGCACTCTCCGGTCAACATGCCCAACGTCCAGCAACAGCTCCCAAACCGAAGGAGCCAGGACCCAAAGACCTAGCTGGCCTGAAGGGGCCCCAGGGGGCCCCCAAGCAGCCCCTCTCCATTTGTGTCTGGGGGCTTTCGTTGGGCCTGGGACATGGGAGGTGCCTGCAAGGTTGCAGTTCGCGGCCCGAGAAGCACTCTCCGGCCAACATGCCCAACTGCAGCAACAGCTCCCAAACCGAAGGAGCCAGGACCCAAAGACCTAGCTGGCCTGGAGTGTCCCCAGGGGGCCCGCAAGCAGCCCCTCTCAATTTGGATCTGGGGGCTTTCGTTGGGCCGGGAACCTGGGAGGTGCCTGCAAGGTTGCAGTTCGCGGCCCGAGAAGCACTCTCCGGCCAACATGCCCAACGTCCAGCAACAGCTCCCAAACCCAAGGAGCCAGGACCCAAAGACCTAGCTGGCCTGAAGAGTCCCCAGGGGGCCCCCAAACAGCCCCTCTCCATTTGGGTCTGGGGGCTTTCGTTGGGCCGGGAACCTGGGAGCTACCTGCAAGGTTGCAGTTCGCGGCCCGAGAAGCACTCTCCGGCCAACATGCCCAACGTCCAGCAACAGCTCCCAAAGCGAAGGAGCCAGGACCCAAAGACCTAGCTGGCCTGAAGGGCCCCCAGGGGGCCCCCAAACAGCCCCTCTCCATTTGGGTCTGGGGGCTTTCGTTGGGCCGGGAACCTGGGAGGTGCCTGCAAGGTTGCAGTTCGCGGCCCGAGAAGCACTCTCCCGCCATAATGCAAATCTGCAGCAACAGCTCCCAAACCCAAGGAGCCAGGACACAAAGACCTAGCTGGCCTGAAGAGTCCCCAGGGGGCCCCCAAACAGCCCCTCTCCATTTGGGTCTGGGGGCTTTCGTTGGGCCGGGAACCTGGGAGCTACCTGCAAGGTTGCAGTTCGCGGCCCGAGAAGCACTCTCCGGCCAACATGCCCAACGTCCAGCAACAGCTCCCAAAGCGAAGGAGCCAGGACCCAAAGACCTAGCTGGCCTGAAGGGCCCCCAGGGGGCCCCCAAACAGCCCCTCTCCATTTGGGTCTGGGGGCTTTCGTTGGGCCGGGAACCTGGGAGGTGCCTGCAAGGTTGCAGTTCGCGGCCCGAGAAGCACTCTCCCGCCATAATGCAAATCTGCAGCAACAGCTCCCAAACCCAAGGAGCCAGGACACAAAGACCTAGCTGGCCTGAAGAGTCCCCAGGGGGCCCCCAAGCAGCCCCTCTCCATTTGGGTCTGGGGGCTTTCGTTGGGCCGCGAACCTGGGAGGTACCTGCAAGGTTGCAGTTCGCGGCCCGAGAAGCACTCTCCGGCCAACATGCCCAACGTCCAGCAACAGCTCCCAAACCGAAGGAGCCAGGACCCAAAGACCTAGCTGGCCTGAAGAGTCCCCAGGGGGCCCCCAAGCAGCCCCTCTCAATTTGGGTCTGGGGGCTTTCGTTGGGCATGGAACCTGGGAGGTACCTGCAAGGTTGCAGTTCGCGGCCCGAGAAGCACTCTCCGGCCAACATGCCCAACGTCCAGCAACAGCTCCCAAACCCAAGGAGCCAGGACCCAAAGACCTAGCTGGCCTGAAGGGGCCCCAGGGGGTTCCCAAGCAGCCCCTCTCCATTTGGGTCTGGGGGCTTTCGTTGGGCCGGGAACCTGGGAGGTACCTGCAAGGTTGCAGTTCACGGCCCGAGAACCACTCTCCGGCCAACATGCCCAACTGCAGCAACAGCTCCCAAAGCGAAGGAGCCAGGACCCAAAGACCTAGCTCGCCTGAAGGGCCCCCAGGGGGCCCCCAAGCAGCCCCTCTCAATTTGGGTCTGTGGGCTTTCGTTGGGCCGGGGACATGGGAGGTACCTGCAAGGTTGCAGTTCGCAGCCCGAGAAGCACTCTCCGGCAAACATGCCCAACTGCAGCAACAGCTCCCAAACCGAAGGAGTCAGGACCAAAAGACCTAGCTGGCCTGGAGTGTCCCCAGGTGGCCTGCAAGCAGCCCCTCTCAATTTTGGTCTGGGGGCTTTCGTTGGGCCGGGAACCTGGGAGGTACCTGCAAGGTTGCAGTTCGCGGCCCGAGAAGCACTCTCCGGCCAACATGCCCAACGTCCAGCAACAGCTCCCAAACCCAAGGAGCCAGGACCCAAAGACCTAGCTGGCCTGAAGAGTCCCCAGGGGGCCCCCAAACAGCCCCTCTCCATTTGGGTCTGGGGGCTTTCGTTGGGCCGGGAACCTGGGAGCTACCTGCAAGGTTGCAGATCACGGCCCGAGAAGCACTCTCCGGCCAACATGCCCAACGTCCAGCAACAGCTCCCAAACCGAAGGAGCCAGGACCCAAAGACCTAGCTGGCCTGAAGGGCCCCCAGGGGGCCCCCAAACAGCCCCTCTCCATTTAGGTCTGGGGGCATTCTTTGGGCCGGGAACCTGGGAAGTGCCTGCAAGGTTGCAGTTCGCGGCCCGAGAAGCACTCTCCGGTCAACATGCCCAACGTCCAGCAACAGCTCCCAAACCGAAGGAGCCAGGACCCAAAGACCTAGCTGGCCTGAAAGGCCCCCAGGGGGCCCCCAAGCAGCCCCTCTCCATTTGGGTCTGGGGGCTTTCGTTGGGCCGGGAACCTGGGAGCTACCTGCAAGGTTGCAGTTCGCGGCCTGAGAAGCACTCTCCGGCCAACATGCCCAACTGCAGCAACAGCTCCCAAACCGAAGGAGCCAGGACCCAAAGACCTAGCTGGCCTGAAGGGCCCCCAGGGGGCCACCAAGCAGCCCCTCTCCATTTGGGTCTGGGGGCTTTCATTAGGCCGGGAACCTGGGAGATACCTGCAAGGTTGCAGTTCACGTACCGAGAAGCACTCTCCGGCCAACATGCCCAACGTCCAGCAACAGCTCCCAAACCGAAGGAGCCAGGACCCAAAGACCTAGCTGGCATGAAGGGGCCCCAGGGGGCCCCCAAGCAGCCCCTCTCAATTTGGATCTGGGGGCTTTCGTTGGGCCGGGGACCTGGGAGGTACCTGCAAGGTTGCAGTTCGTAGCCCGAGAAGCACTCTCTGGTCAACATGCCCAACGTCCAGCAACAGCTCCCAAACCGAAGGAGCCAGGACCCAAAGACCTAGCTGGCCTGAAGGGCCCCCAGGGGGCCCCCAAGCAGCCCCTCTCAATTTGGGTCTGGGGGCTTTCGTTGGGCAGGGGAATTGGGAGGTACCTGCAAGTTTGCAGTTCGCAGCCCGAGAAGCACTCTCCGGCCAACATGCCCAACGTCCAGCAACAGCTCCCAAACCGAAGGAGCCAGGACCCAAAGACCTAGCTGGCCTGAAGGGCCCCCAGGGGGCCCGCAAGCAGCCCCTCTCCATTTGGGTCTGGGGGCTTTCGTTGGGCCGGGAACCTGGGAGCTACCTGCAAGGTTGCAGTTCGCGGCCCGAGAAGCACTCTCCGGCCAACATGCCCAACTGCAGCAACAGCTCCCAAAGCGAAGGAGCCAGGACCCAAAGACCTAGCTGGCCTGAAGGGCCCCCAGGGGGCCCCCAAACAGCCCCTCTCAATTTGGGTCTGGGGGCTTTCGTTGGGCCGGGGACCTGGGAGGTACCTGCAAGGTTGCAGTTCACGTACCGAGAAGCACTCTCCGGCCAACATGCCCAACGTCCAGCAACAGCTCCCAAACCGAAGGAGCCAGGACCCAAAGACCTAGCTGGCCTGAAGAGTCCCCAGGGGTCCCCCAAGCAGCCCCTCTCCATTTGGGTCTGGGGGCTTTCGTTGGGCCGGGAACCTGGGAGCTACCTGCAAGGTTGCAGTTCGCGGCCCGAGAAGCACTCTCCGGCCAACATGCCCAACATCCAGCATCAGCTCCCAAACCGAAGGAGCCAGGACCCAAAGACCTAGCTGGCCTGAAGGGGCCCCAGGGGGCCCCCAAGCAGCCCCTCTCAATTTGGGTCTGGGGGCTTTCGTTGGGCCGGGGACCTGGGAGGTACCTGCAAGGTTGCAGTTCGCAGCCCAAGAAGCACTCTCCGGTCAACATGCCCAACTGCAGTAACAGCTCCCAATCCGAAGGAGCCAGGACCCAAAGACCTAGCTGGCCTGAAGGGCCCCCAGGGGGCCCCCAAGCAGGCCCTCTCAATTTGTATCTGGGGGCTGTCGTTGGGCCTGGGACCTGGGAGGTACCTGCAAGGTTGCAGTTCACAGCCCGAGAAGCACTCTCCGGTCAACATGCCCAACGTCCAGCAAAAGCTCCCAAACCCAAGGAGCCAGGACCCAAAGACCTAGCTGGCCTGAAGGGCCCCCAGGGGGCCCCCAAACAGCCCCTCTCCATTTGTGTCTGGGGGCTTTCGTTGGGCCGGGGACATGGGAGGTACCTGCAAGGTTGCAGTTCGCAGCCCGAGAAGCACTCTCCGGCCAACATGCCCAACGTCCAGCAACAGCTCCCAAACCGAAGGAGCCAGGACCCAAAGACCTAGCTGGCCTGAAGGGTCCCCAGGGGACCCCCAAGCAGCCCCTCTCAATTTGGGTCTGGGGGCTTTCGTTGGGCCTGGGACCTGGGAGCTACCTGCAAGGTTGCAGTTCACGTACCGAGAAGCACTCTCCGGCCAACATGCCCAACGTCCAGCAACAGCTCCCAAACCGAAGGAGCCAGGACCCAAAGACCTAGCTGGCCTGAAGAGTCCCCAGGGGGCCCCCAAGCAGCCCCTCTCCATTTGGGTCTGGGGGCTTTCGTTGGGCCGGGAACCTGGGAGCTACCTGCAAGGTTGCAGTTCGCAGCCCGAGAAGCACTCTCCGGTCAACATGCCCAACTGCAGAAACAGCTCCCAAACCGAAGGAGCCAGGACCCAAAGACCTAGCTGGCCTGAAGAGGCCCCAAGGGGCCCCCAAGCAGCCCCTCTCCATTTGGGTCTGGGGGCTTTCGTTGGACCGGGAACCTGGGAGGTACCTGCAAGGTTGCAGTTCCAAGCCCGAGAAGCACTCTCCGGCCAACATGCCCAACTGCAGCAACAGCTCCCAAACCGAAGGAGCCAGGACCCAAAGACCTAGCTGGCCTGAAGGGGCCCCAGGGGGGCCCCAAGCAGCCCCTCTCCATTTGGGTCTGGGGGCTTTCGTTGGGCCGGGAACCTGGGAGGTGCCTGCAAGTTTGCAGTTCGCGTCCCGAGAAGCACTCTCCGGCCAACATGCCCAACTGCAGCAACAGCTCCCAAACCGAAGGAGCCAGGACCCAAAGACCTAGCTGGCATGAAGGGGCCCCAGGGGGCCCCCAAGCAGCCCCTCTCAATTTGGATCTGGGGGCTTTCATTGGGCCGGGGACATGGGAGCTACCT
Source organism: Gallinula chloropus (assembly GCF_964237585.1). Lineage (NCBI taxonomy): Eukaryota > Metazoa > Chordata > Aves > Gruiformes > Rallidae > Gallinula > Gallinula chloropus. The sequence goes on along the minus strand of NW_028168242.1, from coordinate 75,390 downwards.
GCAAGGTTGCATTTCACGTACCGAGAAGCACTCTCCGGTCAACATGCCCAACTGCAGCAACAGCTCCCAAACCGAAGGAGCCAGGACCCAAAGACCTAGCTGGTCTGAAGGGGCCCCAGGGGACCCCAAACAGCCCCTCTCCATTTGGGTCTGGGGGCTTTCGTTGGGCCAGGAACCTGGGAGGTACCTGCAAGGTTGCAGTTCGCGGCCCGAGAAGCACTCTCCGGCCAACATGCCCAACTGCAGCAACAGCTCCCAAACCGAAGGAGCCAGGACCCAAAGACCTAGCTGGCCTGAAGGGGCCCCAGGGGGCCCCCAAGCAGCCCCTCTCCATTTGTGTCTGGGGGCTTTCGTTGGGCCGGGAACCTGGGAGCTACCTGCAAGGTTGCAGTTCGCGGCCCGAGAAGCACTCTCCGGCCAACATGCCCAACTGCAGCAACAGCTCCCAAACCGAAGGAGCCAGGACCCAAAGACCTAGCTGGCCTGAAGGGGCCCCAGGGGGCCCCCAAGCAGCCCCTCTCAATTTTGGTCTGGGGGCTTTCGTTGGGCCGGGGACCTGGGAGGTACCTGCAAGGTTGCAGTTCGCAGCCCGAGAAGCACTCTCCGGCCAACATGCCCAACGTCCAGCAACAGCTCCCAAACCGAAGGAGCCAGGACCCAAAGACCTAGCTGGCCTGAAGGGCCCCCAGGGGGCCCCCAAGCAGCCCCTCTCCATTTGGGTCTGGGGGCTTTCGTTGGGCATGGAACCTGGGAGGTACCTGCAAGGTTGCAGTTCGCGGCCCGAGAAGCACTCTCCCGCCATCATGACCAACGTCCAGCAACAGCTCCCAAACCGAAGGAGCCAGGACCCAAAGACCTAGCTGGCCTGAAGGGGCCCCAGGGGGCCCCCAAGCAGCCCCTCTCCATTTGGGTCTGGGGGCTTTCGTTGGGCCGGGTACCTGGGAGGTACCTGCAAGGTTGCAGTTCGCAGCCCGAGAAGCACTCTCCGGTCAACAAGGCCAACTGCAGAAACAGCTCCCAAAGCGAAGGAGCCAGGACCCAAAGACCTAGCTGGCCTGAAGAGTCCCCAGGGGGCCCCCAAGCAGCCCCTCTCCATTTGGGTCTGGGGGCTTTCGTTGGGCCGGGAACCTGGGAGCTACCTGCAAGGTTGCAGTTCACAGCCCGAGAAGCACTCTCCGGTCAACATGCCCAACATCCAGCAACAGCTCCCAAACCGAAGGAGCCAGGACCCAAAGACCTAGCTGGCCTGAAGGGCCCCCAGGGGGCCCCCAAGCAGCCCCTCTCCATTTGGGTCTGGGGGCTTTCGTTGGGCCTGGGACATAGGAGGTACCTGCAAGGTTGCAGTTCGCGGCCCGAGAAGCACTCTCCGGCCAACATGCCAAACGTCCAGCAACAGCTCCCAAACCGAAGGAGCCAGGACCCAAAGACCTAGCTGGCCTGAAGGGCCCCCAGGGGGCCCCCAAACAGCCCCTCTCCATTTGGGTCTGGGGGCTTTCGTTGGGCCGGGGACATGTGAGGTACCTGCAAGGTTGCAGTTCGCAGCCCGAGAAGCACTCTCCGGTCAACATGCCCAACGTCCAGCAACAGCTCCCAAACCGAAGGAGCCAGGACCCAAAGACCTAGCTGGCCTGAAGGGTCCCCAGGGGGCCCCCAAACAGCCCCTCTCAATTTGGGTCTGGGGGCTTTCGTTGGGCATGGATCATGGGAGGTACCTGCAAGGTTGCAGTTCGCAGCCTGAGAAGCACTCTCCGGCCAACATGCCCAACGTCCAGCAACAGCTCCCAAACCGAAGGAGCCAGGACCCAAAGACCTAGCTGGCCTGAAGGGCCCCCAGGGGGCACGCAAGCAGCCCCTCTCCATTTGGGTCTGGGGGCTTTCGTTGGGCCTGGAACCTGGGAGGTACCTGCAAGGTTGCAGTTCGCAGCCTGAGAAGCACTCTCCGGTCAACATGCCCAACGTCCAGCAACAGCTCCCAAACCGAAGGAGCCAGGACCCAAAGACCTAGCTGGCCTGAAGGGCCCCCAGGGGGCACGCAAGCAGCCCCTCTCAATTTGGGTCTGGGGGCTTTCGTTGGGCCTGGAACCTGGGAGGTACCTGCAAGGTTGCAGTTCGCGGCCCGAGAAGCACTCTCCGGCCAACATGCCCAACTGCAGCAACAGCTCCCAAACCGAAGGAGCCAGGACCCAAAGACCTAGCTGGCCTGAAGGGCCCCCAGAGGGCCCCCAAACAGCCCCTCTCCATTTGCGTCTGGCGGCTTTCGTTGGGCCGGGGACCTGGGAGGTACCTGCAAGGTTGCAGTTCCAAGCCCGAGAAGCACTCTCCGGCCAACATGCCAAACGTCCAGCAACAGCTCCCAAACCGAAGGAGCCAGGACCCAAAGACCTAGCTGGCCTGAAGGGGCCCCAGGGGGCCCCCAAACAGCCCCTCTCCATTTGGGTCTGGGGGCTTTCGTTGGGCCGGGAACCTGGGAGCTACCTGCAAGGTTGCAGTTCGCGGCCCGAGAAGCACTCTCCGGCCAACATGCCCAACTGCAGCAACAGCTCCCAAACCGAAGGAGCCAGGACCCAAAGACCTAGCTGGCCTGAAGGGGCCCCAGGGGGCCCCCAAGCAGCCCCTCTCAATTTGGGTCTGGGGGCTTTCGTTGGGCCGGGGACCTGGGATGTACCTGCAAGGTTGCAGTTCGCGGCCCGAGAAGCACTCTCCGGTCAACATGCCCAACGTCCAGCAACAGCTCCCAAACCGAAGGAGCCAGGACCCAAAGACCTAGCTGGCCTGAAGGGCCCCCAGGGGGCCCCCAAGCAGCCCCTCTCCATTTGGGTCTGGGGGCTTTCGTTGGGCCGGGAACCTGGGAGCTACCTGCAAGGTTGCAGTTCGCAGCCCGAGAAGCACTCTCCAGCCAACATGCCCAACGTCCAGCAACAGCTCCCAAACCGAAGGAGCCAGGACCCAAAGACCTAGCTGGCCTGAAGGGTCCCCAGGGTGCCCCCAAACAGCCCCTCTCAATTTGGGTCTCGGGGCTTTCGTTGGGCATGTATCATGGGAGGTACCTGCAAGGTTGCAGTTCGCAGCCCGAGAAGCACTCTCTGGCCAACATGCCCAACGTCCAGCAACAGCTCCCAAACCGAAGGAGCCAGGACCCAAAGACCTAGCTGGCCTGAAGGGCCCCCAGGGGGCCCCCAAGCAGCCCCTCTCCATTTGGGTCTGGGGGCTTTCGTTGGGCCTGGGACATAGGAGGTACCTGCAAGGTTGCAGTTCACGTACCGAGAAGCACTCTCCGGCCAACATGCCAAACGTCCAGCAACAGCTCCCAAACCGAAGGAGCCAGGACCCAAAGACCTAGCTGGCCTGAAGGGCCCCCAGGGGGCCCCCAAACAGCCCCTCTCCATTTGGGTCTGGGGGCTTTCGTTGGGCCGGGGACATGGGAGGTACCTGCAAGGTTGCAGTTCGCAGCCCGAGAAGCACTCTCCGGTCAACATGCCCAACGTCCAGCAACAGCTCCCAAACCGAAGGAGCCAGGACCCAAAGACCTAGCTGGCCTGAAGGGGCCCCAGGGGGCCCCCAAACAGCCCCTCTCAATTTGGGTCTGGGGGCTTTCGTTGGGCATGGATCATGGGAGGTACCTGCAAGGTTGCAGTTCGCAGCCTGAGAAGCACTCTCCGGCCAACATGCCCAACGTCCAGCAACAGCTCCCAAACCGAAGGAGCCAGGACCCAAAGACCTAGCTGGCCTGAAGGGCCCCCAGGGGGCACGCAAGCAGCCCCTCTCCATTTGGGTCTGGGGGCTTTCGTTGGGCCTGGAACCTGGGAGGTACCTGCAAGGTTGCAGTTCGCAGCCTGAGAAGCACTCTCCGGTCAACATGCCCAACGTCCAGCAACAGCTCCCAAACCGAAGGAGCCAGGACCCAAAGACCTAGCTGGCCTGAAGGGCCCCCAGGGGGCACGCAAGCAGCCCCTCTCCATTTGGGTCTGGGGGCTTTCGTTGGGCCTGGAACCTGGGAGGTACCTGCAAGGTTGCAGTTCGCGGCCCGAGAAGCACTCTCCGGCCAACATGCCCAACTGCAGCAACAGCTCCCAAACCGAAGGAGCCAGGACCCAAAGACCTAGCTGGCCTGAAGGGCCCCCAGAGGGCCCCCAAACAGCCCCTCTCCATTTGCGTCTGGCGGCTTTCGTTGGGCCGGGGACCTGGGAGGTACCTGCAAGGTTGCAGTTCCAAGCCCGAGAAGCACTCTCCGGCCAACATGCCCAACGTCCAGCAACAGCTCCCAAACCGAAGGAGCCAGGACCCAAAGACCTAGCTGGCCTGAAGGGGCCCCAGGGGGCCCCCAAACAGCCCCTCTCCATTTGGGTCTGGGGGCTTTCGTTGGGCCGGGAACCTGGGAGCTACCTGCAAGGTTGCAGTTCGCGGCCCGAGAAGCACTCTCCGGCCAACATGCCCAACTGCAGCAACAGCTCCCAAACCGAAGGAGCCAGGACCCAAAGACCTAGCTGGCCTGAAGGGGCCCCAGGGGGCCCCCAAGCAGCCCCTCTCAATTTGGGTCTGGGGGCTTTCGTTGGGCCAGGGACCTGGGATGTACCTGCAAGGTTGCAGTTCGCGGCCCGAGAAGCACTCTCCGGTCAACATGCCCAACGTCCAGCAACAGCTCCCAAACCGAAGGAGTCAGGACCCAAAGACCTAGCTGGCCTGAAGGGCCCCCAGGGGGCCCCCAAGCAGCCCCTCTCCATTTGGGTCTGGGGGCTTTCGTTGGGCCGGGAACCTGGGAGCTACCTGCAAGGTTGCAGTTCGCAGCCCGAGAAGCACTCTCCAGCCAACATGCCCAACGTCCAGCAACAGCTCCCAAACCGAAGGAGCCAGGACCCAAAGACCTAGCTGGCCTGAAGGGTCCCCAGGGTGCCCCCAAACAGCCCCTCTCAATTTGGGTCTCGGGGCTTTCGTTGGGCATGGATCATGGGAGGTACCTGCAAGGTTGCAGTTCGCAGCCCGAGAAGCACTCTCTGGCCAACATGCCCAACGTCCAGCAACAGCTCCCAAACCGAAGGAGCCAGGACCCAAAGACCTAGCTGGCCTGAAGGGCCCCCAGGGGGCCCCCAAGCAGCCCCTCTCCATTTGGGTCTGGGGGCTTTCGTTGGGCCGGGGACCTGGGATGTACCTGCAAGGTTGCAGTTCGCAGCCCAAGAAGCACTCTCCGGTCAACATGCCCAACGTCCAGCAACAGCTCCCAAACCGAAGGAGCCAGGACCCAAAGACCTAGCTGGCCTGAAGGGCCCCCAGGGGGCACGCAAGCAGCCCCTCTCAATTTGGGTCTGGGGGCTTTCGTTGGGCCTGGAACCTGGGAGGTACCTGCAAGGTTGCTGTTCGCGGCCCGAGAAGCACTCTCCGGCCAACATGCCCAACTGCAGCAACAGCTCCCAAAGCGAAGGAGCCAGGACCCAAAGACCTAGCTGGCCTGAAGGGCCCCCAGAGGGCCCCCAAACAGCCCCTCTCCATTTGCGTCTGGCGGCTTTCGTTGGGCCGGAGACCTGGGAGGTACCTGCAAGGTTGCAGTTCCAAGCCCGAGAAGCACTCTCCGGCCAACATGCCCAACGTCCAGCAACAGCTCCCAAACCGAAGGAGCCAGGACCCAAAGACCTAGCTGGCCTGAAGGGGCCCCAGGGGGCCCCCAAACAGCCCCTCTCCATTTGGGTCTGGGGGCTGTCGTAGGGCCTGGGACCTGGGAGGTACCTGCAAGGTTGCAGTTCACAGCCCGAGAAGCACTCTCCGGTCAACATGCCCAACGTCCAGCAACAGCTCCCAAACCGAAGGAGCCAGGACCCAAAGACCTAGCTGGCCTGAAGGGCCCCCAGGGGGCCCCCAAACAGCCCCTCTCCATTTGGGTCTGGGGGCTTTCGTTGGGCCGGGGACATGGGAGGTACCTGCAAGGTTGCAGTTCGCAGCCCGAGAAGCACTCTCCGGCCAACATGCCCAACGTCCAGCAACAGCTCCCAAACCGAAGGAGCCAGGACCCAAAGACCTAGCTGGCCTGAAGGGTCCCCAGGGTGCCCCCAAACAGCCCCTCTCAATTTGGGTCTGGGGGCTTTCGTTGGGCATGGATCATGGGAGGTACCTGCAAGGTTGCAGTTCGCGGCCCGAGAAGCACTCTCCGGCCAACATGCCCAACTGCAGCAACAGCTCCCAAACCGAAGGAGCCAGGACCCAAAGACCTAGCTGGCCTGAAGGGCCCCCAGAGGGCCCCCAAACAGCCCCTCTCCATTTGGGTCTGGCGGCTTTCGTTGGGCCGGGGACCTGGGAGGTACCTGCAAGGTTGCAGTTCGCGGCCCGAGAAGCACTCTCCGGCCAACATGCCCAACGTCCAGCAACAGCTCCCAAACCGAAGGAGCCAGGACCCAAAGACCTAGCTGGCCTGAAGTGTCCCAAGGGGGCCCCCAAACAGCCCCTCTCCATTTGGGTCTGGGGGCTTTCGTTGGGCCGGGAACCTGGGAGCTACCTGCAAGGTTGCAGTTCGCGGCCGAGAAGCACTCTCCGGCCAACATGCCCAACTGCAGCAACAGCTCCCAAACCGAAGGAGCCAGGACCCAAAGACCTAGCTGGCCTGAATGGGCCCCAGGGGGCCCCCAAGCAGCCCCTCTCAATTTGGGTCTGGGGGCTTTCGTTGGGCCGGGGACCTGGGATGTACCTGCAAGGTTGCAGTTCACAGCCCGAGAAGCACTCTCCGGTCAACATGCCCAACGTCCAGCAACAGCTCCCAAACCGAAGGAGCCAGGACCCAAAGACCTAGCTGGCCGGAAGGGCCCCCAGGGGGCCCCCAAGCAGCCCCTCTCCATTTGGGTCTGGGGGCTTTCGTTGGGCCTGGGACCTGGGAGGTACCTGCAAGGTTGCAGTTCCAAGCCCGAGAAGCACTCTCCGGCCAACATGCCCAACGTCCAGCAACAGCTCCCAAACCGAAGGAGCCAGGACCCAAAGACCTAGCTGGCCTGAAGTGTCCCCAGGGTGCCCCCAAACAGCCCCTCTCAATTTGGGTCTGGGGGCTTTCGTTGGGCCGGGAACCTGGGAGGTGCCTGCAAGGTTGCAGTTCGCGGCCCGAGAAGCACTCTCCGGCCATCATGCCCAACGTCCAGCAACAGCTCCCAAACCCAAGGAGCCAGGACCCAAAGACCTAGCTGGCCTGAAGAGTCCCCAGGGGGCCCCCAAACAGCCCCTCTCCATTTGGGTCTGGGGGCTTTCGTTGGGACGAGAACCTGGGAGCTACCTGCAAGGTTGCATTTCGCAGCCTGAGAAGCACTCTCCGGCCAACATGCCCAACGTCCAGCAACAGCTCCCAAACCCAAGGAGCCAGGACCCAAAGACCTAGCTGGCCTGAAGGGGCCCCAGGGGGCCCCCAAGCAGCCCCTCTCAATTTGGGTCTGGGGCCTTTCGTTGGGCCGGGGACCTGGGATGTACCTGCAAGGTTGCAGTTCACAGCCCGAGAAGCACTCTCCGGTCAACATGCCCAACGTCCAGCAACAGCTCCCAAACCGAAGGAGCCAGGACCCAAAGACCTAGCTGGCCTGAAGGGCCCCCAGGGGGCCCCCAAGCAGCCCCTCTCCATTTGGGTCTGGGGGCTTTCGTTGGGCCGGGGACATGTGAGGTACCTGCAAGGTTGCAGTTCGCAGCCCGAGAAGCACTCTCCGGCCAACATGCCCAACGTCCAGCAACAGCTCCCAAACCGAAGGAGCCAGGACCCAAAGACCTAGCTGGCCTGAAGGGTCCCCAGGGTGCCCCCAAACAGCCCCTCTCAATTTGGGTCTGGGGGCTTTCGTTGGGCATGGATCATGGGAGGTACCTGCAAGGTTGCAGTTCGCGGCCCGAGAAGCACTCTCCGGCCAACATGCCCAACTGCAGCAACAGCTCCCAAACCGAAGGAGCCAGGACCCAAAGACCTAGCTGGCCTGAAGGGCCCCCAGAGGGCCCCCAAACAGCCCCTCTCCATTTGGGTCTGGCGGCTTTCGTTGGGCCGGGGACCTGGGAGGTACCTGCAAGGTTGCAGTTCGCGGCCCGAGAAGCACTCTCCGGCCAACATGCCCAACGTCCAGCAACAGCTCCCAAACCGAAGGAGCCAGGACCCAAAGACCTAGCTGGCCTGAAGTGTCCCAAGGGGGCCCCCAAACAGCCCCTCTCCATTTGGGTCTGGGGGCTTTCGTTGGGCCGGGAACCTGGGAGCTACCTGCAAGGTTGCAGTTCGCGGCCGAGAAGCACTCTCCGGCCAACATGCCCAACTGCAGCAACAGCTCCCAAACCGAAGGAGCCAGGACCCAAAGACCTAGCTGGCCTGAATGGGCCCCAGGGGGCCCCCAAGCAGCCCCTCTCAATTTGGGTCTGGGGGCTTTCGTTGGGCCGGGGACCTGGGATGTACCTGCAAGGTTGCAGTTCACAGCCCGAGAAGCACTCTCCGGTCAACATGCCCAACGTCCAGCAACAGCTCCCAAACCGAAGGAGCCAGGACCCAAAGACCTAGCTGGCCGGAAGGGCCCCCAGGGGGCCCCCAAGCAGCCCCTCTCCATTTGGGTCTGGGGGCTTTCGTTGGGCCTGGGACCTGGGAGGTACCTGCAAGGTTGCAGTTCCAAGCCCGAGAAGCACTCTCCGGCCAACATGCCCAACGTCCAGCAACAGCTCCCAAACCGAAGGAGCCAGGACCCAAAGACCTAGCTGGCCTGAAGTGTCCCCAGGGTGCCCCCAAACAGCCCCTCTCAATTTGGGTCTGGGGGCTTTCGTTGGGCCGGGAACCTGGGAGGTGCCTGCAAGGTTGCAGTTCGCGGCCCGAGAAGCACTCTCCGGCCATCATGCCCAACGTCCAGCAACAGCTCCCAAACCCAAGGAGCCAGGACCCAAAGACCTAGCTGGCCTGAAGAGTCCCCAGGGGGCCCCCAAACAGCCCCTCTCCATTTGGGTCTGGGGGCTTTCGTTGGGACGAGAACCTGGGAGCTACCTGCAAGGTTGCATTTCGCAGCCTGAGAAGCACTCTCCGGCCAACATGCCCAACGTCCAGCAACAGCTCCCAAACCCAAGGAGCCAGGACCCAAAGACCTAGCTGGCCTGAAGGGGCCCCAGGGGGCCCCCAAGCAGCCCCTCTCAATTTGGGTCTGGGGCCTTTCGTTGGGCCGGGGACCTGGGATGTACCTGCAAGGTTGCAGTTCACAGCCCGAGAAGCACTCTCCGGTCAACATGCCCAACGTCCAGCAACAGCTCCCAAACCGAAGGAGCCAGGACCCAAAGACCTAGCTGGCCTGAAGGGCCCCCAGGGGGCCCCCAAGCAGCCCCTCTCCATTTGGGTCTGGGGGCTTTCGTTGGGCCGGGGACATGTGAGGTACCTGCAAGGTTGCAGTTCGCAGCCCGAGAAGCACTCTCCGGCCAACATGCCCAACGTCCAGCAACAGCTCCCAAACCGAAGGAGCCAGGACCCAAAGACCTAGCTGGCCTGAAGGGTCCCCAGGGTGCCCCCAAACAGCCCCTCTCAATTTGGGTCTCGGGGCTTTCGTTGGGCATGGATCATGGGAGGTACCTGCAAGGTTGCAGTTCACGGCCCGAGAAGCACTCTCCGGCCAACATGCCCAACGTCCAGCAACAGCTCCCAAACCGAAGGAGCCAGGACCCAAAGACCTAGCTGGCCTGAAGGGCCCCCAGGGGGCCCCCAAACAGCCCATCTCCATTTGGGTCTGGGGGCTTTCGTTGGGCCGGGGACCTGGGATGTACCTGCAAGGTTGCAGTTCGCAGCCCAAGAAGCACTCTCCGGTCAACATGCCCAACGTCCAGCAACAGCTCCCAAACCGAAGGAGCCAGGACCCAAAGACCTAGCTGGCCTGAAGGGCCCCCAGGGGGCACGCAAGCAGCCCCTCTCAATTTGGGTCTGGGGGCTTTCGTTGGGCCTGGAACTTGGGAGGTACCTGCAAGGTTGCAGTTCGCAGCCCGAGAAGCACTCTCCGGCCAACATGCCCAACTGCAGCAACAGCTCCCAAACCGAAGGAGCCAGGACCCAAAGACCTAGCTGGCCTGAAGGGCCCCCAGAGGGCCCCCAAACAGCCCCTCTCCATTTACGTCTGGGGGCTTTCGTTGGGCCGGGGACCTGGGAGGTACCTGCAAGGTTGCAGTTCCAAGCCCGAGAAGCACTCTCCGGCCAACATGCCCAACGTCCAGCAACAGCTCCCAAACCGAAGGAGCCAGGACCCAAAGACCTAGCTGGCCTGAAGGGGCCCCAGGGGGCCCCCAAGCAGCCCCTCTCCATTTGGGTCTGGGGGCTTTCGTTGGGCCGGGAACCTGGGAGGTACCTGCAAGGTTGCAGTTCGCGGCCCGAGAAGCACTCTCCGGCCAACATGCACAACTGCAGCAACAGCTCCCAAACCGAAGGAGCCAGGACCCAAAGACCTAGCTGGCCTGAAGGGCCCCCAGGGGGCCCCCAAGCAGCCCCTCTCCATTTGGGTCTGGGGGCTTTCGTTGGGCCTGGGACCTGGGAGGTACCTGCAAGGTTGCAGTTCGCAGCCCGAGAAGCACTCTCCGGCCAACATGCCCAACGTCCAGCAACAGCTCCCAAACCGAAGGAGCCAGGACCCAAAGACCTAGCTGGCCTGAAGGGTCCCCAGGGTGCCCCCAAACAGCCCCTCTCAATTTGGGTCTGGGGGCTTTCGTTGGGCCGGGAACCTGGGAGGTGCCTGCAAGGTTGCAGTTCGCGGCCCGAGAAGCACTCTCCGGCCATCATGCCCAACGTCCAGCAACAGCTCCCAAACCGAAGGAGCCAGGACCCAAAGACCTAGCTGGCCTGAAGAGTCCCCAGGGGGCCCCCAAACAGCCCCTCTCCATTTGGGTCTGGGGGCTTTCGTTGGGCCGAGAACCTGGGAGCTACCTGAAAGGTTGCAGTTCGCAGCCCGAGAAGCACTCTCCGGCCAACATGCCCAACGTCCAGCAACAGCTCCCAAACCGAAGGAGCCAGGACCCAAAGACCTAGCTGGCCTGAAGGGGCCCCAGGGGGCCCCAAGCAGCCCCTCTCCATTTGGGTCTGGGGGCTTTCGTTGGGCCGGGAACATGGGAAGTGCCTGCAAGGTTGCAGTTCGCGGCCCGAGAAGCACTCTCCGGCCAACATGCCCAACGTCCAGCAACAGCTCCCAAACCCAAGGAGCCAGGACCCAAAGACCTAGCTGGACGGAAGGGCCCCCAGGGGGCCCCCAAGCAGCCCCTCTCCATTTGGGTCTGGGGGCTTTCGTTGGGCCGGGAACCTGGGAGGTGCCTGCAAGGTTGCAGTTCGCGGCCCGAGAAGCACTCTCCGGCCAACATGCCCAACGTCCAGCAACAGCTCCCAAACCCAAGGAGCCAGGACCCAAAGACCTAGCTGGCCTGAAGGGCCCCCAGGGGGCCCCCAAACAGCCCCTCTCCATTTGGGTCTGGGGGCTTTCGTTGGGCCGGGAACCTGGGAGCTACCTGCAAGGTTGCAGTTCCAAGCCCGAGAAGCACTCTCCGGCCAACATGCCCAACGTCCAGCAACAGCTCCCAAACCGAAGGAGCCAGGACCCAAAGACCTAGCTGGCCTGAAGGGGCCCCAGGGGGCCCCCAAGCAGCCCCTCTCCATTTGGGTCTTGGGGCTTTTGTTGGGCCGGGAACCTGGGAGCTACCTGCAAGGTTGCACTTCGCGGCCCGAGAAGCACTCTCCGGCCAACATGCCCAACTGCAGCAACAGCTCCCAAACCGAAGGAGCCAGGACCCAAAGACCTAGCTGGCCTGAAGGGCCCCCAGGCGGCCCCCAAGCAGCCCCTCTCCATTTGGGTCTTGCGGCTTTCATTGGGCCGGGGACCTGTGAGGCACCTGCAAGGTACCTGCAGGGTTGCAGTTCACGGCCCGAGAAGCACTCTCCGGCCAACATGCCCAACGTCCAGCAACAGCTCCCAAACTGAAGGAGCCAGGACCCAAAGACCTAGCTGGCCTGAAGGGGCCCCAGGGGGCCCCCAAACAGCCCCTCTCCATTTGGGTCTGGGGGCTTTCGTTGGGCCGGGAACCTGGGAGCTACCTGCAAGGTTGCAGTTCGCGGCCCGAGAAGCACTCTCCGGCCATCATGCCCAACGTCCAGCAACAGCTCCCAAACCGAAGGAGCCAGGACCCAAAGACCTAGCTGGCCTGAAGAGTCCCCAGGTGGCCCCCAAACAGCCCCTCTCAATTTGGGTCTGGGGGCTTTCGTTGGGCCGAGAACCTGGGAGCTACCTGCAAGGTTGCAGTTCACGGCCCGAGAACCACTCTCCGGCCAATATGCCCAACGTCCAGCAACAGCTCCCAAACCGAAGGAGCCAGGACCCAAAGACCTAGCTGGCCTGAAGGGGCCCCAGGGGGCCCCCAAACAGCCCCTCTCAATTTGGGTCTGGGGGCTTTCGTTGGGCCGGGAACATGGGAAGTGCCTGCAAGGTTGCAGTTCGTGGCCCGAGAAGCACTCTCCGGCCAACATGCCCAACGTCCAGCAACAGCTCCCAAACCCAAGGAGCCAGGACCCAAAGACCTAGCTGGCCTGAAGGGCCCCCAGAGGGCCCCCAGGCAGCCCCTCTCAATTTGGGTCTGGGGGCTTTCTTTGGGCCGTGGACATGGGAGGTACCTGCAAGGTTGCAGTTCACGGCCCGAGAAGCACTCTCCGGCCAACATGCCCAACGTCCAGCAACAGCTCTCAAACCGAAGGAGCCAGGACCCAAAGACCTAGCTGGCCTGAAGGGCCCCCAGGGGGCCCCCAAGCAGCCCCTCTCAATTTGGGTCTGGGGGCTTTCGTTGGGCCGGGGACATGGGAGGTACCTGCAAGGTTGCAGTTCACGGCCCGAGAAGCACTCTCCGGTCAACATGCCCAACGTCCAGCAACAGCTCCCAAACCCAAGGAGCCAGGACCCAAAGACCTAGCTGGCCTGAAGGGCCCCCAGGGGGCCCCCAAACAGCCCCTCTCCATTTGGGTCTGGGGGCTTTCGTTGGGCCTGGGACCTGGGAGGTACCTGCAAGGTTGCAGTTCCAAGCCCGAGAAGCACTCTCCGGCCAACTTGCCCAACGTCCAGCAACAGCTCCCAAACCGAAGGAGCCAGGACCCAAAGACCTAGCTGGCCTGAAGGGGCCCCAGGGGGCCCCCAAGCAGCCCCTCTCCATTTGGGTCTTGGGGCTTTCGTTGGGCCGGGAACCTGGGAGGTACCTGCAAGGTTGCAGTTCGCGGCCCGAGAAGCACTCTCCGGTCAACATGCCCAACTGCAGCAACAGCTCCCAAACCGAAGGAGCCAGGACCCAAAGACCTAGCTGGCCTGAAGGGCCCCCAGGGGGCCCGCAAGCAGCCCCTCTCCATTTGGGTCTGGGGGCTTTCGTTGGGCCGGGGACCTGCGAGGTACCTGCAAGGTTGCAGTTCGCAGCCTGAGAAGCACTCTCCGGTCAACAGGCCCATCGTCCAGCAACAGCTCCCAAACCGAAGGAGCCAGGACCCAAAGACCTAGCTGGCCTGAAGGGCCCCCAGGGGGCCCCCAAGCAGCCCCTCTCAATTTGGGTCTGGGGGCTTTCGTTGGGCCTGGGACCTGTGAGGTACCTGCAAGGTTGCAGTTCGCAGCCCGAGAAGCACTCTCCGGCCAACATGCCCAACTGCAGCAACAGCTCCCAAACCCAAGGAGCCAGGACCCAAAGACCTAGCTGGCCTGGAGTGTCCCCAGGGGGCCCGCAAGCAGCCCCTCTCCATTTGGGTCTGGGGGCTTTCGTTGGGCCTGGAACCTGGGAGGTACCTGCAAGGTTGCAGTTCGCGGCCTGAGAAGCACTCTCCGGCCAACATGCCCAACTGCAGCAACAGCTCCCAAACCGAAGGAGCCAGGACCCAAAGACCTAGCTGGCCTGAAGGGCCCCCAGGGGGCCCCCAAACAGCCCCTCTCCATTTGGGTCTGGCGGCTTTCGTTGGGCCGGGGACCTGGGAGGTACCTGCAAGGTTGCAGTTCCAAGCCCGAGAAGCACTCTCCGGCCAACATGCCCAACGTCCAGCAACAGCTCCCAAACCGAAGGAGCCAGGAACCAAAGACCTAGCTGGCCTGAAGGGGCCCCAGGGGGCCCCCAAGCAGCCCCTCTCCATTTGGGTCTTGGGGCTTTTTTTGGGCCGGGAACCTGGGAGCTACCTGCAAGGTTGCAGTTCGCGGCCCGAGAAGCACTCTCCGGCCAACATGCCCAACTGCAGAAACAGCTCCCAAACCGAAGGAGCCAGGACCCAAAGACCTAGCTGGCCTGAAGAGTCCCCAGGGGGCCCCCAAACAGCCCCTCTCAATTTGGGTCTACGGGCTTTCGTTGGGCATGGAACCTGGGAGGTACCTGCAAGTTTGCAGTTCGCGGCCCGAGAAGCACTCTCCGGCCAACATGCCCAACTGCAGCAACAGCTCCCAAACCGAAGGAGCCAGGACCCAAAGACCTAGCTGGCCTGAAGGGCCCCCAGGGGGCCCCCAAGCAGCCCCTCTCAATTTGGGTCTGGGGGCTTTCGTTGGGCCGGGGACCTGGGATGTACCTGCAAGGTTGCAGTTCGCAGACCAAGAAGCACTCTCCGGTCAACATGCCCAACATCCAGCAACAGCTCCCAAACCGAAGGAGCCAGGACCCAAAGAACTAGCGGGCCTGAAGGGCCCCCAGGGGGCACGCAAGCAGCCCCTCTCAATTTGGGTCTGGGGGCTTTCGTTGGGCCTGGAACCTGGGAGGTACCTGCAAGGTTGCAGTTCGCGGCCCGAGAAGCACTCTCCGGCCAACATGCCCAACTGCAGCAACAGCTCCCAAACCGAAGGAGCCAGGACCCAAAGACCTAGCTGGCCTGAAGGGCCCCCAGAGGGCCCCCAAACAGCCCCTCTCCATTTGGGTCTGGCGGCTTTCGTTGGGCCGGGGACCTGGGAGGTACCTGCAAGGTTGCAGTTCCAAGCCCGAGAAGCACTCTCCTGCCAACATGCCCAACGTCCAGCAACAGCTCCCAAACCCAAGGAGCCAGGACCCAAAGACCTAGCTGGCCTGAAGGGCCCCCAGGGGGCCCCCAAGCAGCCCCTCTCAATTTGGGTCTGGGGGCTTTCGTTGGGCCTGGGACCTGGGAGGTACCTGCAAGGTTGCAGTTCGCAGCCCGAGAAGCACTCTCCGGCCAACATGCCCAACTGCAGCAACAGCTCCCAAACCGAAGGAGTCAGGACCCAAAGACCTAGCTGGCCTGAAGGGCCCCCAGGGGGCCCCCAGGCAGCCCCTCTCAATTTTGGTCTGGGGGCTTTCGTTGGGCCTGGGACCTGGGAGGTGCCTGCAAGTTTGCAGTTCGCGGCCCGAGAAGCACTCTCCGGCCAACATGCCCAACGTCCAGCAACAGCTCCCAAACCGAAGGAGCCAGGACCCAAAGACCTAGCTGGCCTGAAGAGTCCCCAGGGGGCCCACAAACAGCCCCTCTCCAGTTGGGTCTGGGGGCTTTCGTTGGGCCGAGAACCTGGGAGCTACCTGCAAGGTTGCAGTTCACGGCCCGAGAACCACTCTCCGGCCAACATGCCCAACGTCCAGCAACAGCTCCCAAACCGAAGGAGCCAGGACCCAAAGACCTAGCTGGCCTGAAGGGGCCCCAGGGGGGCCCCAAGCAGCCCCTCTCCATTTGGGTCTGGGGGCTTTCGTTGGGCCGGGAACATGGGAAGTGCCTGCAAGGTTGCAGTTCGCGGCCCGAGAAGCACTCTCCGGCCAACATGCCCAACATCCAGCAACAGCTCCCAAACCCAAGGAGCCAGGACCCAAAGACCTAGCTGGCCTGAAGGGCCCCCAGGGGGCCCCCAAACAGCCCCTCTCAATTTGGGTCTGGGGGCTTTCGTTGGGCCGGGGACCTGGGAGGTACCTGCAAGGTTGCAGTTCGCAGCCCAAGAAGCACTCTCCGGTCAACATGCCCAACGTCCAGCAACAGCTCCCAAACCGAAGGAGCCAGGACCCAAAGACCTAGCTGGCCTGAAGGGCCCCCAGGGGGCCCCCAAGCAGCCCCTCTCCATTTGGGTCTGGGGGCTTTCGTTGGGCCGGGGACCTGGGAGGTACCTGCAAGGTTGCAGTTCGCAGCCCGAGAAGCACTCTCCGGCCAACATGCCCAACGTCCAGCAACAGCTCCCAAACCGAAGGAGCCAGGACCCAAAGACCTAGCTGGCCTGAAGTGTCCCCAGGGTGCCCCCAAACAGCCCCTCTCAATTTGGGTCTGGGGGCTTTCGTTGGGCATGGATCATGGGAGGTACCTGCAAGGTTGCAGTCGCAGCCTGAGAAGCACTCTCCGGCCAACATGCCCAACGTCCAGCAACAGCTCCCAAACCGAAGGAGCCAGGACCCAAAGACCTAGCTGGCCTGAAGGGCCCCCAGGGGGCCCCCAAGCAGCCCCTCTCAATTTGGGTCTCAGGGCTTTCGTTGGGCCGGGGACCTGGGATGTACCTGCAAGGTTGCAGTTCGCAGCCTGAGAAGCACTCTCCGGCCAACATGCCCAACGTCCAGCAACAGCTCCCAAACCGAAGGAGCCAGGACCCAAAGACCTAGCTGGCCTGAAGGGGCCCCAGGGGGCCCCCAAGCAGACCCTCTCAATTTGGGTCTCAGGGCTTTCGTTGGGCATGGATCATGGGAGGTACCTGCAAGGTTGCAGTTCGCAGCCTGAGAAGCACTCTCCGGCCAACATGCCCAACGTCCAGCAACAGCTCCCAAACCGAAGGAGCCAGGACCCAAAGACCTAGCTGGCCTGAAGGGCCCCCAGGGAGCACGCAAGCAGCCCCTCTCAATTTGGGTCTGGGGGCTTTCGTTGGGCCTGGAACCTGGGAGGTACCTGCAAGGTTGCAGTTCGCGGCCCGAGAAGCACTCTCCGGCCAACATGCCCAACTGCAGCAACAGCTCCCAAACCGAAGGAGCCAGGACCCAAAGACCTAGCTGGCCTGAAGGGCCCCCAGGGGGCCCCCAAACAGCCCCTCTCCATTTGGGTCTGGCGGCTTTCGTTGGGCCGGGAACCTGGGAGCTACCTGCAAGGTTGCAGTTCCAAGCCCGAGAAGCACTCTCCGGCCAACATGCCCAACGTCCAGCAACAGCTCCCAAACCGAAGGAGCCAGGACCCAAAGACCTAGCTGGCCTGAAGGGGCCCCAGGGGGCCCCCAAGCAGCCCCTCTCAATTTGGGTCTCGGGGCTTTCGTTGGGCATGGATCATGGGAGGTACCTGCAAGGTTGCAGTTCGCAGCCTGAGAAGCACTCTCCGGCCAACATGCCCAACGTCCAGCAACAGCTCCCAAACCGAAGGAGCCAGGACCCAAAGACCTAGCTGGCCTGAAGGGCCCCCAGGGGTCCCCCAAACAGCCCATCTCCATTTGGGTCTGGGGGCTTTCGTTGGGCCGGGGACCTGGGATGTACCTGCAAGGTTGCAGTTCTCAGCCCAAGAAGCACTCTCCGGTCAACATGCCCAACGTCCAGCAACAGCTCCCAAACCGAAGGAGCCAGGACCCAAAGACCTAGCTGGCCTGAAGGGCCCCCAGGGGGCACGCAAGCAGCCCCTCTCAATTTGGGTCTGGGGGCTTTCGTTGGGCCTGGAACTTGGGAGGTACCTGCAAGGTTGCAGTTCGCGGCCCGAGAAGCACTCTCCGGCCAACATGCCCAACTGCAGCAACAGCTCCCAAACCGAAGGAGCCAGGACCCAAAGACCTAGCTGGCCTGAAGGGCCCCCAGGCGGCCCCCAAGCAGCCCCTCTCCATTTGGGTCTTGCGGCTTTCATTGGGCCGGGGACCTGTGAGGCACCTGCAAGGTACCTGCAGGGTTGCTGTTCACGGCCCGAGAAGCACTCTCCGGCCAACATGCCCAACGTCCAGCAACAGCTCCCAAACTGAAGGAGCCAGGACCCAAAGACCTAGCTGGCCTGAAGGGGCCCCAGGGGGCCCCCAAACAGCCCCTCTCCATTTGGGTCTGGGGGCTTTCGTTGGGCCGGGAACCTGGGAGCTACCTGCAAGGTTGCAGTTCGCGGCCCGAGAAGCACTCTCCGGCCATCATGCCCAACGTCCAGCAACAGCTCCCAAACCGAAGGAGCCAGGACCCAAAGACCTAGCTGGCCTGAAGAGTCCCCAGGTGGCCCCCAAACAGCCCCTCTCAATTTGGGTCTGGGGGCTTTCGTTGGGCCGAGAACCTGGGAGCTACCTGCAAGGTTGCAGTTCACGGCCCGAGAACCACTCTCCGGCCAATATGCCCAACGTCCAGCAACAGCTCCCAAACCGAAGGAGCCAGGACCCAAAGACCTAGCTGGCCTGAAGGGGCCCCAGGGGGCCCCCAAACAGCCCCTCTCAATTTGGGTCTGGGGGCTTTCGTTGGGCCGGGAACATGGGAAGTGCCTGCAAGGTTGCAGTTCGCGGCCCGAGAAGCACTCTCCGGCCAACATGCCCAACGTCCAGCAACAGCTCCCAAACCGAAGGAGCCAGGACCCAAAGACCTAGCTGGCCTGAAGGGCCCCCAGAGGGCCCCCAGGCAGCCCCTCTCAATTTGGGTCTGGGGGCTTTCTTTGGGCCGTGGACATGGGAGGTACCTGCAAGGTTGCAGTTCACGGCCCGAGAAGCACTCTCCGGCCAACATGCCCAACGTCCAGCAACAGCTCTCAAACCGAAGGAGCCAGGACCCAAAGACCTAGCTGGCCTGAAGGGCCCCCAGGGGGCCCCCAAGCAGCCCCTCTCAATTTGGGTCTGGGGGCTTTCTTTGGGCCGGGGACATGGGAGGTACCTGCAAGGTTGCAGTTCACGGCCCGAGAAGCACTCTCCGGTCAACATGCCCAACGTCCAGCAACAGCTCCCAAACCGAAGGAGCCAGGACCCAAAGACCTAGCTGGCCTGAAGGGCCCCCAGGGGGCCCCCAAACAGCCCCTCTCCATTTGGGTCTGGGGGCTTTCGTTGGGCCTGGGACCTGGGAGGTACCTGCAAGGTTGCAGTTCCGAGCCCGAGAAGCACTCTCCGGCCAACTTGCCCAACGTCCAGCAACAGCTCCCAAACCGAAGGAGCCAGGACCCAAAGACCTAGCTGGCCTGAAGGGGCCCCAGGGGGCCCCCAAGCAGCCCCTCTCCATTTGGGTCTTGGGGCTTTCGTTGGGCCGGGAACCTGGGAGGTACCTGCAAGGTTGCAGTTCGCGGCCCGAGAAGCACTCTCCGGTCAACATGCCCAACTGCAGCAACAGCTCCCAAACCGAAGGAGCCAGGACCCAAAGACCTAGCTGGCCTGAAGGGCCCCCAGGGGGCCCCCAAGCAGCCCCTCTCCATTTGGGTCTGGGGGCTTTCGTTGGGCCGGGGACCTGGGATGTACCTGCAAGGTTGCAGTTCTCAGCCCAAGAAGCACTCTCCGGTCAACATGCCCAACGTCCAGCAACAGCTCCCAAACCGAAGGAGCCAGGACCCAAAGACCTAGCTGGCCTGAAGGGCCCCCAGGGGGCACGCAAGCAGCCCCTCTCAATTTGGGTCTGGGGGCTTTCGTTGGGCCTGGAACTTGGGAGGTACCTGCAAGGTTGCAGTTCGCGGCCCGAGAAGCACTCTCCGGCCAACATGCCCAACTGCAGCAACAGCTCCCAAACCGAAGGAGCCAGGACCCAAAGACCTAGCTGGCCTGAAGGGCCCCCAGGCGGCCCCCAAGCAGCCCCTCTCCATTTGGGTCTTGCGGCTTTCATTGGGCCGGGGACCTGTGAGGCACCTGCAAGGTACCTGCAGGGTTGCAGTTCACGGCCCGAGAAGCACTCTCCGGCCAACATGCCCAACGTCCAGCAACAGCTCCCAAACTGAAGGAGCCAGGACCCAAAGACCTAGCTGGCCTGAAGGGGCCCCAGGGGGCCCCCAAACAGCCCCTCTCCATTTGGGTCTGGGGGCTTTCGTTGGGCCGGGAACCTGGGAGCTACCTGCAAGGTTGCAGTTCGCGGCCCGAGAAGCACTCTCCGGCCATCATGCCCAACGTCCAGCAACAGCTCCCAAACCGAAGGAGCCAGGACCCAAAGACCTAGCTGGCCTGAAGAGTCCCCAGGTGGCCCCCAAACAGCCCCTCTCAATTTGGGTCTGGGGGCTTTCGTTGGGCCGAGAACCTGGGAGCTACCTGCAAGGTTGCAGTTCACGGCCCGAGAACCACTCTCCGGCCAATATGCCCAACGTCCAGCAACAGCTCCCAAACCGAAGGAGCCAGGACCCAAAGACCTAGCTGGCCTGAAGGGGCCCCAGGGGGCCCCCAAACAGCCCCTCTCAATTTGGGTCTGGGGGCTTTCGTTGGGCCGGGAACATGGGAAGTGCCTGCAAGGTTGCAGTTCGCGGCCCGAGAAGCACTCTCCGGCCAACATGCCCAACGTCCAGCAACAGCTCCCAAACCGAAGGAGCCAGGACCCAAAGACCTAGCTGGCCTGAAGGGCCCCCAGAGGGCCCCCAGGCAGCCCCTCTCAATTTGGGTCTGGGGGCTTTCTTTGGGCCGTGGACATGGGAGGTACCTGCAAGGTTGCAGTTCACGGCCCGAGAAGCACTCTCCGGCCAACATGCCCAACGTCCAGCAACAGCTCTCAAACCGAAGGAGCCAGGACCCAAAGACCTAGCTGGCCTGAAGGGCCCCCAGGGGGCCCCCAAGCAGCCCCTCTCAATTTGGGTCTGGGGGCTTTCTTTGGGCCGGGGACATGGGAGGTACCTGCAAGGTTGCAGTTCACGGCCCGAGAAGCACTCTCCGGTCAACATGCCCAACGTCCAGCAACAGCTCCCAAACCGAAGGAGCCAGGACCCAAAGACCTAGCTGGCCTGAAGGGCCCCCAGGGGGCCCCCAAACAGCCCCTCTCCATTTGGGTCTGGGGGCTTTCGTTGGGCCTGGGACCTGGGAGGTACCTGCAAGGTTGCAGTTCCGAGCCCGAGAAGCACTCTCCGGCCAACTTGCCCAACGTCCAGCAACAGCTCCCAAACCGAAGGAGCCAGGACCCAAAGACCTAGCTGGCCTGAAGGGGCCCCAGGGGGCCCCCAAGCAGCCCCTCTCCATTTGGGTCTTGGGGCTTTCGTTGGGCCGGGAACCTGGGAGGTACCTGCAAGGTTGCAGTTCGCGGCCCGAGAAGCACTCTCCGGTCAACATGCCCAACTGCAGCAACAGCTCCCAAACCGAAGGAGCCAGGACCCAAAGACCTAGCTGGCCTGAAGGGCCCCCAGGGGGCCCCCAAGCAGCCCCTCTCCATTTGGGTCTGGGGGCTTTCGTTGGGCCGGGGACCTGCGAGGTACCTGCAAGGTTGCAGTTCGCAGCCTGAGAAGCACTCTCCGGTCAACAGGCCCATCGTCCAGCAACAGCTCCCAAACCGAAGGAGCCAGGACCCAAAGACCTAGCTGGCCTGAAGGGCCCCCAGGGGGCCCCCAAGCAGCCCCTCTCAATTTGGGTCTGGGGGCTTTCGTTGGGCCTGGGACCTGTGAGGTACCTGCAAGGTTGCAGTTCGCAGCCCGAGAAGCACTCTCCGGCCAACATGCCCAACTGCAGCAACAGCTCCCAAACCCAAGGAGCCAGGACCCAAAGACCTAGCTGGCCTGGAGTGTCCCCAGGGGGCCCGCAAGCAGCCCCTCTCCATTTGGGTCTGGGGGCTTTCGTTGGGCCTGGAACCTGGGAGGTACCTGCAAGGTTGCAGTTCGCGGCCTGAGAAGCACTCTCCGGCCAACATGCCCAACTGCAGCAACAGCTCCCAAACCGAAGGAGCCAGGACCCAAAGACCTAGCTGGCCTGAAGGGCCCCCAGGGGGCCCCCAAACAGCCCCTCTCCATTTGGGTCTGGCGGCTTTCGTTGGGCCGGGGACCTGGGAGGTACCTGCAAGGTTGCAGTTCGCAGCCCGAGAAGCACTCTCCGGCCAACATGCCCAACGTCCAGCAACAGCTCCCAAACCGAAGGAGCCAGGAACCAAAGACCTAGCTGGCCTGAAGGGGCCCCAGGGGGCCCCCAAGCAGCCCCTCTCCATTTGGGTCTTGGGGCTTTTTTTGGGCCGGGAACCTGGGAGCTACCTGCAAGGTTGCAGTTCGCGGCCCGAGAAGCACTCTCCGGCCAACATGCCCAACTGCAGAAACAGCTCCCAAACCGAAGGAGCCAGGACCCAAAGACCTAGCTGGCCTGAAGAGTCCCCAGTGGGCCCCCAAACAGCCCCTCTCAATTTGGGTCTACGGGCTTTCGTTGGGCATGGAACCTGGGAGGTACCTGCAAGTTTGCAGTTCGCGGCCCGAGAAGCACTCTCCGGCCAACATGCCCAACTGCAGCAACAGCTCCCAAACCGAAGGAGCCAGGACCCAAAGACCTAGCTGGCCTGAAGGGCCCCCAGGGGGCCCCCAAGCAGCCCCTCTCAATTTGGGTCTGGGGGCTTTCGTTGGGCCGGGGACCTGGGATGTACCTGTAAGGTTGCAGTTCGCAGACCAAGAAGCACTCTCCGGTCAACATGCCCAACATCCAGCAACAGCTCCCAAACCGAAGGAGCCAGGACCCAAAGAACTAGCGGGCCTGAAGGGCCCCCAGGGGGCACGCAAGCAGCCCCTCTCAATTTGGGTCTGGGGGCTTTCGTTGGGCCTGGAACCTGGGAGGTACCTGCAAGGTTGCAGTTCGCGGCCCGAGAAGCACTCTCCGGCCAACATGCCCAACTGCAGCAACAGCTCCCAAACCGAAGGAGCCAGGACCCAAAGACCTAGCTGGCCTGAAGGGCCCCCAGAGGGCCCCCAAACAGCCCCTCTCCATTTGGGTCTGGCGGCTTTCGTTGGGCCGGGGACCTGGGAGGTACCTGCAAGGTTGCAGTTCCAAGCCCGAGAAGCACTCTCCGGCCAACATGCCCAACGTCCAGCAACAGCTCCCAAACCCAAGGAGCCAGGACCCAAAGACCTAGCTGGCCTGAAGGGCCCCCAGGGGGCCCCCAAGCAGCCCCTCTCAATTTGGGTCTGGGGGCTTTCGTTGGGCCTGGGACCTGGGAGGTACCTGCAAGGTTGCAGTTCGCAGCCCGAGAAGCACTCTCCGGCCAACATGCCCAACTGCAGCAACAGCTCCCAAACCGAAGGAGTCAGGACCCAAAGACCTAGCTGGCCTGAAGGGCCCCCAGGGGGCCCCCAGGCAGCCCCTCTCAATTTTGGTCTGGGGGCTTTCGTTGGGCCTGGGACCTGGGAGGTGCCTGCAAGTTTGCAGTTCGCGGCCCGAGAAGCACTCTCCGGCCAACATGCCCAACGTCCAGCAACAGCTCCCAAACCCAAGGAGCCAGGACCCAAAGACCTAGCTGGCCTGAAGAGTCCCCAGGGGGCCCACAAACAGCCCCTCTCCAGTTGGGTCTGGGGGCTTTCGTTGGGCCGAGAACCTGGGAGCTACCTGCAAGGTTGCAGTTCACGGCCCGAGAACCACTCTCCGGCCAACATGCCCAACGTCCAGCAACAGCTCCCAAACCGAAGGAGCCAGGACCCAAAGACCTAGCTGGCCTGAAGGGGCCCCAGGGGGGCCCCAAGCAGCCCCTCTCCATTTGGGTCTGGGGGCTTTCGTTGGGCCGGGAACATGGGAAGTGCCTGCAAGGTTGCAGTTCGCGGCCCGAGAAGCACTCTCCGGCCAACATGCCCAACATCCAGCAACAGCTCCCAAACCCAAGGAGCCAGGACCCAAAGACCTAGCTGGCCTGAAGGGCCCCCAGGGGGCCCCCAAACAGCCCCTCTCAATTTGGGTCTGGGGGCTTTCGTTGGGCCGGGGACCTGGGAGGTACCTGCAAGGTTGCAGTTCGCAGCCCAAGAAGCACTCTCCGGTCAACATGCCCAACGTCCAGCAACAGCTCCCAAACCGAAGGAGCCAGGACCCAAAGACCTAGCTGACCTGAAGGGCCCCCAGGGGGCCCCCAAGCAGCCCCTCTCCATTTGGGTCTGGGGGCTTTCGTTGGGCCGGGGACCTGGGAGGTACCTGCAAGGTTGCAGTTCGCAGCCCGAGAAGCACTCTCCGGCCAACATGCCCAACGTCCAGCAACAGCTCCCAAACCGAAGGAGCCAGGACCCAAAGACCTAGCTGGCCTGAAGTGTCCCCAGGGTGCCCCCAAACAGCCCCTCTCAATTTGGGTCTGGGGGCTTTCGTTGGGCATGGATCATGGGAGGTACCTGCAAGGTTGCAGTCGCAGCCTGAGAAGCACTCTCCGGCCAACATGCCCAACGTCCAGCAACAGCTCCCAAACCGAAGGAGCCAGGACCCAAAGACCTAGCTGGCCTGAAGGGCCCCCAGGGGGCCCCCAAGCAGCCCCTCTCCATTTGGGTCTGGGGGCTTTCGTTGGGCCGGGGACCTGGGATGTACCTGCAAGGTTGCAGTTCGCAGCCTGAGAAGCACTCTCCGGCCAACATGCCCAACGTCCAGCAACAGCTCCCAAACCGAAGGAGCCAGGACCCAAAGACCTAGCTGGCCTGAAGGGGCCCCAGGGGGCCCCCAAGCAGCCCCTCTCAATTTGGGTCTCAGGGCTTTCGTTGGGCATGGATCATGGGAGGTACCTGCAAGGTTGCAGTTCGCAGCCTGAGAAGCACTCTCCGGCCAACATGCCCAACGTCCAGCAACAGCTCCCAAACCGAAGGAGCCAGGACCCAAAGACCTAGCTGGCCTGAAGGGCCCCCAGGGGGCCCCCAAGCAGCCCGTCTCCATTTGGGTCTGGGGGCTTTCGTTGGGCCTGGGACCTGGGATGTACCTGCAAGGTTGCAGTTCGCAGCCCAAGAAGCACTCTCCGGTCAACATGCCCAACGTCCAGCAACAGCTCCCAAACCGAAGGAGCCAGGACCCAAAGACCTAGCTGGCCTGAAGGGCCCCCAGGGAGCACGCAAGCAGCCCCTCTCAATTTGGGTCTGGGGGCTTTCGTTGGGCCTGGAACCTGGGAGGTACCTGCAAGGTTGCAGTTCGCGGCCCGAGAAGCACTCTCCGGCCAACATGCCCAACTGCAGCAACAGCTCCCAAACCGAAGGAGCCAGGACCCAAAGACCTAGCTGGCCTGAAGGGCCCCCAGGGGGCCCCCAAACAGCCCCTCTCCATTTGGGTCTGGCGGCTTTCGTTGGGCCGGGAACCTGGGAGCTACCTGCAAGGTTGCAGTTCCAAGCCCGAGAAGCACTCTCCGGCCAACATGCCCAACGTCCAGCAACAGCTCCCAAACCGAAGGAGCCAGGACCCAAAGACCTAGCTGGCCTGAAGGGGCCCCAGGGGGCCCCCAAGCAGCCCCTCTCCATTTGGGTCTTGGGGCTTTTGTTGGGCCGGGAACCTGGGAGCTACCTGCAAGGTTGCAGTTCGCGGCCCGAGAAGCACTCTCCGGCCAACATGCCCAACTGCAGCAACAGCTCCCAAACCGAAGGAGCCAGGACCCAAAGACCTAGCTGGCCTGAAGGGCCCCCAGGGGGCCCCCAAGCAGCCCCTCTCCATTTGGGTCTTGCGGCTTTCATTGGGCCGGGGACCTGTGAGGCACCTGCAAGGTACCTGCAAGGTTGCAGTTCACGGCCCGAGAAGCACTCTCCGGCCAACATGCCCAACGTCCAGCAACAGCTCCCAAACTGAAGGAGCCAGGACCCAAAGACCTAGCTGGCCTGAAGAGTCCCCAGGGGGCCCCCAAACAGCCCCTCTCCATTTGGGTCTGGCGGCTTTCGTTGGGCCGGGAACCTGGGAGCTACCTGCAAGGTTGCAGTTCGCGGCCCGAGAAGCACTCTCCGGCCAACATGCCCAACTGCAGCAACAGCTCCCAAACCGAAGGAGCCAGGACCCAAAGACCTAGCTGGCCTGAAGGGCCCCCAGGGGGCCCCCAAGCAGCCCCTCTCCATTTGGGTCTGGGGGCTTTCGTTGGGCCGGGGACCTGGGAGGTACCTGCAAGGTTGCAGTTCGCAGCCCGAGAAGCACTCTCCGGTCAACAGGCCCAACGTCCAGCAACAGCTCCCAAACCGAAGGAGCCAGGACCCAAAGACCTAGCTGGCCTGAAGGGGCCCCAGGGGGCCCCCAAACAGCCCCTCTCAATTTGGGTCTGGGGGCTTTCGTTGGGCATGGATCCTGGGAGGTACCTGCAAGGTTGCAGTTCCAAGCCCGAGAAGCACTCTCCGGCCATCATGCCCAACGTCCAGCAACAGCTCCCAAACCGAAGGAGCCAGGACCCAAAGACCTAGCTGGCCTGAAGAGTCCCCAGGTGGCCCCCAAACAGCCCCTCTCCATTTGGGTCTGGGGGCTTTCGTTGGGCCGAGAACCTGGGAGCTACCTGCAAGGTTGCAGTTCACGGCCCGAGAAGCACTCTCCGGCCAACATGCCCAACGTCCAGCAACAGCTCCCAAACCGAAGGAGCCAGGACCCAAAGACCTAGCTGGCCTGAAGGGGCCCCAGGGGGCCCCCAAGCAGCCCCTCTCCATTTGGGTCTGGGGGCTTTCGTTGGGCCGGGAACATGGGAGATTCCTGCAAGGTTGCAGTTCGCGGCCCGAGAAGCACTCTCCGGCCAACATGCCCAACGTCCAGCAACAGCTCCCAAACCCAAGGAGCCAGGACCCAAAGACCTAGCTGGCCTGAAGGGCCCCCAGAGGGCCCCCAGGCAGCCCCTCTCAATTTGGGTCTGGGGGCTTTCTTTGGGCCGGGGACATGGGAGGTACCTGCAAGGTTGCAGTTCACGGCCCGAGAAGCACTCTCCGGCCAACATGCCCAACGTCCAGCAACAGCTCCCAAACCGAAGGAGCCAGGACCCAAAGACCTAGCTGTCCTGAAGGGCCCCCAGGGGGCCCCCAAACAGCCCCTCTCCATTTGGGTCTGGCGGCTTTCGTTGGGCCGGGGACCTGGGAGGTACCTGCAAGGTTGCAGTTCCAAGCCCGAGAAGCACTCTCCGGCCAACATGCCCAACGTCCAGCAACAGCTCCCAAACTGAAGGAGCCAGGACCCAAAGACCTAGCTGGCCTGAAGGGGCCCCAGGGGGCCCCCAAGCAGCCCCTCTCAATTTGGGTCTTGGGGCTTTCGTTTGGCCGGGAACCTGGGAGCTACCTGCAAGGTTGCAGTTCGCGGCCCGAGAAGCACTCTCCGGCCAACATGCCCAACTGCAGAAACAGCTCCCAAACCGAAGGAGCCAGGACCCAAAGACCTAGCTGGCCTGAAGAGTCCCCAGGGGGCCCCCAAACAGCCCCTCTCAATTTGGGTCTACGGGCTTTCGTTGGGCATGGAACCTGGGAGGTACCTGCAAGGTTGCAGTTCGCAGCCCGAGAAGCACTCTCCGGCCAACATGCCCAACTGCAGCAACAGCTCCCAAACCGAAGGAGCCAGGACCCAAAGACCTAGCTGGCCTGGAGTGTCCCCAGGGGGCCCGCAATCAGCCCCTCTCCATTTGGGTCTGGGGGCTTTCGTTGGGCCGGGAACCTGGGAGGTACCTGCAAGGTTGCAGTTCGCGGCCTGAGAAGCACTCTCCGGCCAACATGCCCATCTGCAGCAACAGCTCCCAAACCGAAGGAGCCAGGACCCAAAGACCTAGCTGGCCTGAAGGGCCCCCAGGGGGCCCCCAAGCAGCCCCTCTCCATTTGGGTCTGGCGGCTTTCGTTGGGCCGGGGACCTGGGAGGTACCTGCAAGGTTGCAGTTCCAAGCCCGAGAAGCACTCTCCGGCCAACATGCCCAACGTCCAGCAACAGCTCCCAAACCGAAGGAGCCAGGAACCAAAGACCTAGCTGGCCTGAAGGGGCCCCAGGGGGCCCCCAAGCAGCCCCTCTCCATTTGGGTCTTGGGGCTTTTGTTGGGCCGGGAACCTGGGAGCTACCTGCAAGGTTGCAGTTCGCGGCCCGAGAAGCACTCTCCGGCCAACATGCCCAACTGCAGCAACAGCTCCCAAACCGAAGGAGCCAGGACCCAAAGACCTAGCTGGCCTGAAGAGTCCCCAGGGGGCCCCCAAACAGCCCCTCTCAATTTGGGTCTACGGGCTTTCGTTGGGCATGGAACCTGGGAGGTACCTGCAAGGTTGCAGTTCGCGGCCCGAGAAGCACTCTCCGGCCAACATGCCCAACTGCAGCAACAGCTCCCAAACCGAAGGAGCCAGGACCCAAAGACCTAGCTGGCCTGAAGGGCCCCCAGGGGGCCCCCAAGCAGCCCCTCTCAATTTGGGTCTGGGGGCTTTCGTTGGGCCGGGGACCTGGGATGTACCTGCAAGGTTGCAGTTCGCAGCCCAAGAAGCACTCTCCGGTCAACATGCCCAACGTCCAGCAACAGCTCCCAAACCGAAGGAGCCAGGACCCAAAGACCTAGCTGGCCTGAAGGGCCCCCAGGGGGCCCCCAAGCAGCCCCTCTCAATTTGGGTCTGGGGGCTTTCGTTGGGCCTGGGACCTGGGAGGTACCTGCAAGGTTGCAGTTCGCAGCCCGAGAAGCACTCTCCGGCCAACATGCCCAACTGCAGCAACAGCTCCCAAACCGAAGGAGTCAGGACCCAAAGACCTAGCTGGCCTGAAGGTCCCCCAGGGGGCCCCCAGGCAGCCCCTCTCAATTTTGGTCTGGGGGCTTTCGTTGGGCCTGGGACCTGGGAGGTGCCTGCAAGGTTGCAGTTCGCGGCCCGAGAAGCACTCTCCGGCCAACATGCCCAACGTCCAGCAACAGCTCCCAAACCCAAGGAGCCAGGACCCAAAGACCTAGCTGGCCTGAAGAGTCCCCAGGGGGCCCACAAACAGCCCCTCTCCATTTGGGTCTGGGGGCTTTCGTTGGGCCGAGAACCTGGGAGCTACCTGCAAGGTTGCAGTATACGGCCCGAGAACCACTCTCCGGCCAACATGCCCAACGTCCAGCAACAGCTCCCAAACCGAAGGAGCCAGGACCCAAAGACCTAGCTGGCCTGAAGGGGCCCCAGGGGGCCCCCAAACAGCCCCTCTCCATTTGGGTCTGGCGGCTTTCGTTGGGCCGGGAACATGGGAAGTGCCTGCAAGGTTGCAGTTCGCGGCCCGAGAAGCACTCTCCGGCCAACATGCCCAACGTCCAGCAACAGCTCCCAAACCCAAGGAGCCAGGACCCAAAGACCTAGCTGGCCTGAAGGGCCCCCAGGGGGCCCCCAAACAGCCCCTCTCAATTTGGGTCTGGGGGCTTTCGTTGGGCCGGGGACCTGGGAGGTACCTGCAAGGTTGCAGTTCGCAGCCCAAGAAGCACTCTCCGGTCAACAGGCCCAACTGCAGCAGCAGCTCCCAAACCGAAGGAGCCAGGACCCAAAGACATAGCTGGCCTGAAGGGCCCCCAGGGGGCCCCCAAGCAGCCCCTCTCCATTTGGGTCTGGGGGCTTTCGTTGGGCCGGGGACATGGGAGGTACCTGCAAGGTTGCAGTTCGCAGCCCGAGAAGCACTCTCCGGCCAACATGCCCAACGTCCAGCAACAGCTCCCAAACCGAAGGAGCCAGGACCCAAAGACCTAGCTGGCCTGAAGGGTCCCCAGGGTGCCACCAAACAGCCCCTCTCAATTTGGGTCTGGGGGCTTTCGTTGGGCATGTATCATGGGAGGTACCTGCAAGGTTGCAGTCGCAGCCTGAGAAGCACTCTCCGGCCAACATGCCCAACGTCCAGCAACAGCTCCCAAACCGAAGGAGCCAGGACCCAAAGACCTAGCTGGCCTGAAGGGCCCCCAGGGGGCCCCCAAGCAGCCCCTCTCAATTTGGGCCTGGGGGCTTTCGTTGGGCCGGGGACCTGGGATGTACCTGCAAGTTTGCAGTTCGCAGCCCAAGAAGCACTCTCCGGTCAACATGCCCAACGTCCAGCAACAGCTCCCAAACCGAAGGAGCCAGGACCCAAAGACCTAGCTGGCCTGAAGGGGCCCCAGGGGGCCCCCAAGCAGCCCCTCTCAATTTGGGTCTCAGGGCTTTCGTTGGGCATGGATCATGGGAGGTACCTGCAAGGTTGCATTTCGCAGCCTGAGAAGCACTCTCCGGCCAACATGCCCAACTGCAGCAACAGCTCCCAAACCGAAGGAGCCAGGACCCAAAGACCTAGCTGGCCTGAAGGGCCCCCAGGGGGCCCCCAAGCAGCCCCTCTCCATTTGGGTCTGGGGGCTTTCGTTGGGCCTGGGACCTGGGAGGTACCTGCAAGGTTGCAGTTCGCAGCCCGAGAAGCACTCTCCGGTCAACATGCCCAACGTCCAGCAACAGCTCCCAAACCGAAGGAGTCAGGACCCAAAGACCTAGCTGGCCTGGAGTGTCCCCAGGGGGCCCGCAAGCAGCCCCTCTCAATTTTGGTCTGGGGGCTTTCGTTGGGCCGGGAACCTGGGAGGTGCCTGCAAGGTTGCAGTTCGCGGCCCGAGAAGCACTCTCCGGCCATCATGCCCAACGTCCAGCAACAGCTCCCAAAGCGAAGGAGCCAGGACCCAAAGACCTAGCTGGCCTGAAGAGTCCCCAGGGGGCCCCCAAACAGCCCCTCTCCATTTGGGTCTGGGGGCTTTCGTTGGGCCGAGAACCTGGGAGCTACCTGCAAGGTTGCAGTTCACGGCCCGAGAACCACTCTCCGGCCAACATGCCCAACGTCCAGCAACAGCTCCCAAACCGAAGGAGCCAGGACCCAAAGACCTAGCTGGCCTGAAGGGGCCCCAGGGGGCCCCCAAGCAGCCCCTCTCCATTTGGGTCTGGGGGCTTTCGTTGGGCCGGGAACATGGGAAGTGCCTGCAAGGTTGCAGTTCGCGGCCCGAGAAGCACTCTCCGGCCAACATGCCCAACGTCCAGCAACAGCTCCCAAACCCAAGGAGCCAGGACCCAAAGACCTAGCTGGCCTGAAGGGCCCCCAGGGGGCCCCCAAGCAGCCCCTCTCCATTTGGGTCCGGGGGATTTCATTGGGCCTTGGACCTGGGAGGTACCTGCAAGGTTGCAGTTCGCAGCCCGAGAAGCACTCTCCGGTCAACATGCCCAACGTCCAGCAACAGCTCCCAAACCGAAGGAGCCAGGACCCAAAGACCTAGCTGGCCTGAAGGGCCCCCAGGGGGCCCCCAGGCAGCCCCTCTCAATTTGGGTCTGGGGGCTTTCTTTGGGCCGGGGACATGGGAGGTACCTGCAAGGTTGCAGTTCACGGCCCGAGAACCACTCTCCGGCCAACATGCCCAACGTCCAGCAACAGCTCCCAAACCGAAGGAGCCAGGACCCAAAGACCTAGCTGGCCTGAAGGGCCCCCAGGGGGCCCCCAAGCAGCCCCTCTCCATTTGGGTCTGGCGGCTTTCGTTGGGCCGGGGACCTGGGAGGTACCTGCAAGGTTGAAGTTCCAAGCCCGAGAAGCACTCTCCGGCCAACATGCCCAACGTCCAGCAACAGCTCCCAAACCGAAGGAGGCAGGACCCAAAGACCTAGCTGGCCTGAAGGGGCCCCAGGGGGCCCCCAAGCAGCCCCTCTCCATTTGGGTCTTGGGGCTTTTGTTGGGCCGGGAACCTGGGAGCTACCTGCAAGGTTGCAGTTCGCGGCCCGAGAAGCACTCTCCGGCCAACATGCCCAACTGCAGAAACAGCTCCCAAACCGAAGGAGCCAGGACCCAAAGACCTAGCTGGCCTGAAGAGTCCCCAGGGGGCCCCCAAACAGCCCCTCTCAATTTGGGTCTACGGGCTTTCGTTGGGCATGGAACCTGGGAGGTACCTGCAAGGTTGCAGTTCGCGGCCCGAGAAGCACTCTCTGGCCAACATGCCCAACTGCAGCAACAGCTCCCAAACCGAAGGAGCCAGGACCCAAAGACCTAGCTGGCCTGAAGGGCCCCCAGGGGGCCCGCAAGCAGCCCCTCTCCATTTGGGTCTTGCGGCTTTCATTGGGCCGGGGACCTGTGAGGTACCTGCAAGGTTGCAGTTCACGGCCCGAGAAGCACTCTCCGGCCAACATGCCCAACGTCCAGCAACAGCTCCCAAACCGAAGGAGCCAGGACCCAAAGACCTAGCTGGCCTGAAGGGGCCCAGGGGGCCCCCAAACAGCCCCTCTCCATTTGGGTCTGGGGGCTTTCGTTGGGCCGGGAACATGGGAAGTGCCTGCAAGGTTGCAGTTCGCGGCCCGAGAAGCACTCTCCGGCCAACATGCCCAACGTCCAGCAACAGCTCCCAAACCCAAGGAGCCAGGACCCAAAGACCTAGCTGGCCTGAAGGGCCCCCAGGGGGCCCCCAAACAGCCCCTCTCAATTTGGGTCTGGGGGCTTTCGTTGGGCCGGGGACCTGGGAGGTACCTGCAAGGTTGCAGTTCGCAGCCCAAGAAGCACTCTCCGGTCAACAGGCCCAACTGCAGCAACAGCTCCCAATCCGAAGGAGCCAGGACCCAAAGACATAGCTGGCCTGAAGGGCCCCCAGGGGGCCCCCAAGCAGCCCCTCTCAATTTGGATCTGGGGGCTGTCGTTGGGCCTGGGACCTGGGAGGTATCTGCAAGGTTGCAGTTCACAGCCCGCGAAGCACTCTCCGGTCAACATGCCCAACGTCCAGCAACAGCTCCCAAACCCAAGGAGCCAGGACCCAAAGACCTAGCTGGCCTGAAGGGCCCCCAGGGGGCCCCCAAACAGCCCCTCTCCATTTGGGTCTGGGGGCTTTCGTTGGGCCGGGGACATGGGAGGTACCTGCAAGGTTGCAGTTCGCAGCCCGAGAAGCACTCTCCGGCCAACATGCCCAACGTCCAGCAACAGCTCCCAAACCGAAGGAGCCAGGACCCAAAGACCTAGCTGGCCTGAAGGGTCCCCAGGGTGCCACCAAACAGCCCCTCTCAATTTGGGTCTGGGGGCTTTCGTTGGGCATGGATCATGGGAGGTACCTGCAAGGTTGCAGTCGCAGCCTGAGAAGCACTCTCCGGCCAACATGCCCAACGTCCAGCAACAGCTCCCAAACCGAAGGAGCCAGGACCCAAAGACCTAGCTGGCCTGAAGGGCCCCCAGGGGGCCCCCAAGCAGCCCCTCTCTATTTGGGTCTGGGGGCTTTCGTTGGGCCTAGGACCTGGGATGTACCTGCAAGGTTGCAGTTCGCAGCCCAAGAAGCACTCTCCGGTCAACATGCCCAACGTCCAGCAACAGCTCCCAAACCGAAGGAGCCAGGACCCAAAGACCTAGCTGGCCTGAAGGGGCCCCAGGGGGCCCCCAAGCAGCCCCTCTCAATTTGGGTCTCAGGGCTTTCCTTGGGCATGGATCATGGGAGGTACATGCAAGGTTGCAGTTCGCAGCCTGAGAAGCACTCTCCGGCCAACATGCCCAACGTCCAGCAACAGCTCCCAAACCGAAGGAGCCAGGACCCAAAGACCTAGCTGGCCTGAAGGGCCCCCAGGGGGCCCCCAAGCAGCCCCTCTCCATTTGGGTCTGGGGGCTTTCGTTGGGCCGGGGACCTGGGATGTACCTGCAAGGTTGCAGTTCGCAGCCCAAGAAGCACTCTCCGGTCAACATGCCCAACGTCCAGCAACAGCTCCCAAACCGAAGGAGCCAGGACCCAAAGACCTAGCTGGCCTGAAGGGCCCCCAGGGAGCACGCAAGCAGCCCCTCTCAATTTGGGTCTGGGGGCTTTCGTTGGGCCTGGAACCTGGGAGGTACCTGCAAGGTTGCAGTTCGCGGCCCGAGAAGCACTCTCCGGCCAACATGCCCAACTGCAGCAACAGCTCCCAAACCGAAGGAGCCAGGACCCAAAGACCTAGCTGGCCTGAAGGGCCCCCAGAGGGCCCCCAAACAGCCCCTCTCCATTTGGGTCTGGCGGCTTTCGTTGGGCCGGGGACCTGGGAGGTACCTGCAAGGTTGCAGTTCGCGGCCCGAGAAGCACTCTCCGGCCAACATGCCCAACGTCCAGCAACAGCTCCCAAACCCAAGGAGCCAGGACCCAAAGACCTAGCTGGCCTGAAGGGGCCCCAGGGGGCCCCCAAACAGCCCCTCTCCATTTGGGTCTGGGGGCTTTCGTTGGGCCGAGAACCTGGGAGCTACCTGCAAGGTTGCAGTTCACGGCCCGAGAACCACTCTCCGGCCAACATGCCCAACGTCCAGCAACAGCTCCCAAACCGAAGGAGCCAGGACCCAAAGACCTAGCTGGCCTGAAGGGGCCCCAGGGGGCCCCCAATCAGCCCCTCTCAATTTGGGTCTGGGGGCTTTCGTTGGGCCGGGAACATGGGAAGTGCCTGCAAGGTTGCAGTTCGCAGCCTGAGAAGCACTCTCCGGCCAACATGCCCAACGTCCAGCAACAGCTCCCAAACCGAAGGAGCCAGGACCCAAAGACCTAGCTGGCCTGAAGGGCCCCCAGGGGGCCCCCAAGCAGCCCCTCTCCATTTGGGTCTGGGGGCTTTCGTTGGGCCGGGGACCTGCGAGGTACCTGCAAGGTTGCAGTTCGCAGCCCAAGAAGTACTCTCCGGTCAACATGCCCAACGTCCAGCAACAGCTCCCAAACCGAAGGAGCCAGGACCCAAAGACCTAGCTGGCCTGAAGGGCCCCCTGGGGGCACCCAAGCAGCCCCTCTCCATTTGGGTCTGGCGGCTTTCGTTGGGCCGGGGACCTGGGAGGTACCTGCAAGGTTGCAGTTCGCGGCCCGAGAAGCACTCTCCGGCCAACATGCCCAACGTCCAGCAACAGCTCCCAAACCGAAGGAGCCAGGACCCAAAGACCTAGCTGGCCTGAAGGGGCCCCAGGGGGCCCCCAAACAGCCCCTCTCCATTTGGGTCTGGGGGCTTTCGTTGGGCCGGGAACCTGGGAGGTACCTGCAAGGTTGCAGTTCGCGGCCCGAGAAGCACTCTCCGGCCAACATGCCCAACTGCAGCAACAGTTCCCAAACCGAAGGAGCCAGGACCCAAAGACCTAGCTGGCCTGAAGGGGCCCCAGGGGGCCCCCAAGCAGCCCCTCTCCATTTGGGTCTTGGGGCTTTTGTTGGGCCGGGAACCTGGGAGCTACCTGCAAGGTTGCAGTTCGCGGCCCGAGAAGATCTCTCCGGCCAACATGCCCAACTGCAGCAACAGCTCCCAAACCGAAGGAGCCAGGACCCAAAGACCTAGCTGGCCTGAAGGGCCCCCAGGGGGCCCCCAAGCAGCCCCTCTCCATTTGGGTCTTACGGCTTTCATTGGGCCGGGGACCTGTGAGGCACCTGCAAGGTACCTGCAAGGTTGCAGTTCACGGCCCGAGAAGCACTCTCCGGCCAACATGCCCAACGTCCAGCAACAGCTCCCAAACCGAAGGAGCCAGGACCCAAAGACCTAGCTGGCCTGAAGGGGCCCCAGAGGGCCCCCAAACAGCCCCTCTCCATTTGGGTCTGGGGGCTTTCGTTGGGCCGGGAACCTGGGAGCTACCTGCAAGGTTGCAGTTCGCGGCCCGAGAAGCACTCTCCGGCCAACATGCCCAACTGCAGCAACAGCTCCCAAACCGAAGGAGCCAGGACCCAAAGACCTAGCTGGCCTGAAGGACCCCCAGGGGGCCCCCAAGCAGCCCCTCTCCATTTGGGTCTGGGGGCTTTCGTTGGGCCGGGGACCTGGGAGGTACCTGCAAGGTTGCAGTTCGCAGCCCGAGAAGCACTCTCCGGTCAACAGGCCCAACGTCCAGCAACAGCTCCCAAACCGAAGGAGCCAGGACCCAAAGACCTAGCTGGCCTGAAGGGGCCCCAGGGGGCCCCCAAACAGCCCCTCTCAATTTGGGTCTGGGGGCTTTCGTTGGGCATGGATCCTGGGAGGTACCTGCAAGGTTGCAGTTCGCGGCCCGAGAAGCACTCTCCGGCCATCATGCCCAACGTCCAGCAACAGCTCCCAAACCGAAGGAGCCAGGACCCAAAGACCTAGCTGGCCTGAAGAGTCCCCAGGTGGCCCCCAAACAGCCCCTCTCCATTTGGGTCTGGGGGCTTTCGTTGGGCCGGGGACTTGGGATGTACCTGCAAGGTTGCAGTTCGCAGCCCAAGAAGCACTCTCCGGTCAACATGCCCAACGTCCAGCAACAGCTCCCAAACCGAAGGAGCCAGGACCCAAAGACCTAGCTGGCCTGAAGGGCCCCCAGGGGGCCCCCAAGCAGCCCCTCTCAATTTGGGTCTGGGGGCTTTCGTTGGGCCTGGGACCTGGGAGGTACCTGCAAGGTTGCAGTTCGCAGCCCGAGAAGCACTCTCCGGCCAACATGCACAACTGCAGCAACAGCTCCCAAACCGAAGGAGTCAGGACCCAAAGACCTAGCTGGCCTGAAGGTCCCCCAGGGGGCCCCCAGGCAGCCCCTCTCAATTTTGGTCTGGGGGCTTTCGTTGGGCCTGGGACCTGGGAGGTGCCTGCAAGGTTGCAGTTCGCGGCCCGAGAAGCACTCTCCGGCCAACATGCCCAACGTCCAGCAACAGCTCCCAAACCGAAGGAGCCAGGACCCAAAGACCTAGCTGGCCTGAAGGGGCCCCAGGGGGCCCACAAACAGCCCCTCTCCATTTGGGTCTGGGGGCTTTCGTTGGGCCGAGAACCTGGGAGCTACCTGCAAGGTTGCAGTTCACGGCCCGAGAACCACTCTCCGGTCAACAGGCCCAACTGCAGCAACAGCTCCCAATCCGAAGGAGCCAGGACCCAAAGACATAGCTGGCCTGAAGGGCCCCCAGGGGGCCCCCAAGCAGCCCCTCTCAATTTGGATCTGGGGGCTGTCGTTGGGCCTGGGACCTGGGAGGTACCTGCAAGGTTGCAGTTCACAGCCCGAGAAGCACTCTCCGGTCAACATGCCCAACGTCCAGCAACAGCTCCCAAACCGAAGGAGCCAGGACCCAAAGACCTAGCTGGCCTGAAGGGCCCCCAGGGGGCCCCCAAGCAGCCCCTCTCCATTTGGGTCTGGGGGCTTTCGTTGGGCCGGGGACATGGGAGGTACCTGCAAGGTTGCAGTTCGCAGCCCGAGAAGCACTCTCCGGCCAACATGCCCAACGTCCAGCAACAGCTCCCAAACCGAAGGAGCCAGGACCCAAAGACCTAGCTGGCCTGAAGGGTCCCCAGGGTGCCACCAAACAGCCCCTCTCAATTTGGGTCTGGGGGCTTTCGTTGGGCATGGATCATGGGAGGTACCTGCAAGGTTGCAGTCGCAGCCTGAGAAGCACTCTCCGGCCAACATGCCCAACGTCCAGCAACAGCTCCCAAACCGAAGGAGCCAGGACCCAAAGACCTAGCTGGCCTGAAGGGCCCCCAGGGGGCCCCCAAGCAGCCCCTCTCTATTTGGGTCTGGGGGCTTTCTTTGGGCCGGGGACCTGGGATGTACCTGCAAGGTTGCAGTTCGCAGCCCAAGAAGCACTCTCCGGTCAACATGCCCAACGTCCAGCAACAGCTCCCAAACCGAAGGAGCCAGGACCCAAAGACCTAGCTGGCCTGAAGGGGCCCCAGGGGGCCCCCAAGCAGCCCCTCTCAATTTGGGTCTCAGGGCTTTCGTTGGGCATGGATCATGGGAGGTACCTGCAAGGTTGCAGTTCGCAGCCTGAGAAGCACTCTCCGGCCAACATGCCCAACGTCCAGCAACAGCTCCCAAACCGAAGGAGCCAGGACCCAAAGACCTAGCTGGCCTGAAGGGCCCCCAGGGGGCCCCCAAGCAGCCCCTCTCCATTTGGGTCTGGCGGCTTTCGTTGGGCCGGGGACCTGGGAGGTACCTGCAAGGTTGCAGTTCGCGGCCCGAGAAGCACTCTCCGGTCAACATGCCCAACGTCCAGCAACAGCTCCCAAACCGAAGGAGCCAGGACCCAAAGACCTAGCTGGCCTGAAGGGGCCCCAGGGGGCCCCCAAACAGCCCCTCTCCATTTGGGTCTGGGGGCTTTCGTTGGGCCGGGAACCTGGGAGGTACCTGCAAGGTTGCAGTTCGCGGCCCGAGAAGCACTCTCCGGCCATCATGCCCAACGTCCAGCAACAGCTCCCAAACCCAAGGAGCCAGGACCCAAAGACCTAGCTGGCCTGAAGAGTCCCCAGGGGGCCCCCAAACAGCCCCTCTCCATTTGGGTCTGGGGGCTTTCGTTGGGCCGAGAACCTGGGAGCTACCTGCAAGGTTGCAGTTCACGGCCCGAGAACCACTCTCCGGCCAACATGCCCAACGTCCAGCAACAGCTCCCAAACCGAAGGAGTCAGGACCCAAAGACCTAGCTGGCCTGAAGGGGCCCCAGGGGGCCCCCAAGCAGCCCCTCTCCATTTGGGTCTGGGGGCTTTCGTTGGGCCGGGAACATGGGTAGTGCCTGCAAGGTTGCAGTTCGCGGCCCGAGAAGCACTCTCCGGCCAACATGCCCAACGTCCAGCAACAGCTCCCAAACCCAAGGAGCCAGGACCCAAAGACCTAGCTGGCCTGAAGGGCCCCCAGGGGGCCCCCAAGCAGCCCCTCTCCATTTGGGTCTGGGGGATTTCATTGGGCCTTGGACCTGGGAGGTACCTGCAAGGTTGAAGTTCGCAGCCCGAGAAGCACTCTCCGGTCAACATGCCCAACGTCCAGCAACAGCTCCCAAACCGAAGGAGCCAGGACCCAAAGACCTAGCTGGCCTGAAGGGCCCCCAGGGGGCCCCCAGGCAGCCCCTCTCAATTTGGGTCTGGGGGCTTTCTTTGGGCCGGGGACATGGGAGGTACCTGCAAGGTTGCAGTTCACGGCCCGAGAACCACTCTCCGGCCAACATGCCCAACGTCCAGCAACAGCTCCCAAACCGAAGGAGCCAGGACCCAAAGACCTAGCTGGCCTGAAGGGCCCCCAGGGGGCCCCCAAACAGCCCCTCTCCATTTGGGTCTGGCGGCTTTCGTTGGGCCGGGGACCTGGGAGGTACCTGCAAGTTTGAAGTTCCAAGCCCGAGAAGCACTCTCCGGCCAACATGCCCAACGTCCAGCAACAGCTCCCAAACCGAAGGAGCCAGGACCCAAAGACCTAGCTGGCCTGAAGGGGCCCCAGGGGGCCCCCAAGCAGCCCCTCTCCATTTGGGTCTTGGGGCTTTTGTTGGGCCGGGAACCTGGGAGCTACCTGCAAGGTTGCAGTTCGCGGCCCGAGAAGCACTCTCCGGCCAACATGCCCAACTGCAGAAACAGCTCCCAAACCGAAGGAGCCAGGACCCAAAGACCTAGCTGGCCTGAAGAGTCCCCAGGGGGCCCCCAAACAGCCCCTCTCAATTTGGGTCTACGGGCTTTCGTTGGGCATGGAACCTGGGAGGTACCTGCAAGGTTGCAGTTCGCGGCCCGAGAAGCACTCTCTGGCCAACATGCCCAACTGCAGCAACAGCTCCCAAACCGAAGGAGCCAGGACCCAAAGACCTAGCTGGCCTGAAGAGTCCCCAGGGGGCCCCCAAACAGCCCCTCTCCATTTGGGTCTTGCGGCTTTCATTGGGCCGGGGACCTGTGAGGTACCTGCAAGGTTGCAGTTCACGGCCCGAGAAGCACTCTCCGGCCAACATGCCCAACGTCCAGCAACAGCTCCCAAACCGAAGGAGCCAGGACCCAAAGACCTAGCTGGCCTGAAGGGGCCCCAGGGGGCCCCCAAACAGCCCCTCTCCATTTGGGTCTGGGGGCTTTCGTTGGGCCGGGAACATGGGAAGTGCCTGCAAGGTTGCAGTTCGCGGCCCGAGAAGCACTCTCCGGCCAACATGCCCAACGTCCAGCAACAGCTCCCAAACCCAAGGAGCCAGGACCCAAAGACCTAGCTGGCCTGAAGGGCCCCCAGGGGGCCCCCAAACAGCCCCTCTCAATTTGGGTCTGGGGGCTTTCGTTGGGCCGGGGACCTGGGAGGTACCTGCAAGGTTGCAGTTCGCAGCCCAAGAAGCACTCTCCGGTCAACAGGCCCAACTGCAGCAACAGCTCCCAATCCGAAGGAGCCAGGACCCAAAGACATAGCTGGCCTGAAGGGCCCCCAGGGGGCCCCCAAGCAGCCCCTCTCAATTTGGATCTGGGGGCTGTCGTTGGGCCTGGGACCTGGGAGGTACCTGCAAGGTTGCAGTTCACAGCCCGAGAAGCACTCTCCGGTCAACATGCCCAACGTCCAGCAACAGCTCCCAAACCCAAGGAGCCAGGACCCAAAGACCTAGCTGGCCTGAAGGGCCCCCAGGGGGCCCCCAAGCAGCCCCTCTCCATTTGGGTCTGGGGGCTTTCGTTGGGCCGGGGACATGGGAGGTACCTGCAAGGTTGCAGTTCGCAGCCCGAGAAGCACTCTCCGGCCAACATGCCCAAAGTCCAGCAACAGCTCCCAAACCGAAGGAGCCAGGACCCAAAGACCTAGCTGGCCTGAAGGGTCCCCAGGGTGCCACCAAACAGCCCCTCTCAATTTGGGTCTGGGGGCTTTCGTTGGGCATGGATCATGGGAGGTACCTGCAAGGTTGCAGTCGCAGCCTGAGAAGCACTCTCCGGCCAACATGCCCAACGTCCAGCAACAGCTCCCAAACCGAAGGAGCCAGGACCCAAAGACCTAGCTGGCCTGAAGGGCCCCCAGGGGGCCCCCAAGCAGCCCCTCTCTATTTGGGTCTGGGGGCTTTCGTTGGGCCGGGGACCTGGGATGTACCTGCAAGGTTGCAGTTCGCAGCCCAAGAAGCACTCTCCGGTCAACATGCCCAACGTCCAGCAACAGCTCCCAAACCGAAGGAGCCAGGACCCAAAGACCTAGCTGGCCTGAAGGGGCCCCAGGGGGCCCCCAAGCAGCCCCTCTCAATTTGGGTCTCAGGGCTTTCCTTGGGCATGGATCATGGGAGGTACCTGAAAGGTTGCAGTTCGCAGCCTGAGAAGCACTCTCCGGCCAACATGCCCAACGTCCAGCAACAGCTCCCAAACCGAAGGAGCCAGGACCCAAAGACCTAGCTGGCCTGAAGGGCCCCCAGGGGGCCCCCAAGCAGCCCCTCTCCATTTGGGTCTGGGGGCTTTCGTTGGGCCGGGGACCTGGGATGTACCTGCAAGGTTGCAGTTCGCAGCCCAAGAAGCACTCTCCGGTCAACATGCCCAACGTCCAGCAACAGCTCCCAAACCGAAGGAGCCAGGACCCAAAGACCTAGCTGGCCTGAAGCGCCTCCAGGGAGCACGCAAGCAGCCCCTCTCAATTTGGGTCTGGGGGCTTTCGTTGGGCCTGGAACCTGGGAGGTACCTGCAAGGTTGCAGTTCGCGGCCCGAGAAGCACTCTCCGGCCAACATGCCCAACTGCAGCAACAGCTCCCAAACCGAAGGAGCCAGGACCCAAAGACCTAGCTGGCCTGAAGGGCCCCCAGAGGGCCCCCAAACAGCCCCTCTCCATTTGGGTCTGGGGGCTTTCGTTGGGCCGGGGACCTGGGAGGTACCTGCAAGGTTGCAGTTCGCGGCCCGAGAAGCACTCTCCGGCCAACATGCCCAACGTCCAGCAACTGCTCCCAAACCGAAGGAGCCAGGACCCAAAGACCTAGCTGGCCTGAAGGGGCCCCAGGGGGCCGCCAAACAGCCCCTCTCCATTTGGGTCTGGGGGCTTTCGTTGGGCTGGGAACATGGGAGGTACCTGCAAGGTTGCAGTTCGCGGCCCGAGAAGCACTCTCCGGCCAACATGCCCAACTGCAGCAACAGCTCCCAAACCCAAGGAGCCAGGACCCAAAGACCTAGCTGGCCTGAAGGGCCCCCAGGGGGCCCCCAAGCAGCCCCTCTCCATTTGGGTCTGGGGGCTTTCGTTGGGCCGGGGACCTGGGAGGTACCTGCAAGGTTGCAGTTCGCAGCCCGAGAAGCACTCTCCGGCCAACATGCCCAACGTCCAGCAACAGCTCCCAAACCGAAGGAGTCAGGACCCAAAGACCTAGCTGGCCTGGAGTGTCCCCAGGGGGCCCGCAAGCAGCCCCTCTCAATTTTGGTCTGGGGGCTTTCGTTGGGCCGGGAACCTGGGAGGTGCCTGCAAGGTTGCAGTTCGCGGCCCGAGAAGCACTCTCCGGCCATCATGCCCAACGTCCAGCAACAGCTCCCAAACCCAAGGAGCCAGGACCCAAAGACCTAGCTGGCCTGAAGAGTCCCCAGGGGGCCCCCAAACAGCCCCTCTCCAGTTGGGTCTGGGGGCTTTCGTTGGGCCGAGAACCTGGGAGCTACCTGCAAGGTTGCAGTTCACGGCCCGAGAACCACTCTCCGGCCAACATGCCCAACGTCCAGCAACAGCTCCCAAACCGAAGGAGCCAGGACCCAAAGACCTAGCTGGCCTGAAGGGGCCCCAGGGGGCCCCCAAGCAGCCCCTCTCCATTTGGGTCTGGGGGCTTTCTTTGGGCCGGGGACATGGGAGGTACCTGCAAGGTTGCAGTTCACGGCCCGAGAACCACTCTCCGGCCAACATGCCCAACGTCCAGCAACAGCTCCCAAACCGAAGGAGCCAGGACCCAAAGACCTAGCTGGCCTGAAGGGCCCCCAGGGGGCCCCCAAACAGCCCCTCTCCATTTGGGTCTGGCGGCTTTCGTTGGGCCGGGGACCTGGGAGGTACCTGCAAGGTTGCAGTTCCAAGCCCGAGAAGCACTCTCCGGCCAACATGCCCAACGTCCAGCAACAGCTCCCAAACCGAAGGAGCCAGGACCCAAAGACCTAGCTGGCCTGAAGGGGCCCCAGGGGGCCCCCAAGCAGCCCCTCTCCATTTGGGTCTTGGGGCTTTTGTTGGGCCGGGAACCTGGGAGGTACCTGCAAGGTTGCAGTTCGCAGCCCGAGAAGCACTCTCCGGCCAACATGCCCAACTGCAGCAACAGCTCCCAAACCCAAGGAGCCAGGACCCAAAGACCTAGCTGGCCTGAAGAGTCCCCAGGGGGCCCCCAAACAGCCCCTCTCAATTTGGGTCTGGGGGCTTTCGTTGGGCATGGAACCTGGGAGGTACCTGCAAGGTTGCAGTTCCAAGCCCGAGAAGCACTCTCCGGCCAACATGCCCAACGTCCAGCAACAGCTCCCAAACCGAAGGAGCCAGGACCCAAAGACCTAGCTGGCCTGAAGGGGCCCCAGGGGGCCCCCAAGCAGCCCCTCTCCATTTGGGTCTTGGGGCTTTTGTTGGGCCGGGAACCTGGGAGCTACCTGCAAGGTTGCAGTTCGCAGCCCGAGAAGCACTCTCCGGCCAACATGCCCAACTGCAGAAACAGCTCCCAAACCCAAGGAGCCAGGACCCAAAGACCTAGCTGGCCTGAAGAGTCCCCAGGGGGCCCCCAAACAGCCCCTCTCAATTTGGGTCTGGGGGCTTTCGTTGGGCATGGAACCTGGGAGGTACCTGCAAGGTTGCAGTTCGCGGCCCGAGAAGCACTCTCTGGCCAACATGCCCAACTGCAGCAACAGCTCCCAAACCGAAGGAGCCAGGACCCAAAGACCTAGCTGGCCTGAAGGGCCCCCAGGGGGCCCCCAAGCAGCCCCTCTCCATTTGGGTCTTGCGGCTTTCATTGGGCCGGGGACCTGTGAGGTACCTGCAAGGTTGCAGTTCCAAGCCCGAGAAGCACTCTCCGGCCAACATGCCCAACGTCCAGCAACAGCTCCCAAACCGAAGGAGCCAGGACCCAAAGACCTAGCTGGCCTGAAGGGGCCCCAGGGGGCCCCCAAACAGCCCCTCTCCATTTGGGTCTGGGGGCTTTCGTTGGGCCGAGAACCTGGGAGCTACCTGCAAGGTTGCAGTTCACGGCCCGAGAACCACTCTCCGGCCAACATGCCCAACGTCCAGCAACAGCTCCCAAACCGAAGGAGCCAGGACCCAAAGACCTAGCTGGCCTGAAGGGGCCCCAGGGGGCCCCCGAACAGCCCCTCTCCATTTGGGTCTGGGGGCTTTCGTTGGGCCGGGAACATGGGAAGTGCCTGCAAGGTTGCAGTTCGCGGCCCGAGAAG
Organism: Gallinula chloropus; assembly: GCF_964237585.1. Taxonomy (NCBI): domain Eukaryota; kingdom Metazoa; phylum Chordata; class Aves; order Gruiformes; family Rallidae; genus Gallinula; species Gallinula chloropus. Next base: position 31,832 of record NW_028168242.1, on the reverse strand, counting down.
CACTCTCCGGCCAACATGCCCAACGTCCAGCAACAGCTCCCAAACCGAAGGAGCCAGGACCCAAAGACCTAGCTGGCCTGAAGGGCCCCCAGGGGGCCCCCAAACAGCCCCTCTCCATTTGGGTCTGGCGGCTTTCGTTGGGCCGGGGACCTGGGAGGTACCTGCAAGGTTGCAGTTCCAAGCCCGAGAAGCACTCTCCGGCCAACATGCCCAACGTCCAGCAACAGCTCCCAAACCGAAGGAGCCAGGACCCAAAGACCTAGCTGGCCTGAAGGGGCCCCAGGGGGCCCCCAAGCAGCCCCTCTCCATTTGGGTCTTGGGGCTTTCGTTGGGCCGGGAACCTGGGAGCTACATGCAAGGTTGCAGTTCGCGGCCCGAGAAGCACTCTCCGGCCAACATGCCCAACTGCAGCAACAGCTCCCAAACCGAAGGAGCCAGGACCCAAAGACCTAGCTGGCCTGAAGAGTCCCCAGGGGGCCCCCAAACAGCCCCTCTCAATTTGGGTCTACGGGCTTTCGTTGGGCATGGAACCTGGGAGGTACCTGCAAGGTTGCAGTTCGCAGCCCGAGAAGCACTCTCCGGCCAACATGCCCAACTGCAGCAACAGCTCCCAAACCGAAGGAGCCAGGACCCAAAGACCTAGCTGGCCTGAAGGGCCCCCAGGGGGCCCCCAAGCAGCCCCTCTCCATTTGGGTCTTGCGGCTTTCATTGGGCCGGGGACCTGTGAGGTACCTGCAAGGTTGCAGTTCCAAGCCAGAGAAGCACTCTCCGGCCAACATGCCCAACGTCCAGCAACAGCTCCCAAACCGAAGGAGCCAGGACCCAAAGACCTAGCTGGCCTGAAGGGGCCCCAGGTGGCCCCCAAACAGCCCCTCTCCATTTGGGTCTGGGGGCTTTCGTTGGGCCGGGAACCTGGGAGCTACCTGCAAGGTTGCAGTTCGCAGCCCGAGAAGCACTCTCCGGCCAACATGCCCAACTGCAGCAACAGCTCCCAAACCGAAGGAGCCAGGACCCAAAGACCTAGCTGGCCTGAAGGGCCCCCAGGGGGCCCCCAAACAGCCCCTCTCCATTTGGGTCTGGGGGCTTTCGTTGGGCCGGGGACCTGGGAGGTACCTGCAAGGTTGCAGTTCGCAGCCCGAGAAGCACTCTCCGGTCAACAGGCCCAACGTCCAGCAACAGCTCCCAAACCGAAGGAGCCAGGACCCAAAGACCTAGCTGGCCTGAAGGGGCCCCAGGGGGCCCCCAAACAGCCCCTCTCCATTTGGGTCTGGGGGCTTTCGTTGGGCCGAGAACCTGGGAGCTACCTGCAAGGTTGCAGTTCACGGCCCGAGAACCACTCTCCGGCCAACATGCCCAACGTCCAGCAACAGCTCCCAAACCGAAGGAGCCAGGACCCAAAGACCTAGCTGGCCTGAAGGGGCCCCAGGGGGCCCCCAAACAGCCCCTCTCCATTTGGGTCTGGGGGCTTTCGTTGGGCCGGGAACATGGGAAGTGCCTGCAAGGTTGCAGTTCGCGGCCCGAGAAGCACTCTCCGGCCAACATGCCCAACGTCCAGCAACAGCTCCCAAAGCGAAGGAGCCAGGACCCAAAGACCTAGCTGGCCTGAAGGGCCCCCAGGGGGCCCCCAAACAGCCCCTCTCAATTTGGGTCTGGGGGCTTTCGTTGGGCCGGGGACCTGGGAGGTACCTGCAAGGTTGCAGTTCGCAGCCCAAGAAGCACTCTCCGGTCAACAGGCCCAACTGCAGCAACAGCTCCCAATCCGAAGGAGCCAGGACCCAAAGACCTAGCTGGCCTGAAGGGCCCCCAGGGGGCCCCCAAGCAGCCCCTCTCCATTTGGGTCTGGGGGCTTTCGTTGGGCCGGGGACATGGGAGGTACCTGCAAGGTTGCAGTTCGCAGCCCAAGAAGCACTCTCCGGCCAACATGCCCAACGTCCAGCAACAGCTCCCAAACCGAAGGAGCCAGGACCCAAAGACCTAGCTGGCCTGAAGGGTCCCCAGGGTGCCCCCAAACAGCCCCTCTCAATTTGGGTCTGGGGGCTTTCGTTGCGCATGGATCATGGGAGGTACCTGCAAGGTTGCAGTAGCAGCCTGAGAAGCACTCTCTGGCCAACATGCCCAACGTCCAGCAACAGCTCCCAAACCCAAGGAGCCAGGACCCAAAGACCTAGCTGGCCTGAAGGGCCCCCAGGGGGCCCCCAAGCAGCCCCTCTCTATTTGGGTCTGGGGGCTTTCGTTGGGCCGGGGACCTGGGATGTACCTGCAAGGTTGCAGTTCGCAGCCCAAGAAGCACTCTCCGGTCAACATGCCCAACGTCCAGCAACAGCTCCCAAACCGAAGGAGCCAGGACCCAAAGACCTAGCTGGCCTGAAGGGGCCCCAGGGGGCCCCCAAGCAGCCCCTCTCAATTTGGGTCTCAGGGCTTTCATTGGGCATGGATCATGGGAGGTACCTGCAAGGTTGCAGTTCGCAGCCTGAGAAGCACTCTCCGGCCAACATGCCCAACGTCCAGCAACAGCTCCCAAACCGAAGGAGCCAGGACCCAAAGACCTAGCTGGCCTGAAGGGCCCCCAGGGGGCCCCCAAGCAGCCCCTCTCCATTTGGGTCTGGGGGCTTTCGTTGGGCCGGGGACCTGGGATGTACCTGCAAGGTTGCAGTTCGCAGCCCAAGAAGCACTCTCCGGTCAACATGCCCAACGTCCAGCAACAGCTCCCAAACCGAAGGAGCCAGGACCCAAAGACCTAGCTGGCCTGAAGGGGCCCCAGGGAGCCCCCAAACAGCCCCTCTCCATTTGGGTCTGGGGGCTTTCGTTGGGCCGGGAACCTGGGAGGTACCTGCAAGGTTGCAGTTCGCGGCCCGAGAAGCACTCTCCGGCCAACATGCCCAACTGCAGCAACAGCTCCCAAACCGAAGGAGCCAGGACCCAAAGACCTAGCTGGCCTGAAGGGCCCCCAGGGGGCCCCCAAGCAGCCCCTCTCCATTTGGGTCTGGGGGCTTTCGTTGGGCCTGGGACCTGGGAGGTACCTGCAAGGTTGCAGTTCGCAGCCCGAGAAGCACTCTCCGGCCAACATGCCCAACGTCCAGCAACAGCTCCCAAACCGAAGGAGCCAGGACCCAAAGACCTAGCTGGCCTGAAGGGCCCCCAGGGGGCCCCCAGGCAGCCCCTCTCAATTTGGGTCTGGGGACTTTCTTTGGGCCGGGGACATGGGAGGTACCTGCAAGGTTGCAGTTCGCGGCCCGAGAAGCACTCTCCGGCCAACATGCCCAACTGCAGAAACAGCTCCCAAACCGAAGGAGCCAGGACCCAAAGACCTAGCTGGCCTGAAGTGTCCCCAGGGGGCCCCCAAACAGCCCCTCTCAATTTGGGTCTGGGGGCTTTCGTTGGGCATGGAACCTGGGAGCTACCTGCAAGGTTGCAGTTCGCGGCCCGAGAAGCACTCTCTGGCCAACATGCCCAACGTCCAGCAACAGCTCCCAAACCGAAGGAGCCAGGACCCAAAGACCTAGCTGGCCTGAAGGGGCCCCAGGGGGCCCCCAAGCAGCCCCTCTCCATTTGGGTCTTGGGGCTTTCGTTGGGCCGGGAACCTGGGAGCTACATGCAAGGTTGCAGTTCGCGGCCCGAGAAGCACTCTCCGGCCAACATGCCCAACTGCAGAAACAGCTCCCAAACCGAAGGAGCCAGGACCCAAAGACCTAGCTGGCCTGAAGAGTCCCCAGGGGGCCCCCAAACAGCCCCTCTCAATTTGGGTCTACGGGCTTTCGTTGGGCATGGAACCTGGGAGGTACCTGCAAGGTTGCAGTTCGCAGCCCGAGAAGCACTCTCCGGCCAACATGCCCAACTGCAGCAACAGCTCCCAAACCGAAGGAGCCAGGACCCAAAGACCTAGCTGGCCTGAAGGGCCCCCAGGGGGCCCCCAAGCAGCCCCTCTCCAGTTGGGTCTTGCGGCTTTCATTGGGCCGGGGACCTGTGAGGTACCTGCAAGGTTGCAGTTCCAAGCCAGAGAAGCACTCTCCGGCCAACATGCCCAACGTCCAGCAACAGCTCCCAAACCGAAGGAGCCAGGACCCAAAGACCTAGCTGGCCTGAAGGGGCCCCAGGGGGCCCCCAAACAGCCCCTCTCCATTTGGGTCTGGGGGCTTTCGTTGGGCCGGGAACCTGGGAGCTACCTGCAAGGTTGCAGTTCGCGGCCCGAGAAGCACTCTCCGGCCAACATGCCCAACTGCAGCAACAGCTCCCAAACCGAAGGAGCCAGGTCCCAAAGACCTAGCTGGCCTGAAGGGCCCCCAGGGGGCCCCCAAACAGCCCCTCTCCATTTGGGTCTGGGGGCTTTCGTTGGGCCGGGGACCTGGGAGGTACCTGCAAGGTTGCAGTTCGCAGCCCGAGAAGCACTCTCCGGTCAACAGGCCCAACGTCCAGCAACAGCTCCCAAACCGAAGGAGCCAGGACCCAAAGACCTAGCTGGCCTGAAGGGGCCCCAGGGGGCCCCCAAACAGCCCCTCTCCATTTGGGTCTGGGGGCTTTCGTTGGGCCGGGGACCTGGGAGGTACCTGCAAGGTTGCAGTTCGCAGCCCGAGAAGCACTCTCCGGTCAACAGGCCCAACGTCCAGCAACAGCTCCCAAACCGAAGGAGCCAGGACCCAAAGACCTAGCTGGCCTGAAGGGGCCCCAGGGGGCCCCCAAACAGCCCCTCTCCATTTGGGTCTGGGGGCTTTCGTTGGGCCGGGAACATGGGAAGTGCCTGCAAGGTTGCAGTTCGCGGCCCGAGAAGCACTCTCCGGCCAACATGCCCAACGTCCAGCAACAGCTCCCAAACCCAAGGAGCCAGGACCCAAAGACCTAGCTGGCCTGAAGGGCCCCCAGGGGGCCCCCAAACAGCCCCTCTCAATTTGGGTCTGGGGGCTTTCGTTGGGCCGGGGACCTGGGAGGTACCTGCAAGGTTGCAGTTCGCAGCCCGAGAAGCACTCTCCGGTCAACATGCCCAACTGCAGCAACAGCTCCCAAACCGAAGGAGCCAGGACCCAAAGACCTAGCTGGCCTGAAGGGCCCCCAGGGGGCCCCCAAGCAGCCCCTCTCCATTTGGGTCTTGCGGCTTTCATTGGGCCGGGGACCTGTGAGGTACCTGCAAGGTTGCAGTTCCAAGCCAGAGAAGCACTCTCCGGCCAACATGCCCAATGTCCAGCAACAGCTCCCAAACCGAAGGAGCCAGGACCCAAAGACCTAGCTGACTTGAAGGGGCCCCAGGGGGCCCCCAAACAGCCCCTCTCCATTTGGGTGTGGGGGCTTTCGTTGGGCCGGTAACCTGGGAGGTACCTGCAAGGTTGCAGTTCGCGGCCCGAGAAGCACTCTCCGGCCAACATGCCCAACTGCAGCAACAGCTCCCAAACCGAAGGAGCCAGGACCCAAAGACCTAGCTGGCCTGAAGGGCCCCCAGGGGGCCCCCAAGCAGCCCCTCTCCATTTGGGTCTGGGGGCTTTCGTTGGGCCGGGGACCTGGGAGGTACCTGCAAGGTTGCAGTTCGCAGCCCGAGAAGCACTCTCCGGTCAACAGGCCCAACGTCCAGCAACAGCTCCCAAACCGAAGGAGCCAGGACCCAAAGACCTAGCTGGCCTGAAGGGGCCCCAGGGGGCCCCCAAACAGCCCCTCTCCATTTGGGTCTGGGGGCTTTCGTTGGGCCGAGAACCTGGGAGATACCTGCAAGGTTGCAGTTCACGGCCCGAGAACCACTCTCCGGCCAACATGCCCAACGTCCAGCAACAGCTCCCAAACCGAAGGAGCCAGGACCCAAAGACCTAGCTGGCCTGAAGGGGCCCCAGGGGGCCCCCAAACAGCCCCTCTCCATTTGGGTCTGGGGGCTTTCGTTGGGCCGGGAACATGGGAAGTGCCTGCAAGGTTGCAGTTCACGGCCCGAGAAGCACTCTCCGGCCAACATGCCCAACGTCCAGCAACAGCTCCCAAACCCAAGGAGCCAGGACCCAAAGACCTAGCTGGCCTGAAGGGCCCCCAGGGGGCCCCCAAACAGCCCCTCTCAATTTGGGTCTGGGGGCTTTCATTGGGCCGGGGACCTGGGAGGTACCTGCAAGGTTGCAGTTCGCAGCCCAAGAAGCACTCTCCGGTCAACAGGCCCAACTGCAGCAACAGCTCCCAATCCGAAGGAGCCAGGACCCAAAGACATAGCTGGCCTGAAGGGCCCCCAGGGGGCCCCCAAGCAGCCCCTCTCAATTTGGATCTGGGGGCTGTCTTTGGGCCTGGGACCTGGGAGGTACCTGCAAGGTTGCAGTTCACAGCCCGAGAAGCACTCTCCGGTCAACATGCCCAACGTCCAGCAACAGCTCCCAAACCGAAGGAGCCAGGACCCAAAGACCTAGCTGGCCTGAAGGGCCCCCAGGGGGCCCCCAAGCAGCCCCTCTCCATTTGGGTCTGGGGGCTTTCGTTGGGCCGGGGACCTGGGAGATACCTGCAAGGTTGCAGTTCGCAGCCCGAGAAGCACTCTCCGGCCAACATGCCCAACGTCCAGCAACAGCTCCCAAACCGAAGGAGCCAGGACCCAAAGACCTAGCTGGCCTGAAGGGTCCCCAGGGTGCCCCCAAACAGCCCCTCTCAATTTGGGTCTGGGGGCTTTCGTTGGGCATGGATCATGGGAGGTACCTGCAAGGTTGCAGTCGCAGCCTGAGAAGCACTCTCCGGCCAACATGCCCAACGTCCAGCAACAGCTCCCAAACCGAAGGAGCCAGGACCCAAAGACCTAGCTGGCCTGAAGGGCCCCCAGGGGGCCCCCAAGCAGCCCCTCTCCATTTGGGTCTGGGGGCTTTCGTTGGGCCGGGGACCTGGGATGTACCTGCAAGGTTGCAGTTCGCAGCCCAAGAAGCACTCTCCGGTCAACATGCCCAACGTCCAGCAACAGCTCCCAAACCGAAGGAGCCAGGACCCAAAGACCTAGCTGGCCTGAAGGGCCCCCAGAGGGCCCCCAAACAGCCCCTCTCCATTTGGGTCTGGCGGCTTTCGTTGGGCCGGGGACCTGGGAGGTACCTGCAAGGTTGCAGTTCGCGGCCCGAGAAGCACTCTCCGGCCAACATGCCCAACGTCCAGCAACAGCTCCCAAACCGAAGGAGCCAGGACCCAAAGACCTAGCTGGCCTGAAGGGGCCCCAGGGGGCCCCCAAACTGCCCCTCTCCATTTGGGTCTGGGGGCTTTCGTTGGGCCGGGAACCTGGGAGGTACCTGCAAGGTTGCAGTTCGCGGCCCGAGAAGCACTCTCCGGCCAACATGCCCAACTGCAGCAACAGCTCCCAAACCCAAGGAGCCAGGACCCAAAGACCTAGCTGGCCTGAAGGGCCCCCAGGGGGCCCCCAAGCAGCCCCTCTCCATTTGGGTCTGGGGGCTTTCGTTGGGCCTGGGACCTGGGAGGTACCTGCAAGGTTGCAGTTCGCAGCCCGAGAAGCACTCTCCGGCCAACATGCCCAACGTCCAGCAACAGCTCCCAAACCGAAGGAGTCAGTACCCAAAGACCTAGCTGGCCTGGAGTGTCCCCAGGGGGCCCGCAAGCAGCCCCTCTCAATTTTGGTCTGGGGGCTTTCGTTGGGCCGGGAACCTGGGAGGTGCCTGCAAGGTTGCAGTTCGCGGCCCGAGAAGCACTCTCCGGCCATCATGCCCAACGTCCAGCAACAGCTCCCAAACCCAAGGAGCCAGGACCCAAAGACCTAGCTGGCCTGAAGAGTCCCCAGGGGGCCCCCAAACAGCCCCTCTCCAGTTGGGTCTGGGGGCTTTCGTTGGGCCGAGAACCTGGGAGCTACCTGCAAGGTTGCAGTTCACGGCCCGAGAAGCACTCTCCGGCCAACATGCCCAACGTCCAGCAACAGCTCCCAAAGCGAAGGAGCCAGGACCCAAAGACCTAGCTGGCCTGAAGGGCCCCCAGGGGGCCCCCAAGCAGCCCCTCTCAATTTGGGTCTCAGGGCTTTCGTTGGGCATGGATCATGGGAGGTACCTGCAAGGTTGCAGTTCGCAGCCTGAGAAGCACTCTCCGGCCAACATGCCCAACGTCCAGCAACAGCTCCCAAACCGAAGGAGCCAGGACCCAAAGACCTAGCTGGCCTGAAGGGCCCCCAGGGGGCCCCCAAGCAGCCCCTCTCCATTTGGGTCTGGGGGCTTTCGTTGGGCCGGGGACCTGGGATGTACCTGCAAGGTTGCAGTTCGCAGCCCAAGAAGCACTCTCCGGTCAACATGCCCAACGTCCAGCAACAGCTCCCAAACCGAAGGAGCCAGGACCCAAAGACCTAGCTGGCCTGAAGGGCCCCCAGAGGGCCCCCAAACAGCCCCTCTCCATTTGGGTCTGGCGGCTTTCGTTGGGCCGGGGACCTGGGAGGTACCTGCAAGGTTGCAGTTCGCGGCCCGAGAAGCACTCTCCGGCCAACATGCCCAACGTCCAGCAACAGCTCCCAAACCGAAGGAGCCAGGACCCAAAGACCTAGCTGGCCTGAAGGGGCCCCAGGGGGCCCCCAAACAGCCCCTCTCCATTTGGGTCTGGGGGCTTTCGTTGGGCCGGGAACCTGGGAGGTACCTGCAAGGTTGCAGTTCGCGGCCCGAGAAGCACTCTCCGGCCAACATGCCCAACTGCAGCAACAGCTCCCAAACCCAAGGAGCCAGGACCCAAAGACCTAGCTGGCCTGAAGGGCCCCCAGGGGGCCCCCAAGCAGCCCCTCTCCATTTGGGTCTGGGGGCTTTCGTTGGGCCTGGGACCTGGGAGGTACCTGCAAGGTTGCAGTTCGCAGCCCGAGAAGCACTCTCCGGCCAACATGCCCAACGTCCAGCAACAGCTCCCAAACCGAAGGAGTCAGGACCCAAAGACCTAGCTGGCCTGGAGTGTCCCCAGGGGGCCCGCAAGCAGCCCCTCTCAATTTTGGTCTGGGGGCTTTCGTTGGGCCGGGAACCTGGGAGGTGCCTGCAAGGTTGCAGTTCGCAGCCCGAGAAGCACTCTCCGGCCATCATGCCCAACGTCCAGCAACAGCTCCCAAACCCAAGGAGCCAGGACCCAAAGACCTAGCTGGCCTGAAGAGTCCCCAGGGGGCCCCCAAACAGCCCCTCTCCAGTTGGGTCTGGGGGCTTTCGTTGGGCCGAGAACCTGGGAGCTACCTGCAAGGTTGCAGTTCACGGCCCGAGAAGCACTCTCCGGCCAACATGCCCAACGTCCAGCAACAGCTCCCAAAGCGAAGGAGCCAGGACCCAAAGACCTAGCTGGCCTGAAGGGCCCCCAGGGGGCCCCCAAGCAGCCCCTCTCCATTTGGGTCCGGGGGATTTCATTGGGCCTTGGACCTGGGAGGTACCTGCAAGGTTGCAGTTCGCAGCCCGAGAAGCACTCTCCGGTCAACATGCCCAACGTCCAGCAACAGCTCCCAAACCGAAGGAGCCAGGACCCAAAGACCTAGCTGGCCTGAAGGGCCCCCAGGGGGCCCCCAGGCAGCCCCTCTCAATTTGGGTCTGGGGGCTTTCTTTGGGCCGGGGACCTGTGAGGTACCTGCAAGGTTGCAGTTCGCGGCCCGAGAAGCACTCTCCGGCCAACATGCCCAACTGCAGCAACAGCTCCCAAACCGAAGGAGCCAGGACCCAAAGACCTAGCTGGCCTGAAGGGCCCCCAGGGGGCCCCCAAGCAGCCCCTCTCCATTTGGGTCTTGCGGCTTTCATTGGGCCGGGGACCTGTGAGGTACCTGCAAGGTTGCAGTTCCAAGCCAGAGAAGCACTCTCCGGCCAACATGCCCAACGTCCAGCAACAGCTCCCAAACCGAAGGAGCCAGGACCCAAAGACCTAGCTGGCCTGAAGGGGCCCCAGGGGGCCCCCAAACAGCCCCTCTCCATTTGGGTCTGGGGGCTTTCGTTGGGCCGGGAACCTGGGAGCTACCTGCAAGGTTGCAGTTCGCGGCCCGAGAAGCACTCTCCGGCCAACATGCCCAACTGCAGCAACAGCTCCCAAACCGAAGGAGCCAGGACCCAAAGACCTAGCTGGCCTGAAGGGCCCCCAGGGGGCCCCCAAGCAGCCCCTCTCCATTTGGGTCTGGGGGCTTTCGTTGGGCCGGGGACCTGGGAGGTACCTGCAAGGTTGCAGTTCGCAGCCCGAGAAGCACTCTCCGGTCAACAGGCCCAACGTCCAGCAACAGCTCCCAAACCGAAGGAGCCAGGACCCAAAGACCTAGCTGGCCTGAAGGGGCCCCAGGGGGCCCCCAAACAGCCCCTCTCCATTTGGGTATGGGGGCTTTCGTTGGGCCGAGAACCTGGGAGCTACCTGCAAGGTTGCAGTTCGCGGCCCGAGAACCACTCTCCGGCCAACATGCCCAACGTCCAGCAACAGCTCCCAAACCGAAGGAGCCAGGACCCAAAGACCTAGCTGGCCTGAAGGGGCCCCAGGGGGCCCCCAAACAGCCCCTCTCAATTTGGGTCTGGGGGCTTTCGTTGGGCCGGGAACATGGGAAGTGCCTGCAAGGTTGCAGTTCGCGGCCCGAGAAGCACTCTCCGGCCAACAGGCCCAACGTCCAGCAACAGCTCCCAAACCCAAGGAGCCAGGACCCAAAGACCTAGCTGGCCTGAAGGGCCCCCAGGGGGCCCCCAGGCAGCCCCTCTCAATTTGGGTCTGGGGGCTTTCTTTGGGCCGGGGACATGGGAGGTACCTGCAAGGTTGCAGTTCACGGCCCGAGAAGCACTCTCCGGCCAACATGCCCAACGTCCAGCAACAGCTCCCAAACCCAAGGAGCCAGGACCCAAAGACCTAGCTGGCCTGAAGGGCCCCCAGGGGGCCCCCAAACAGCCCCTCTCCATTTGGGTCTGGGGGCTTTCGTTGGGCCGGGGACCTGGGAGGTACCTGCAAGGTTGCAGTTCCAAGCCCGAGAAGCACTCTCCGGCCAACATGCCCAACGTCCAGCAACAGCTCCCAAACCGAAGGAGCCAGGACCCAAAGACCTAGCTGGCCTGAAGGGGCCCCAGGGGGCCCCCAAGCAGCCCCTCTCCATTTGGGTCTTGGGGCTTTCGTTGGGCCGGGAACCTGGGAGCTACCTGCAAGGTTGCAGTTCGCGGCCCGAGAAGCACTCTCCGGCCAACATGCCCAACTGCAGAAACAGCTCCCAAACCGAAGGAGCCAGGACCCAAAGACCTAGCTGGCCTGAAGAGTCCCCAGGGGGCCCCCAAACAGCCCCTCTCATTTTGGGTCTACGGGCTTTCGTTGGGCATGGAACCTGGGAGGTACCTGCAAGGTTGCAGTTCGCAGCCCGAGAAGCACTCTCCGGCCAACATGCCCAACTGCAGCAACAGCTCCCAAACCGAAGGAGCCAGGACCCAAAGACCTAGCTGGCCTGAAGGGCCCCCAGGGGGCCCCCAAGCAGCCCCTCTCCATTTGGGTCTTGCGGCTTTCATTGGGCCGGGGACCTGTGAGGTACCTGCAAGGTTGCAGTTCCAAGCCAGAGAAGCACTCTCCGGCCAACATGCCCAACGTCCAGCAACAGCTCCCAAACCGAAGGAGCCAGGACCCAAAGACCTAGCTGGCCTGAAGGGGCCCCAGGGGGCCCCCAAACAGCCCCTCTCCATTTGGGTCTGGGGGCTTTCGTTGGGCCGGGAACCTGGGAGGTACCTGCAAGGTTGCAGTTCGCGGCCCGAGAAGCACTCTCCGGCCAAAATGCCCAACTGCAGCAACAGCTCCCAAACCGAAGGAGCCAGGACCCAAAGACCTAGCTGGCCTGAAGGGCCCCCAGGGGGCCCCCAAGCAGCCCCTCTCCATTTGGGTCTGGGGGCTTTCGTTGGGCCGGGGACCTGGGAGGTACCTGCAAGGTTGCAGTTCGCAGCCCGAGAAGCACTCTCCGGTCAACAGGCCCAACGTCCAGCAACAGCTCCCAAACCGAAGGAGCCAGGACCCAAAGACCTAGCTGGCCTGAAGGGGCCCCAGGGGGCCCCCAAACAGCCCCTCTCCATTTGGGTATGGGGGCTTTCGTTGGGCCGAGAACCTGGGAGCTACCTGCAAGGTTGCAGTTCACGGCCCGAGAACCACTCTCCGGCCAACATGCCCAACGTCCAGCAACAGCTCCCAAACCGAAGGAGCCAGGACCCAAAGACCTAGCTGGCCTGAAGGGGCCCCAGGGGGCCCCCAAACAGCCCCTCTCCATTTGGGTCTGGGGGCTTTCGTTGGGCCGGGAACATGGGAAGTGCCTGCAAGGTTGCAGTTCGCGGCCCGAGAAGCACTCTCCGGCCAACATGCCCAACGTCCAGCAACAGCTCCCAAACCGAAGGAGCCAGGACCCAAAGACCTAGCTGGCCTGAAGGGCCCCCAGGGGGCCCCCAAACAGCCCCTCTCCATTTGGGTCTGGCGGCTTTCGTTGGGCCGGGGACCTGGGAGGTACCTGCAAGGTTGCAGTTCCAAGCCCGAGAAGCACTCTCCGGCCAACATGCCCAACGTCCAGCAACAGCTCCCAAACCGAAGGAGCCAGGACCCAAAGACCTAGCTGGCCTGAAGGGGCCCCAGGGGGCCCCCAAGCAGCCCCTCTCCATTTGGGTCTTGGGGCTTTCGTTGGGCCGGGAACCTGGGAGAATCCTGCAAGGTTGCAGTTCGCGGCCCGAGAAGCACTCTCCGGCCAACATGCCCAACTGCAGAAACAGCTCCCAAACCGAAGGAGCCAGGACCCAAAGACCTAGCTGGCCTGAAGAGTCCCCAGGGGGCCCCCAAACAGCCCCTCTCAATTTGGGTCTACGGGCTTTCGTTGGGCATGGAACCTGGGAGGTACCTGCAAGGTTGCAGTTCGCAGCCCGAGAAGCACTCTCCGGCCAACATGCCCAACTGCAGCAACAGCTCCCAAACCGAAGGAGCCAGGACCCAAAGACCTAGCTGGCCTGAAGGGCCCCCAGGGGGCCCCCAAGCAGCCCCTCTCCATTTGGATCTTGCGGCTTTCATTGGGCCGGGAACCTGGGAGGTACCTGCAAGGTTGCAGTTCGCGGCCTGAGAAGCACTCTCCGGCCAACATGCCCAACGTCCAGCAACAGCTCCCAAACCGAAGGAGCCAGGACCCAAAGACCTAGCTGGCCTGAAGGGGCCCCAGGGGGCCCCCAAACAGCCCCTCTCCATTTGGGTCTGGGGGCTTTCGTTGGGCCGGGAACCTGGGAGCTACCTGCAAGGTTGCAGTTCGCGGCCCGAGAAGCACTCTCCGGCCAACATGCCCAACTGCAGCAACAGCTCCCAAACCGAAGGAGCCAGGACCCAAAGACCTAGCTGGCCTGAAGTGCCCCCAGGGGGCCCCCAAGCAGCCCCTCTCAATTTGGGTCTGGGGGCTTTCGTTGGGCCGGGGACCTGTGAGGTACCTGCAAGGTTGCAGTTCGCAGCCCGAGAAGCACTCTCCGGCCAACATGCCCAACTGCAGCAACAGCTCCCAAACCCAAGGAGCCAGGACCCAAAGACCTAGCTGGCCTGAAGGGGCCCCAGGGGGCCCCCAAGCAGCCCCTCTCCATTTGGGTCTTGCGGCTTTCATTGGGCCGGGGACCTGTGAGGTACCTGCAAGGTTGCAGTTCACGGCCCGAGAAGCACTCTCCGGCCAACATGCCCAACGTCCAGCAACAGCTCCCAAACCGAAGGAGCCAGGACCCAAAGACCTAGCTGGCCTGAAGGGGCCCCAGGGGGCCCCCAAACAGCCCCTCTCCATTTGGGTCTGGGGGCTTTCGTTGGGCCGGGAACATGGGAGCTACCTGCAAGGTTGCAGTTCGCGGCCCGAGAAGCACTCTCCGGCCAACATGCCCAACTGCAGCAACAGCTCCCAAACCGAAGGAGCCAGGACCCAAAGACCTAGCTGGCCTGAAGGGCCCCCAGGGGGCCCCCAAGCAGCCCCTCTCCATTTGGGTCTGGGGGCTTTCGTTGGGCCGGGGACCTGGGAGGTACCTGCAAGGTTGCAGTTCGCAGCCCGAGAAGCACTCTCCGGCCAACATGCCCAACTGCAGCAACAGCTCCCAAACCGAAGGAGCCAGGACCCAAAGACCTAGCTGGCCTGAAGGGCCCCCAGGGGGCCCCCAAGCAGCCCCTCTCCATTTGGGTCTTGCGGCTTTCATTGGGCCGGGGACCTGTGAGGTACCTGCAAGGTTGCAGTTCCAAGCCAGAGAAGCACTCTCCGGCCAACATGCCCAACGTCCAGCAACAGCTCCCAAACCGAAGGAGCCAGGACCCAAAGACCTAGCTGGCCTGAAGGGGCCCCAGGGGGCCCCCAAACAGCCCCTCTCCATTTGGGTCTGGGGGCTTTCGTTGGGCCGGGAACCTGGGAGGTACCTGCAAGGTTGCAGTTCGCGGCCCGAGAAGCACTCTCCGGCCAAAATGCCCAACTGCAGCAACAGCTCCCAAACCGAAGGAGCCAGGACCCAAAGACCTAGCTGGCCTGAAGGGCCCCCAGGGGGCCCCCAAGCAGCCCCTCTCCATTTGGGTCTGGGGGCTTTCGTTGGGCCGGGGACCTGGGAGGTACCTGCAAGGTTGCAGTTCGCAGCCCGAGAAGCACTCTCCGGTCAACAGGCCCAACGTCCAGCAACAGCTCCCAAACCGAAGGAGCCAGGACCCAAAGACCTAGCTGGCCTGAAGGGGCCCCAGGGGGCCCCCAAACAGCCCCTCTCCATTTGGGTATGGGGGCTTTCGTTGGGCCGAGAACCTGGGAGCTACCTGCAAGGTTGCAGTTCACGGCCCGAGAACCACTCTCCGGCCAACATGCCCAACGTCCAGCAACAGCTCCCAAACCGAAGGAGCCAGGACCCAAAGACCTAGCTGGCCTGAAGGGGCCCCAGGGGGCCCCCAAACAGCCCCTCTCCATTTGGGTCTGGGGGCTTTCGTTGGGCCGGGAACATGGGAAGTGCCTGCAAGGTTGCAGTTCGCGGCCCGAGAAGCACTCTCCGGCCAACATGCCCAACGTCCAGCAACAGCTCCCAAACCGAAGGAGCCAGGACCCAAAGACCTAGCTGGCCTGAAGGGCCCCCAGGGGGCCCCCAAACAGCCCCTCTCCATTTGGGTCTGGCGGCTTTCGTTGGGCCGGGGACCTGGGAGGTACCTGCAAGGTTGCAGTTCCAAGCCCGAGAAGCACTCTCCGGCCAACATGCCCAACGTCCAGCAACAGCTCCCAAACCGAAGGAGCCAGGACCCAAAGACCTAGCTGGCCTGAAGGGGCCCCAGGGGGCCCCCAAGCAGCCCCTCTCCATTTGGGTCTTGGGGCTTTCGTTGGGCCGGGAACCTGGGAGAATCCTGCAAGGTTGCAGTTCGCGGCCCGAGAAGCACTCTCCGGCCAACATGCCCAACTGCAGAAACAGCTCCCAAACCGAAGGAGCCAGGACCCAAAGACCTAGCTGGCCTGAAGAGTCCCCAGGGGGCCCCCAAACAGCCCCTCTCAATTTGGGTCTGGGGGCTTTCGTTGGGCATGGAACCTGGGAGGTACCTGCAAGGTTGCAGTTCGCAGCCCGAGAAGCACTCTCCGGCCAACATGCCCAACTGCAGCAACAGCTCCCAAACCGAAGGAGCCAGGACCCAAAGACCTAGCTGGCCTGAAGGGCCCCCAGGGGGCCCCCAAGCAGCCCCTCTCCATTTGGATCTTGCGGCTTTCATTGGGCCGGGGACCTGTGAGGTACCTGCAAGGTTGCAGTTCGCAGCCTGAGAAGCACTCTCCGGCCAACATGCCCAACGTCCAGCAACAGCTCCCAAACCGAAGGAGCCAGGACCCAAAGACCTAGCTGGCCTGAAGGGGCCCCAGGGGGCCCCCAAACAGCCCCTCTCCATTTGGGTCTGGGGGCTTTCGTTGGGCCGGGAACCTGGGAGCTACCTGCAAGGTTGCAGTTCGCGGCCCGAGAAGCACTCTCCGGCCAACATGCCCAACTGCAGCAACAGCTCCCAAACCGAAGGAGCCAGGACCCAAAGACCTAGCTGGCCTGAAGTGCCCCCAGGGGGCCCCCAAGCAGCCCCTCTCAATTTGGGTCTGGGGGCTTTCGTTGGGCCGGGGACCTGTGAGGTACCTGCAAGGTTGCAGTTCGCAGCCCGAGAAGCACTCTCCGGCCAACATGCCCAACTGCAGCAACAGCTCCCAAACCGAAGGAGCCAGGACCCAAAGACCTAGCTGGCCTGAAGGGGCCCCAGGGGGCCACCAAGCAGCCCCTCTCCATTTGGGTCTTGCGGCTTTCATTGGGCCGGGGACCTGTGAGGTACCTGCAAGGTTGCAGTTCACGGCCCGAGAAGCACTCTCCGGCCAACATGCCCAACGTCCAGCAACAGCTCCCAAACCGAAGGAGCCAGGACCCAAAGACCTAGCTGGCCTGAAGGGGCCCCAGGGGGCCCCCAAACAGCCCCTCTCCATTTGGGTCTGGGGGCTTTCGTTGGGCCGGGAACATGGGAGCTACCTGCAAGGTTGCAGTTCGCGGCCCGAGAAGCACTCTCCGGCCAACATGCCCAACTGCAGCAACAGCTCCCAAAGCGAAGGAGCAAGGACACAAAGACCTAGCTGGCCTGAAGGGCCCCCAGGGGGCCACCAAGCAGCCCCTCTCAATTTGGGTCTGGGGGCTTTCGTTGGGCATGGATACCTGAGAGATACCTGCAAGGTTGCAGTTCGCGGCCCGAGAAGCACTCTCCGGCCAACATGCCCAACGTCCAGCAACAGCTCCCAAACCGAAGGAGCCAGGACCCAAAGACCTAGCTGGCCTGAAGGGGCCCCAGGGGGCCCCCAAACAGCCCCTCTCCATTTGGGTCTGGGGGCTTTCGTTGGGCCGGGAACCTGGGAGGTACCTGCAAGGTTGCAGTTCGCGGCCCGAGAAGCACTCTCCGGCCAACATGCCCAACTGCAGCAACAGCTCCCAAACCCAAGGAGCCAGGACCCAAAGACCTAGCTGGCCTGAAGGGCCCCCAGGGGGCCCCCAAGCAGCCCCTCTCCATTTGGGTCTGGGGGCTTTCGTTGGGCCTGGGACCTGGGAGGTACCTGCAAGGTTGCAGTTCGCAGCCCGAGAAGCACTCTCCGGCCAACATGCCCAACGTCCAGCAACAGCTCCCAAACCGAAGGAGTCAGGACCCAAAGACCTAGCTGGCCTGGAGTGTCCCCAGGGGGCCCGCAAGCAGCCCCTCTCAATTTTGGTCTGGGGGCTTTCGTTGGGCCGGGAACCTGGGAGGTGCCTGCAAGGTTGCAGTTCGCGGCCCGAGAAGCACTCTCCGGCCATCATGCCCAACGTCCAGCAACAGCTCCCAAACCCAAGGAGCCAGGACCCAAAGACCTAGCTGGCCTGAAGAGTCCCCAGGGGGCCCCCAAACAGCCCCTCTCCAGTTGGGTCTGGGGGCTTTCGTTGGGCCGAGAACCTGGGAGCTACCTGCAAGGTTGCAGTTCACGGCCCGAGAAGCACTCTCCGGCCAACATGCCCAACGTCCAGCAACAGCTCCCAAAGCGAAGGAGCCAGGACCCAAAGACCTAGCTGGCCTGAAGGGCCCCCAGGGGGCCCCCAAGCAGCCCCTCTCCATTTGGGTCCGGGGGATTTCATTGGGCCTTGGACCTGGGAGGTACCTGCAAGGTTGCAGTTCGCAGCCCGAGAAGCACTCTCCGGTCAACATGCCCAACGTCCAGCAACAGCTCCCAAACCGAAGGAGCCAGGACCCAAAGACCTAGCTGGCCTGAAGGGCCCCCAGGGGGCCCCCAGGCAGCCCCTCTCAATTTGGGTCTGGGGGCTTTCTTTGGGCCGGGGACCTGTGAGGTACCTGCAAGGTTGCAGTTCACGGCCCGAGAACCACTCTCCGGCCAACATGCCCAACGTCCAGCAACAGCTCCCAAACCGAAGGAGCCAGGACCCAAAGACCTAGCTGGCCTGAAGGGCCCCCAGGGGGCCCCCAAACAGCCCCTCTCCATTTGGGTCTGGCGGCTTTCGTTGGGCCGGGGACCTGGGAGGTACCTGCAAGGTTGCAGTTCACGGTCCGAGAAGCACTCTCCGGTCAACATGCCCAACGTCCAGCAACAGCTCCCAAACCGAAGGAGCCAGGACCCAAAGACCTAGCTGGCCTGAAGGGGCCCCAGGGGGCCCCCAAACAGCCCCTCTCCATTTGGGTCTGGGGGCTTTCGTTGGGCCGGGAACCTGGGAGGTACCTGCAAGGTTGCAGTTCGCGGCCCGAGAAGCACTCTCCGGCCAAAATGCCCAACTGCAGCAACAGCTCCCAAACCGAAGGAGCCAGGACCCAAAGACCTAGCTGGCCTGAAGGGCCCCCAGGGGGCCCCCAAGCAGCCCCTCTCCATTTGGGTCTGGGGGCTTTCGTTGGGCCGGGGACCTGGGAGGTACCTGCAAGGTTGCAGTTCGCAGCCCGAGAAGCACTCTCCGGTCAACAGGCCCAACGTCCAGCAACAGCTCCCAAACCGAAGGAGCCAGGACCCAAAGACCTAGCTGGCCTGAAGGGGCCCCAGGGGGCCCCCAAACAGCCCCTCTCCATTTGGGTATGGGGGCTTTCGTTGGGCCGAGAACCTGGGAGCTACCTGCAAGGTTGCAGTTCACGGCCCGAGAACCACTCTCCGGCCAACATGCCCAACGTCCAGCAACAGCTCCCAAACCGAAGGAGCCAGGACCCAAAGACCTAGCTGGCCTGAAGGGGCCCCAGGGGGCCCCCAAACAGCCCCTCTCCATTTGGGTCTGGGGGCTTTCGTTGGGCCGGGAACATGGGAAGTGCCTGCAAGGTTGCAGTTCGCGGCCCGAGAAGCACTCTCCGGCCAACATGCCCAACGTCCAGCAACAGCTCCCAAAGCGAAGGAGCCAGGACCCAAAGACCTAGCTGGCCTGAAGGGCCCCCAGGGGGCCCCCAAACAGCCCCTCTCCATTTGGGTCTGGCGGCTTTCGTTGGGCCGGGGACCTGGGAGGTACCTGCAAGGTTGCAGTTCCAAGCCCGAGAAGCACTCTCCGGCCAACATGCCCAACGTCCAGCAACAGCTCCCAAACCGAAGGAGCCAGGACCCAAAGACCTAGCTGGCCTGAAGGGGCCCCAGGGGGCCCCCAAGCAGCCCCTCTCCATTTGGGTCTTGGGGCTTTCGTTGGGCCGGGAACCTGGGAGAATCCTGCAAGGTTGCAGTTCGCGGCCCGAGAAGCACTCTCCGGCCAACATGCCCAACTGCAGAAACAGCTCCCAAACCGAAGGAGCCAGGACCCAAAGACCTAGCTGGCCTGAAGAGTCCCCAGGGGGCCCCCAAACAGCCCCTCTCAATTTGGGTCTACGGGCTTTCGTTGGGCATGGAACCTGGGAGGTACCTGCAAGGTTGCAGTTCGCAGCCCGAGAAGCACTCTCCGGCCAACATGCCCAACTGCAGCAACAGCTCCCAAACCGAAGGAGCCAGGACCCAAAGACCTAGCTGGCCTGAAGGGCCCCCAGGGGGCCCCCAAGCAGCCCCTCTCCATTTGGATCTTGCGGCTTTCATTGGGCCGGGGACCTGTGAGGTACCTGCAAGGTTGCAGTTCGCAGCCTGAGAAGCACTCTCCGGCCAACATGCCCAACGTCCAGCAACAGCTCCCAAACCGAAGGAGCCAGGACCCAAAGACCTAGCTGGCCTGAAGGGGCCCCAGGGGGCCCCCAAACAGCCCCTCTCCATTTGGGTCTGGGGGCTTTCGTTGGGCCGGGAACCTGGGAGCTACCTGCAAGGTTGCAGTTCGCGGCCCGAGAAGCACTCTCCGGCCAACATGCCCAACTGCAGCAACAGCTCCCAAACCGAAGGAGCCAGGACCCAAAGACCTAGCTGGCCTGAAGTGCCCCCAGGGGGCCCCCAAGCAGCCCCTCTCAATTTGGGTCTGGGGGCTTTCGTTGGGCCGGGGACCTGTGAGGTACCTGCAAGGTTGCAGTTCGCAGCCCGAGAAGCACTCTCCGGCCAACATGCCCAACTGCAGCAACAGCTCCCAAACCGAAGGAGCCAGGACCCAAAGACCTAGCTGGCCTGAAGGGGCCCCAGGGGGCCACCAAGCAGCCCCTCTCCATTTGGGTCTTGCGGCTTTCATTGGGCCGGGGACCTGTGAGGTACCTGCAAGGTTGCAGTTCACGGCCCGAGAAGCACTCTCCGGCCAACATGCCCAACGTCCAGCAACAGCTCCCAAACCGAAGGAGCCAGGACCCAAAGACCTAGCTGGCCTGAAGGGGCCCCAGGGGGCCCCCAAACAGCCCCTCTCCATTTGGGTCTGGGGGCTTTCGTTGGGCCGGGAACATGGGAGCTACCTGCAAGGTTGCAGTTCGCGGCCCGAGAAGCACTCTCCGGCCAACATGCCCAACTGCAGCAACAGCTCCCAAAGCGAAGGAGCAAGGACACAAAGACCTAGCTGGCCTGAAGGGCCCCCAGGGGGCCCCCAAGCAGCCCCTCTCAATTTGGGTCTGGGGGCTTTCGTTGGGCATGGATACCTGAGAGATACCTGCAAGGTTGCAGTTCGCGGCCCGAGAAGCACTCTCCGGCCAACATGCCCAACGTCCAGCAACAGCTCCCAAACCGAAGGAGCCAGGACCCAAAGACCTAGCTGGCCTGAAGGGGCCCCAGGGGGCCCCCAAACAGCCCCTCTCCATTTGGGTCTGGGGGCTTTCGTTGGGCCGGGAACCTGGGAGGTACCTGCAAGGTTGCAGTTCGCGGCCCGAGAAGCACTCTCCGGCCAACATGCCCAACTGCAGCAACAGCTCCCAAACCCAAGGAGCCAGGACCCAAAGACCTAGCTGGCCTGAAGGGCCCCCAGGGGGCCCCCAAGCAGCCCCTCTCCATTTGGGTCTGGGGGCTTTCGTTGGGCCTGGGACCTGGGAGGTACCTGCAAGGTTGCAGTTCGCAGCCCGAGAAGCACTCTCCGGCCAACATGCCCAACGTCCAGCAACAGCTCCCAAACCGAAGGAGTCAGGACCCAAAGACCTAGCTGGCCTGGAGTGTTCCCAGGGGGCCCGCAAGCAGCCCCTCTCAATTTTGGTCTGGGGGCTTTCGTTGGGCCGGGAACCTGGGAGGTGCCTGCAAGGTTGCAGTTCGCGGCCCGAGAAGCACTCTCCGGCCATCATGCCCAACGTCCAGCAACAGCTCCCAAACCCAAGGAGCCAGGACCCAAAGACCTAGCTGGCCTGAAGAGTCCCCAGGGGGCCCCCAAACAGCCCCTCTCCAGTTGGGTCTGGGGGCTTTCGTTGGGCCGAGAAACTGGGAGCTACCTGCAAGGTTGCAGTTCACGGCCCGAGAAGCACTCTCCGGCCAACATGCCCAACGTCCAGCAACAGCTCCCAAAGCGAAGGAGCCAGGACCCAAAGACCTAGCTGGCCTGAAGGGCCCCCAGGGGGCCCCCAAGCAGCCCCTCTCCATTTGGGTCCGGGGGATTTCATTGGGCCTTGGACCTGGGAGGTACCTGCAAGGTTGCAGTTCGCAGCCCGAGAAGCACTCTCCGGTCAACATGCCCAACGTCCAGCAACAGCTCCCAAACCGAAGGAGCCAGGACCCAAAGACCTAGCTGGCCTGAAGGGCCCCCAGGGGGCCCCCAGGCAGCCCCTCTCAATTTGGGTCTGGGGGCTTTCTTTGGGCCGGGGACCTGTGAGGTACCTGCAAGGTTGCAGTTCACGGTCCGAGAACCACTCTCCGGCCAACATGCCCAACGTCCAGCAACAGCTCCCAAACCGAAGGAGCCAGGACCCAAAGACCTAGCTGGCCTGAAGGGCCCCCAGGGGGCCCCCAAACAGCCCCTCTCCATTTGGGTCTGGCGGCTTTCGTTGGGCCGGGGACCTGGGAGGTACCTGCAAGGTTGCAGTTCACGGCCCGAGAAGCACTCTCCGGTCAACATGCCCAACGTCCAGCAACAGCTCCCAAACCGAAGGAGCCAGGACCCAAAGACCTAGCTGGCCTGAAGGGGCCCCAGGGGGCCCCCAAGCAGCCCCTCTCCATTTGGGTCTTGGGGCTTTCGTTGGGCTGGGAACCTGGGAGCTACATGCAAGGTTGCAGTTCGCGGCCCGAGAAGCACTCTCCGGCCAACATGCCCAACTGCAGAAACAGCTCCCAAACCGAAGGAGCCAGGACCCAAAGACCTAGCTGGCCTGAAGAGTCCCCAGGGGGCCCCGAAACAGCCCCTCTCAAATTGGGTCTACGGGCTTTCGTTGGGCATGGAACCTGGGAGGTACCTGCAAGGTTGCAGTTCGCAGCCCGAGAAGCACTCTCCGGCCAACATGCCCAACTGCAGCAACAGCTCCCAAACCGAAGGAGCCAGGACCCAAAGACCTAGCTGGCCTGAAGGGCCCCCAGGGGGCCCCCAAGCAGCCCCTCTCCATTTGGGTCTTGCGGCTTTCATTGGGCCGGGGACCTGTGAGGTACCTGCAAGGTTGCAGTTCCAAGCCAGAGAAGCACTCTCCGGCCAACATGCCCAACGTCCAGCAACAGCTCCCAAACCGAAGGAGCCAGGACCCAAAGACCTAGCTGGCCTGAAGGGGCCCCAGGGGGCCCCCAAACAGCCCCTCTCCATTTGGGTCTGGGGGCTTTCGTTGGGCCGGGAACCTGGGAGCTACCTGCAAGGTTGCAGTTCGCGGCCCGAGAAGCACTCTCCGGCCAACATGCCCAACTGCAGCAACAGCTCCCAAACCGAAGGAGCCAGGACCCAAAGACCTAGCTGGCCTGAAGGGCCCCCAGGGGGCCCCCAAGCAGCCCCTCTCCATTTGGGTCTGGGGGCTTTCGTTGGGCCGGGGACCTGGGAGGTACCTGCAAGGTTGCAGTTCGCAGCCCGAGAAGCACTCTCCGGTCAACAGGCCCAACGTCCAGCAACAGCTCCCAAACCGAAGGAGCCAGGACCCAAAGACCTAGCTGGCCTGAAGGGGCCCCAGGGGGCCCCCAAACAGCCCCTCTCCATTTGGGTCTGGGGGCTTTCGTTGGGCCGAGAACCTGGGAGCTACCTGCAAGGTTGCAGTTCGCGGCCCGAGAACCACTCTCCGGCCAACATGCCCAACGTCCAGCAACAGCTCCCAAACCGAAGGAGCCAGGACCCAAAGACCTAGCTGGCCTGAAGGGGCCCCAGGGGGCCCCCAAACAGCCCCTCTCCATTTGGGTCTGGGGGCTTTCGTTGGGCCGGGAATATGGGAAGTGCCTGCAAGGTTGCAGTTCACGGCCCGAGAAGCACTCTCCGGCCAACATGCCCAACGTCCAGCAACAGCTCCCAAACCCAAGGAGCCAGGACCCAAAGACCTAGCTGGCCTGAAGGGCCCCCAGGGGGCCCCCAAACAGCCCCTCTCCATTTGGGTCTGGGGGCTTTCGTTGGGCCGGGGACCTGGGAGGTACCTGCAAGTTTGCAGTTCATGGCCCGAGAACCACTCTCCGGCCAACATGCCCAACGTCCAGCAACAGCTCCCAAACCGAAGGAGCCAGGACCCAAAGACCTAGCTGGCCTGAAGGGGCCCCAGGGGGCCCCCAAGCAGCCCCTCTCCATTTGGGTCTTGGGGCTTTCGTTGGGCCGGGAACCTGGGAGCTACCTGCAAGGTTGCAGTTCGCGGCCCGAGAAGCACTCTCCGGCCAACATGCCCAACTGCAGAAACAGCTCCCAAACCGAAGGAGCCAGGACCCAAAGACCTAGCTGGCCTGAAGAGTCCCCAGGGGGCGCCCAAACAGCCCCTCTCATTTTGGGTCTACGGGCTTTCGTTGGGCATGGAACCTGGGAGGTACCTGCAAGGTTGCAGTTCGCAGCCCGAGAAGCACTCTCCGGCCAACATGCCCAACTGCAGCAACAGCTCCCAAACCGAAGGAGCCAGGACCCAAAGACCTAGCTGGCCTGAAGGGCCCCCAGGGGGCCCCCAAGCAGCCCCTCTCCATTTGGGTCTTGCGGCTTTCATTGGGCCGGGGACCTGTGAGGTACCTGCAAGGTTGCAGTTCCAAGCCAGAGAAGCACTCTCCGGCCAACATGCCCAACGTCCAGCAACAGCTCCCAAACCGAAGGAGCCAGGACCCAAAGACCTAGCTGGCCTGAAGGGGCCCCAGGGGGCCCCCAAACAGCCCCTCTCCATTTGGGTCTGGGGGCTTTCGTTGGGCCGAGAACCTGGGAGGTACCTGCAAGGTTGCAGTTCGCGGCCCGAGAAGCACTCTCCGGCCAACATGCCCAACTGCAGCAACAGCTCCCAAACCGAAGGAGCCAGGACCCAAAGACCTAGCTGGCCTGAAGGGCCCCCAGGGGGCCCCCAAGCAGCCCCTCTCCATTTGGGTCTGGGGGCTTTCGTTGGGCCGGGGACCTGGGAGGTACCTGCAAGGTTGCAGTTCGCAGCCCGAAAAGCACTCTCCGGTCAACAGGCCCAACGTCCAGCAACAGCTCCCAAACCGAAGGAGCCAGGACCCAAAGACCTAGCTGGCCTGAAGGGGCCCCAGGGGGCCCCCAAACAGCCCCTCTCCATTTGGGTATGGGGGCTTTCGTTGGGCCGAGAACCTGGGAGCTACCTGCAAGGTTGCAGTTCACGGCCCGAGAACCACTCTCCTGCCAACATGCCCAACGTCCAGCAACAGCTCCCAAACCGAAGGAGCCAGGACCCAAAGACCTAGCTGGCCTGAAGGGGCCCCAGGGGGCCCCCAAACAGCCCCTCTCCATTTGGGTCTGGGGGCTTTCGTTGGGCCGGGAACATGGGAAGTGCCTGCAAGGTTGCAGATCGCGGCCCGAGAAGCACTCTCCGGCCAACATGCCCAACGTCCAGCAACAGCTCCCAAACCGAAGGAGCCAGGACCCAAAGACCTAGCTGGCCTGAAGGGCCCCCAGGGGGCCCCCAAACAGCCCCTCTCCATTTGGGTCTGGCGGCTTTCGTTGGGCCGGGGACCTGGGAGGTACCTGCAAGGTTGCAGTTCCAAGCCCGAGAAGCACTCTCCGGCCAACATGCCCAACGTCCAGCAACAGCTCCCAAACCGAAGGAGCCAGGACCCAAAGACCTAGCTGGCCTGAAGGGGCCCCAGGGGGCCCCCAAACAGCCCCTCTCCATTTGGGTCTGGGGGCTTTCGTTGGGCCGGGAACCTGGGAGCTACCTGCAAGGTTGCAGTTCGCGGCCCGAGAAGCACTCTCCGGCCAACATGCCCAACTGCAGCAACAGCTCCCAAACCGAAGGAGCCAGGACCCAAAGACCTAGCTGGCCTGAAGGGCCCCCAGGGGGCCCCCAAGCAGTCCCTCTCCATTTGGGTCTGGGGGCTTTCGTTGGGCCGGGGACCTGGGAGCTACCTGCAAGGTTGCAGTTCGCAGCCCGAGAAGCACTCTCCGGTCAACAGGCCCAACGTCCAGCAACAGCTCCCAAACCGAAGGAGCCAGGACCCAAAGACCTAGCTGGCCTGAAGGGGCCCCAGGTGGCCCCCAAACAGCCCCTCTCCATTTGGGTCTGGGGGCTTTCGTTGGGCCGGGAACATGGGAAGTGCCTGCAAGGTTGCAGTTCGCGGCCCGAGAAGCACTCTCCGGCCAACATGCCCAACGTCCAGCAACAGCTCCCAAACCCAAGGAGCCAGGACCCAAAGACCTAGCTGGCCTGAAGGGCCCCCAGGGGGCCCCCAGGCAGCCCCTCTCCATTTGGGTCTGGGGGCTTTCTTTGGGTCGGGGACATGGGAGGTACCTGCAAGGTTGCAGTTCACGGCCCGAGAAGCACTCTCCGGCCAACATGCCCAACGTCCAGCAACAGCTCCCAAACCGAAGGAGCCAGGACCCAAAGACCTAGCTGGCCTGAAGGGCCCCCAGGGGGCCCCCAAGCAGCCCCTCTCCATTTGGGTCTGGGGGCTTTCGTTGGGCCGGGGACCTGGGATGTACCTGCAAGGTTGCAGTTCCAAGCCCGAGAAGCACTCTCCGGCCAACATGCCCAACTGCAGCAACAGCTCCCAAACCGAAGGAGCCAGGACCCAAAGACCTAGCTGGCCTGAAGGGGCCCCAGGGGGCCCCCAAGCAGCCCCTCTCCATTTGGGTCTTGCGGCTTTCATTGGGCCGGGGACCTGTGAGGTACCTGCAAGGTTGCAGTTCCAAGACCGAGAAGCACTCTCCGGCCAACATGCCCAACGTCCAGCAACAGCTCCCAAACCGAAGGAGCCAGGACCCAAAGACCTAGCTGGCCTGAAGGGGCCCCAGGGGGCCCCCAAACAGCCCCTCTCCATTTGGGTCTGGGGGCTTTCGTTGGGCCGGGAACCTGGGAGCTACCTGCAAGGTTGCAGTTCGCGGCCCGAGAAGCACTCTCCGGCCAACATGCCCAACTGCAGCAACAGCTCCCAAACCGAAGGAGCCAGGACCCAAAGACCTAGCTGGCCTGAAGTGTCCCCAGGGGGCCCCCAAGCAGCCCCTCTCAATTTGGGTCTGGGGGCTTTCGTTGGGCCGGGGACCTGTGAGGTACCTGCAAGGTTGCAGTTCGCAGCCCGAGAAGCACTCTCCGGTCAACAGGCCCAACGTCCAGCAACAGCTCCCAAACCGAAGGAGCCAGGACCCAAAGACCTAGCTGGCCTGAAGAGTCCCCAGGGTGCCCCCAAACAGCCCCTCTCCATTTGGGTCTGGGGGCTTTCGTTGGGCATGGGACATGGGAGGTACCTGCAAGGTTGCAGTTCGCAGCCCGAGAAGCACTCTCCGGCCAACATGCCCAACTGCAGCAACAGCTCCCAAACCGAAGGAGTCAGGACCCAAAGACCTAGCTGGCCTGAAGGGGCCCCAGGGGGCCCCCAAACAGCCCCTCTCCATTTGGGTCTGGGGGCTTTCGTTGGGCCGAGAACCTGGGAGCTACCTGCAAGGTTGCAGTTCACGGCCCGAGAACCACTCTCCGGCCAACATGCCCAACGTCCAGCAACAGCTCCCAAACCGAAGGAGCCAGGACCCAAAGACCTAGCTGGCCTGAAGGGCCCCCAGGGGGCCCCCAAGCAGCCCCTCTCCATTTGGGTCTGGGGGCTTTCGTTGG